>NC_134709.1:77668955-77981705 GCF_043290135.1 Rhipicephalus microplus | reverse complement strand
AAATAAGGGCACGCAGGTGAGCGTCCATCCTCCTCCTCTCCGCGGGGAGAAGTACACGTTGGAGGTGAGAGCCACCTTGCCCTCATTGTTCTATCTTGCTGATCATTCTGGAAACACGATAGTCCCCCCCCCCCCCCCCGAGATGCCGCCAAGAGAGGTGAGTGGTAGATATAAATAGTATGCCGTTTGTATGGTAAAGGAGGTGCTCCTCGGTGGCGCAGTGGTTAGCGCCTCGCATTCCTGATTCGAAAATCCCAGTTATATGCCGCGTGCCGGAGTCTTGTTCTCGATTATTTTTTATTGAGTTTACATATATGTAGATAAGTATACATAAACAGTGAGTGACGGTGATGCCAATGTGGAAGACGGCGCCAGTGGCAAAATACAGCGGAGAGTGTCCTTATAGTTGCTATCGCAATAAAAAATGCACCCACCTCGCGTGTAATCGATTCTCAGTGTGCGGCTCTAACCACTACGCCACAGAGCGTACGTTGTCTGGCACGCTGACAGAACAGCCGTTTATTTACAATACACACTGTTTGGCAATCTTCAGAGCTTCGAAACTTTAGCGCGTTCTTGTTATCAGTGATGAGATGGCGCGGCAGGCTCGCGTTGGGTGAGGTCCCTTGAAGAAACAAGTTTCTTGTTTCATATAGGGACCTTAGCGTTGGGCGCGCTAAATATCGTTGACTCCACGTAGCGCGGTCCCTCATACGCGTGCTTATCAGACTCGTAATTTGGGAGAGGACGAAGCCACGGCCGTGTTTACGAAAGTAACATGCTGCAAACATGCGACGCAGGAAGAATTGTGACGGTTGATCGCGCTTGTCCTGTGTATACCTGTGCGCTCGTTTCGTGCATGTGTCTTTCTGTTTGAAGGGCACGCTTTAAGTTTAAGGTAAAGGTTATGGTTAATGATACTGTAGGTAGCTGGCGGATCTAGCCTTGCATAATTTGCAGGCAATCGCCTCACCCCGTTTCCTCTTTGCTACTTGTAGCTAATGTCTTTTGTTTTTTAACTAAGCACGAGTAGGCTTTTAAAACAAAAATTGTGCATAGCGCAACGCAAGCCTGCATAAAACGGCGGCCTTTGTGCTATTACACGTGCAGTATTGTACCAGCAACTTATCTCGCTGACGATACCCCAAACATATTTGTCATTTATCACCAGTCACATGCGAGGTCCGTAGCAACCAAAAATTTCAAGAGAAGTCGTGACACTTGCTTCCTGAACATCGAGGAACCACGCGAAAACACAATATCAGTCACGCTTGTCACATGGTGAACCTAATTGTTGCAGTTCTTCAAATAAACCTTGCCTTTTCTTAGTAAGATCACGACATTTAAGCAAATAGTGTTCTATGTGACCATTTTCCTTGCACTCCACGACCCACAAGGGCGTCGTGGAGAGCCTGATTTTGTGGAACCATGCGGGTGTACGCGCTGATGCCGTTCGGATGCGATGAAGCAAGCAGGCCTCTTACCTTGATAGCCCTTGTGTCACACATGGCTGGTGAGGCATCAGCCATAACGAGTAAAGATGCTTATTGACAGCCTCTCGTAAAATACGCTGATTGTCTTTGGGAGCCTTCTTCGTTTGTGTAAGCTTCAGAGCACTCCGGCCAAGTCCGTCAGCCGCCTCATTACCCGCTATACCCGCATGTGATGGAATCCATTGAAAATAATGCTTATACCAATGCCATGCAGGTATTTAAGGATTCCAGTGATCTTTGAGTGCATCGATCTAAAAGTAATCCATGTTTTAGTCGCTGCAAAGCGGGCTTACTGTCCAAAAACAGCACGACTTGTTGCTGCCTACAAAGTTTCAGTTTCTTCAGGGCTGCCTGAATTGCCACGCTTTCACATGCAGTCGATGAAACAACGCAATCGAGTCGCGCTGCGCAGGATGCCCCTAGAGACGGGACCACAAACACTGCAGTGCTTGCTCCGCGCACTATGTCTACTGATCCATCGGTGAAAACTTTCAAATGATTGGCGTACTTTTCTTCAATATATTCAAGTACCAAAGAACTTACTGGTGCTGTAGGCGAGGAACACTTGCTGTACATTCATGGAATCGTCACCTGACAGTCGACATCCTCATGTGACTAAGGTGGGTCTTGTAGAAGTTGTCTTTGTTTGGGGAAACAATGATAAGAGGGCGAAGGGTGTTGAGGGTCACGAAAGCTCGTAATTCCGTGCGTCGCCGAAGGTGACTGAGTAGTGCTTCTCCTGGGCTTGATTCGCCCATTCGGCAAAGCGGTGTCAGCAGTCGTTGAGAGGCGAGAAGACTTAATGGCGGAAGACGAGCTTCGTAGAGCACCTTTATGCTCGCTGCAAACTTTGGCAATTCCAAAGCAACTCTGAGGCCTTTACGATGACGTTTTCCCAGCCGTTCGTACTGTGACTCACTCGGAGAAATCAGAGGCAATTGTAAAAGTACACGATTGACAATTACTGTCTCGTGTAAGATTATCATTGATGTTGGCTGGCTCCCACAGCTTTTTCCGGCCTTCCTTCGAAAAATGTTTACACGGGGTGACATCGCTAATATTTTCTTGTGTACTGCCCGTCACCAATTCATCCTGGTGTCTAGTGTGACTCCAAGGAATCTCATGTACCTAATCTGTTTATTTGATGCATCAGGAAGTAATATTTTCATCCTTGTTTCTCGTCTTCGCATACCTGGGAGTAGCATGAATTGAAACTTTTCAGCTGACATTGTTATTCCAAGAGATTCAAGATAGGTTTGTGCGGAGAGTAGAACATTTTGGCCAATCATTTTCAATCGCTTATGCTGATATCCAGACAGCCAGATGCATATGTCATTGGCATAAATTGATATTTGTACTGCCTTGCTCACAGTCTTGAGAGTATTAGGTAAACCAGCCATAACCACATTGAACAACATTAGAGACAGGAAACTGCCCTGTGGCACTCCTCTGGTAATTTTCCTTGAGCTACTGAGCACTGTCCATAACTTCACCTGTATCAGCGATCTTTAAGAAATGCCTGAACAAAGCGTAAAAGGTGCCCCATTATTCTCATATATGCAAGGCCACAAATTATCGCACCTTGGAACACGTAGTTTTATGCTTTTGAAACGTCTAGGAATAATGCCAAAGTTGAAAAGCCGTTATCTCGTTGGTGTTCTATGTGACTGACCAAGCCCAAGATGTTGTCCTGTGCACTCAAGCGTTGCGGAAACCCAGTCATACATGCTGGAAAGGCCTTGTGATTCTCCATTCACCATGTCAGCCGAACACAGCCCAGCATCTCCATCAGCTTCACTGCATACGAGGTTAGTGATACTGGCCTGTATGATGCCAGTTCTGTTCTGTCTTTACCTGGCTTCAGCACTGGGACGACCAAGGCCATTTTCCAGGCGTGAGGAATGTTTACCGACTCCTAAACATAGTTGAAATGCATCAGAAGCCTCTTATTCACTTCTGCAGGCCGATTTGAGATCATTTGGTTTGTGATTCCGTCAGGTCCAGGAGCAAAGCGTCGATGTAGACAACTTATGGCTGACGTAAGTTCCCGCACCGTGAAAGAAGCGTCAATGGCAGATGTAGAATGAGGCGGAAGTGGGTAAAGTGGTTCACTTTCTCTTCCAATTACAACACGTCAGCAAAGTCTTCAGCTAGAGACATCATTAACCTATCGTTGAATAACGCGAGGGCAGGAATGAATGATGATTTCCGCCTCTCCAACTGCATGATATATAAGTCATCTCGTCGAAGTGGTCCTTGCAGAGTGCATTTTTGCGTCAGAAAGAACCTACCTTCTCACCAAGTTCACTCAAGTGATTCGAACTTCCCGGAGTTCGTCGCTTGCATAGTATCCTTTGGTGAGCAGTGCGTAACAGGGATCAATTTTTACCTACAACCTTCAAGCCGCATTTCAGTGGAAGAGCTAACAAATATCTTCAACATTTTTAATTCATATAAGTTTATATGCGGAGACTTTAATGCGCACAACATAATCTGGGGTAGTGATCTATGTGATGCACGTGGGAACATTGTTGAGTGTGGCGCAGGCAAATGCAATTTGACATGATGATGGGTCCCCAACTTTTCTCCTAGGGCATAATTACTCGAGTTGCATCGATGTAACCATGTGTTCCCAAGATCTAGTGAATGGTGTGGGATGGACAACGGATGTAGAAACACGTGGGAGTGACCATTTCCCCAATCTTATAAATCACCTCTACCTGCGAAATGACGACATCAGACGCTACAGCAAATTGACGAACTAGAAAGATTTTTGGTATCGCCTAACAAACCAAAGTAGTGAACTCACGACAGTTGAGAGCTTTACTGAATTTCTGCAAGATAATGCGAATAAATCTACAAAGAAAGTCTCGATTCCGAAAGACTATGCTGCAGTCGATGGAGAGTGTGAACACCTAAGAGCCATCAGACGACGTTCAGAAAAGGCACATCGACACAGCGGAAGTTTAGAAGCATACAAAGTTCACAGTGTAATGCGCAAACGACTAAAAAGTTTAGGTAAACGACGCTCGCGTGATTTTTGTGGCACGCTCTCTCCTCACACACCTGTTCTAACTACTTGGCTTTTAATTCGAGCATTTAGTGGCCCTGTAGCACAGAGCTTCCCATTTCGTGCTCTTGCTGCAGCCTTGGACAAACCGGAAGTTGTGGTAGCAGATGAATTTTGTCAACTTATCAGTGGGCCCACCGCATCACATTGTGCCTCATTTGATAATTCTGTCACGTTAGCCAGCCAGAAAATAATGCTTGTTTTTCGGCCCAGCATCGTCAAATAAACCCCGTATTTACGTTAAGGCAGCTGCAGTGTGCTATGGCATGATGTCGACAAAAATCGGGCTCTGGACCGGACGGCATTACGTACAATATGCTAAAAAACTTTGGGCCCACATGCACAACTTATCTTTCAGATATTTACAATAATCTATGGATGCAAGAAATTGTACCCGAGTCTTGGAAGTTTCCTCGCACCATTCCGATCTTGAAAACGGCAAAGACACCCTTGAACCTTGAATCCTTCCACCCCATTAGTCTGAGAAGCTGTCTACGCAAGGTAATGGAAAAAATTATTGATGCGCGTCTTCAATGGTGGTGCAACAGAACTGGTGTATTCTCCAACTACTTAACAGGTTTTAGGAAACAGAGATGCACAATGGATGCAATGTATGCAATGGATGCAATGGACGTATGTGAAGCATGAACGCGCCTTTGGTAGTTTTACGATCGCAGTGTTCTTAGACATGAAAAAGGCATTTGACACAGTCAGTCACAAATATGTCCTGCTGAGAATGTTGGAACTGAGACTGTCCAGCGGGACTTTGCGGTGGGTATCTAAATTTTTATCAGGTCGCAAAATATTCATTCACACGAGCGAAGGAAAAAGTGCGGAACACGACATCAGACAGGGAGTGCCACAAGGAAGCGTACTCAGCCCTATTCTTTTCAACTGTGTTATGGTTGATTTAGCCAAAAAACTGCCTTCCAGGTTGAAATGCTCCTTATGTGCAGATGATGTGTGCATTTGGGCATCTGGCACGGACGTACGGTTAATTCATATACAATGCAAGACGACATAAACATTATCAACAACTTTTTAAATAAAAGATGACTGATTATATCGTATTGCCTTTCACCCGTAAGAAGTTTTATTTATTTTTATTTATTTATACAATACTGCAAGCCTAGGGCGGCCCAAGCAGGAGTGGTTTGTTTGTATATCAATGATGAAAACCACATTAAAAAAAGAAATACAAATTGAGAGCAAGAAGAAATAAGCAATGAACAATCGAAGAAAACACCAGAGAACAGGAGAGGACTAATCAGTGCATATTTCAGACATATGGCACATAAGAAGGTAAAAAAAAACGAAGCAAGGCAGCAATGATCATAACAGTAGCGTAGCACAGATTTTACACAACTAGATATGGGAAACCAATCACAGGATAAAGGCACCGTTACAAGTTTATTCTGCGAGCTGGTTAAACAACTGAAGAACATTTTTTGATAAGAGGTTTCAGATGGTAAGGCATTCCAATCACTTATGGTGAGCGGGAAAAAGGAATGTTTGAATTTGTTTGTGCCTGCAAAAATCGAGTTAAATTTAAAAGGGTGAAAGTTCCTGGTGGGTCTATGGGGCAAAAGGTTTAGATAAAAAGCGGGGTCGAGTGCAAGTTTACGGTTCCAAAGCTGATAAAGAAATTTTAGTCTTGTTATTTTACGGCAGCTCTGTAAGGTCATGATGTTGTTTGTTTGCATTAAAGAGGTAGGCGAGTCATGTCGGCGGTAACGAATATATATGAACCGTATAGCCAGCCTCTGAATTTGTTCAAGTTTATTAATGTCTTTTTTAGTGAACGGGTCCCAAACGATACACGCGTATTCAAGACGAGGCCTGATTTGCGTGTTATATGCAAGAAGTTTAACATGGGAGGGGGATTTTTTTAGTTTGTGACGTAAGAGGCCGAGCTTACACCGAGTTGATGCACAGATTTGGTCGATATGCATTGACCAGGTTAGATTATTTGTAAATGTTAAGCCGAGATATTTAAAGCTATTGGTTTGAGAAATTTTGACTCCCTTTACAGAGTAATTGAACATAAGAGGACATTTTTTTATTAGTTATGCGCATGTACACCGTTTTATATTGGTTAAGCTTCATTCCCCAAATGTCGCACCAATTAGATATTAAATTCAGGCTGTCGTTGAGGGTAATTTGGTCATTAGTTGATTCAACAGCTCTGTACAGAAGACGTTAAAGAACTTAAATCTCAATTCAAATGGAGAACCACTAACGATTGTGACGCAGCATCGGTTTCTCGGAGTAATACTTGATAGGCAGCTATCATGAGCACCTCACACAAAGAAACTCGAAAACGAGGTGAATACGCTAGTGAATATACTCCGCAGAATTGCTGGAACATCATGGGGCGGATCTGCATCATCCATGCTCGCAGCTCACAATGCTTCAATACGACAAAAAGTTCCATATTCTGCAACAGTCTTACACGGCCTTTCCCGCACTTCAGCGGAGCGACTTCAAACACTATTAGCTAGGGGACTGCGCGTCTGCATAGGTGTTCCACGAGCGACTTCCAGCAGCCTTGTCATAGCAGAGACTCAACAAGCACCCTTTCCCATCACGTGGAAAGGGTGGTTGTCTTATTTGTCTTCACATGTCTTATTTTTTTCGCTTACAGACGCAACACAAGGACCAGCCATTGGCACTGGAGATTTTACGAAAGGATAAAAGCAATGCTCATAAAGATATTCAGAGTAATGTACATATATTACCAAGAAATAAATTTTGGAGCTCTGAAGTGGACTATCCTCCATGGCTGCTTGCTATACCAAGCATTCCATTCTCAGTGGATGGCATTGTCATAAAGAGAGACATGTTCATTCAAGCTGCTCAACAACTAGCGCTTTATCAGATACACATGCGGTATCCAGGGTACATACACAATTACACAGATGGCTCAAGTATTACAACGTCTTCAACATCGGCATTTATTATACCGCAGCTCAATATTCAGGAATCGTTTAAATTATGTCGCATGACGTCGTCTACTACAGCTGAGCCCTTCGCTATTCTGTGTGATATAAAGTTTATAAACTCGGCATCAGACGCTAGAAAATGGGTATTTTTCAGTGACTCACAGGCCGCATGAAGATCACTCTCCAGTACAAATACGACAGTAATAAGTGATAGAATGACATACGAAACGCTGAAAGAGCTCACCAAAGCAAACAAGGTGTAACATAACATGAAATTCCAGTGGATACCTTGCCGCTGCCACATTCCTGGAAACACAGCTGCCGATGAAGCAGCACGACAAGCACATCGTAAAGACGTTACTGTTTCTTCACCAATTTCGAAAAATGAATTGCGTAGTATTATAAAGATTACAACTTTCCGAATGAGCAAAACTAATTGGTTTGACCAAAGTACAAAGATCTGCGATTTATATCACATCGATTCATTTATTGAATTCAAAATTACGCTTGCATTAGATACAAGTATGAAAACTCTAATTCACCGATTGAGGCTAGGCACCGCATAAACATAACGTTTTTGGCACAAAATTGGCAGAGCTGAAGCTCCCGAATGCGAATGTGTATTTATAGATAAAAACGTATGTCACCTTCTCATAGACTGTCCACATCATGACACGCCGAGACGCCGTCTTAAGTCCGAACTGTTGGCATTAGACCGCAGACCTTTAAGCATAAAGAAACTTCTGGGCCCGTGGCCAACTGGAGTTTTACAGTCGCACGCTCGAAAAGCATTAACACGTTTTTTACAAGACAGCAGAGTTCTGACAAATACTAAGAAATACCGAACTTTCATTCGTATAACACATGTACTGATTACGTGCAGTATCATGTGACACCCATGCCCCGCCGCGGTGGTCTAGTGGCTAAGGTACTCGGCTGCAGACCCGCAGGTCGCGGGTTCAATTCCCGGCTTCGGCGGCTGCATTTCCGATGGAGGCGGAAATGTTGTAGGCCCGTGTGCTCAGATTTGGGTGCACGTTAAAGAACCCCAGGTGGTCGAAATTTCCGGAGCCCTCCACTACGGCGTCTATCATAATCATATGGTGGTTTTGGGACGTTAAACCCCACGAATCAATCAACTCAATCAGGAATCCTCGAAGGCCTTGGCAGAACTGGAAATCTTTGGTTGTACACACCACAGAGCCGCGCAATACACGTGATGCTGCGACTTTGCCATCTTCGTCAAATGCATGCTTTGCCTGATTCACCAAGCCTACTGCGGCTTCCGTTCGCTGCACGCCGCTTCACATGTCTTATCTTTGCCGTATTCATGCTTGGCACGCCAACCGAGCATGGCAGCCTAGTGCGATCCAACACAAGGTATATGTAAACTGTTTGTGTAACTTCCATACAAGCCCATGTATCCAGTAGTTGCCCACCCGCTGCCACCGTTGCTATCTACGTATAGAGGAGACAATTAACAATAAGTAAGAAGTAAAATATCACGTCACAACCGGAAGCGGTAGCGATCTCGTGCATTTTCCTTGCATGGCACGAAATTGAGAGCTTTCTTAATTGCTGATCTTTTACTAGCTTTTATAACTACAAAATTTTATTACACCTCATGGCTCGCTAATTGCGTGTACGAGAAAAAAAGGAGGGCTAACAGGAAAGATTAAGGAAAGAAAGTTGTTTTATTAACCAAATAGTGTACTTGCAATATACACCGAAAACTTTACGGAAGCAATTCTTACACAACTGTTCACGAGCACAATAGCATAATAGTTCAAAAATTCATTTTGCCTAATCGTGGAAAACTACTGCAGCGAGACAGCAGCCTTCAGAATATACTTTGGCAACCATTGAGTGCATGCAGCGTCTCGGTGTTTAGAGTGCCTAATTTACCTTCACCAAAGGCGAGGGCACGCCGGCCGGGAGCCCGTAAAGGCAATAGGTATAGTCACAGGAGTGGCGATCTACACATTCTGCGACCAAGTTCAGCTTCGGAATGTCACGCGGGAGAGCAGCATATCGCGAAATAAATAAAGTACGGAAGGTACGCACGAAAGCACAACGCAATAGTGAACGTTGCCTCGTTTACCCGGCAATGCGCAGAACAAGTCCGGATAACAAATTGCTTGTATACGCCCCCAGATACACCCCCACTTAGCACACTCCACCAAAAAATCAGTCAATCAACCATGCCAAGTACCAGCTAAAGCCTAAAGTAAATATTCAGTTAACTTTGACACATATAAAATTGGGACTGCATGAAAAAAGTATTTATTGAGTTTTTTCTTCCGGTTATCTTCCCCTGCTAAACTAATCTCGCTTTAGTCGTCGATAGGCATTTACCCATGGCGATAGGTTCTCGACCTTTTTCGTACCAAGTTTCGTGACCTATATAAGTTTACCATGATCCAACGCGTGATATCCCTCAGCAAGTGGCAAGAGGAAGCGGAAGCAAGCGCTAAACACTGATCTTCTCGTGCTTCGCCTAATCAAAATTTCCAAGCTGGGGAATAAAAGAAGACAAATCAGCAAACGATGAGTTCTTTACAGTTTAACCGAATTTCTTTATTTGTAAAAACTAGTGAAAGGCAATAAATTTCAACATCCACAATAACCTCACTTCATTCAAGAACGCCCGGTAACCACTGAGAGCGTGCATGTTGCCTTAAGCAAACTATCGCCGAGTTTCCGGGGCCTAGAAACGATTACGATTACAATTACTACCGTCCCAACCGGGACGGTCGTAAGATGTATTTCACCACACGCTCTTTCATATTTATCGGGCTCCACTTGATTCATAAAAGCCTTCTCGAGAGTTCACTGTAAAATAACTTCGACTCATTACAGCGAAAGCTGTTATGAGGTCACACTGGCGTGCGGTGGCGTAGCTGTCCGCCCCCGCCGCCGGTGTCCGTAAGCACTAATAAGAAAATTAAGGAAGTAATACTTGGTAAATAGAAATAATAAAAACACAGCAGGATTCAAACCGACGTATCCTGCGTGCCAGCTTACTATTCACCGCAGAGCTCCGCCATTACACAAAACTTAGTTGCAAACTTGCCTTATTCAGTCTCGATATCGGGAAGGAAAACACGTTAGTACGATTTATAAACCGCTTTAGAACAGCTAAGGATCTACCAGACGTCACAATATTCGAATCACGAAACGGGTGTATCGTCCAACGCTCCAACCCATTACAAAACTTGTTCTTGATCACCGATTAACTGTGGCGCATACCCACTTCAGGGATATTTCTTCATCGTCATAAGCCACTTGCTTGTACAGCAGTACACAACTTTGTGTGTTTCGCCCCACGGCCCTGGTGAGTGGCTAAGGTACTCTGCTGCTGACGGGCAGGTCACGGGATTGAATCCCAGCTGCGGCGGCTGCATTTCCAACGGAGGTGGAAATGTTGTAGGCCCGTGTGCTCAGATTTGGGTGCACGTTAAACAACCACAAGTGGTCTAAATTTCCGGAGCCCTCCACTACAGCGTCTCGCATAATGATATGGTGCTTTCGGGACGTTAAAGCCCGCATATCAATCAACTTCGTGTGTTTAGAAAACATGTTTAATAATTAAGAATACATTGTACTCTACTATTAGAGAGTATAAAGCCGCCCGTAGGCCTAACACTTGATGAGGACCAATGGACCACAATTTCATTGTGACCACTTTGGAGATAGTCTCAATGATAAAGAAATTGGCCATTGGCCTAATCAATGAAACAGGATCAGCTTTAGGCATTGTACAACATTACAGCTTGACAATACCACAGAAAGTGTAATTTAATGTTGTACGGAAAGAGGGATACGTGCTATGTCCTGGACAAAGTCGCACCGTTGCACCAGTCCCTATTTTTCCAGACACCGAGCTTGGTCTTTCACTTGAGCACGCTAGTGCTGGTATGTTAATCGTTTCATAAATTAATCTTCTAAGCATTCATTTCGATTTTGGCTGAGGAATGACAACTAATATATGCGATGTTCCTCGCATCTGCTTTTTCATATAATAACGCTGATTATTGCCGAGTATCTTTTATCTATAAATCTCTTTTGAATTCTGCATTGGCTTCCTATGTTTCTCAGTGGTTATGTTTTATATGATTTTGTCGTTCTATCCAACAACAGGCTTGGCCTCCTACATGACGCTATCTTGTGGCCACGCCCCCTGAGTATTATTATATTTGCAAAAGCACTGTACTGAAGGAGAAGGGGAAAGTTGAAATGGCAAACTGAAACCAATTTGCCGATTGGCACAAAAACTTTGGCGAAATTGAGCGAGGGGAAGTAATGTGTTGAATAAGTACTTGTCACGAAGCTTTCGGGTGTTCGACTATTTCGGGTGTTCGAACCAATAACAGTGCTCACTTTCAGGTGAAAATACGTATTGTAAATAGTAGAAAGTAACATTAATTGTAGTATAAGCTAGATGGCACTCTATCAAACTCGAGCACGTACAGGCATTTCTGCAATCTCCGATCACCCATCTGACACCCCCAAGGGCGATTCTTTTAAACACACACACCAAAATTATTAGAAGCCAACTCACTCCTTTGTCCACCGTGATGGACCGAATTTACGGTGATCAGCTGCTGCCCCGAAGGTCACAAATAAAATATCGGTCGCGGCCGTCGCACTTCGATGTTAACGAAATGTTAAAGGTCGGTTTACACGTAACATTTTGGTGCACGTTAATGAGCGCTTGATGCTAGATACCTTCTCAACCCTCCACCTACAGGCGTGCCTAATAATGATATCGTGAATTTTGATCTTGAAATCTGATATTAAAATACTCTATGAACCTAAAGGTTAGACACGCAAGCTAGTAAAAGACCAATGCTACCGCCAGACATGGCAACTCGTTGTTTAGAAATCACTGTAGTTAAACTGCGAGAAAAATCTTGGCCTAAACTTTTCTGCAGATGGTGCAGTGCATATATACGCGAACTGAATGCTGAAGGACACTAAAGGAAGATCTCCAAGTTAGTTCTCGAAATAAGACTAGCATTAAAACTCCCAACGAACTTGAGTAGTGAAATATACGATGGATGATCTTCGCTGCTAACACGGTTTATTTCAACATAAAAAAATCAAGAAAAAACCTGACCGAACACTGCCCATCTTAATTTTGTTTATATTTTACTGTTAACATAGACGGCACCAATACAGCTACATGAAGAAGTGAGTGAGAGCAACTTGCTTGAATGAGAGCTACAGCATGCATGCTATCTTTGTCAAATTAAATGGTGCGGAGTGTCAAATAATAATTGTGGAACGCGTCGGTATTGATGGTACGCTATTGCTAGTTTATTCTTGCATACGAAGTTGGATGAAACGGCGAGCACCGAATAACGTTGAATGGTGAAATAAACTTCATAATATGTACAAAAGATTATTATTATTATTATTATTATTATTATTATTATTATTATTATTATTATTATTATTATTATTATTATTATTATTATTATTATTATTAGCCGTACGTGCTCAAACACGGGCACTCAAGGACACCAAGAAAACAGGAATATGGCAGGCTGAGAATGCCTCACTGTACAGCTGATATTATACGCTTGGCCAGCGCTCCACTGAGCCGACGCTTAACGAGCAAAATTTAGCAATACATCACGCACTTTTCGGTTTAAATATTCCTATTCTCACCAGTATAAAGCCGCACTTGGCTTTTTTTAAATGAAAGTAAAGCTTTTAGATTTATTATTTTATTTATTTATTTATTTATTTATTTATTTATTTATTTATTTATTTATTAGAATACCCTCAGGGCCCGTAGGGCATTACAGAGGGGGTGGGTACAACATATATAACACACAAGAAAAAAGACAAAATAAAGAAACAAGTATCAGATGCGCAAATCAGGAAGGCAACATAAGTCAACTAAAAATGTATAAGAATTCAAGCACATACAAGACAAAGATAGATAATGGAAACTGCGTATAGTTACAAGCATTGCTGAGAAATTGCAGCCTTGAATAACAAAGGGTCCCTCTTCCCTCTTCCGTAATAACGGAAGAGGGAAGGTGGTTCCAATCGGCGGCTGTTTTCGGTAAGAAGGCTGCTGAAAAGAATTTGGTGCGGCAAAACGGAATGGCAACCTTATGCTGATGATCAATGCGCGATGAGTGGTATGACGGTTGTGAAATGAGGTCTCGCTTCATTGATGGATTGTGAAAAAATATCTTATGAAAAAAATGCAGTCGCGCCAGTTTCCTCCGGACAGTTAAATTGGGTAGGTCAAGGTTAGATTTCATTTCTGATATGCTAGCAGTACGGGAATAATTAGAACAAATGAACCGAACTGAGCGGTTCTGAACAGATTCTAACGCGTTAATTAAATTTTGCTGCACGAGATCCCATATAGCGGACGCGTACTCAAGCTTTGGGCGAATTAGTGATCGGTATAATAGAATTTTGAGGCACAGCGGAGCGTGAGAAAAGTTGCGGCGTAAGTATCCTAGCGTTCGGTTAGCGTTATTCCAGATGTAGGTAACATGCGTGTGCCAAGATAGATTGTTGGTAATGTAAACGCCGAGGTACTTATATGAAGAGACATGCTGGAGGGGAACGGCGTTAATTCTGTAGGTAAAGGGGGGAGAAATAGATCGCCGGGTTATTGACATGCGTTTAGATTTGTTAGAGTTGAGAGTCATAAGCCATTTATCGCACCAGGTTGAGACAGTGTCAAGGTCTGACTGTAGAAATTGGTTATCATATTCATTGTTTATTTCGCGGTAAATTACACAATCATCTGCAAATAACCTTATAGCGGAGTTAATGCTGTCTGGGAGATCATTAATATATATAAGAAAGAGTAAAGGGCCTAATACGGAACCTTGGGGTACGCCAGATGTTACTTTAGAAAGAGGTGAGTTATAGCCATTAGTTGTTACAAACTGAGTGCGATTAGTCAGAAAGCATTCAATCCATTTAAGAATGTTCGGGTCAATGCTTAAGGCACTAATTTTCAGGAGGAGTAATTGGTGAGGTACTTTATCGAAAGCTTTTTGAAAGTCAAGAAAAATGCAATGCACAAGTGAGCCGCGATCTAAAGCCGATGCTATGTCATTAGTAAAATAAAGAAGTTGGGTTTCACATGAGTAACTTTTTCGGAATTCGTGCTGGTAGGGAGTAAAAAAAGAATTTGATTCTAGGCATGAGACAAGGTTGGAGTAAATTATATGTTCTAACATTTTACAAGGAACACTGGTTAGGGAAATTGGTCTGTAATTTAGAGGAGACTGTGTGTTACCAGATTTGTGCAGAGGGACCACCTTCCCCACCTTCCAGTCAAGCGGCAAAGTGGAGGTCTGAATAGATTGCGAAAAGATTAAGGACAACTAAATTGATGAATACAATGCAGTGTTTTTTAGAAACTTTGAGTTGATTTCATCTACGCCACAAGAAGAGGATAACTTAAGCTTGTGAATTAAATTTTGCACTCCAATGGCATCAACGGTAACAGGATACATGGGTAAAAAATCACGACTAGGCTTTTGCGGCAACGCAGAAGCAGAACAACTTGAAAAAGAAGTAACAAAAAAATCATTTAATGCAATGCAACACTCTTCACAGCGAACTGGCTGCCCGTCTGAGTTCGTAAGCGAAATGTTTTTCTTTTCCCTAGGTTTAACAGTTTTCCAAACTTTAGAAGGGTTGGTTACAAGAATTGAGGGAAGGGTATTATTAAGAAAAACGCGCTTGGCTTCCTTGATAGCTGCTCTGTATTCGGAAAGGACAGATTTGTACACGTGCCAACGGGCTAACGAATTAGTCTGCTTTGCCTGACGGAACAACCGTTTCTTTTTATTCCGCAATTTTTTTAAGTCGGTTGAGAACCAAGGGGGCGTTGGCGACCCTTGATAACGTATGTGGGAATGTATCGCGTGATTAAAGATTCAACTTTCATTTTGAACAAGTTCCAGTTTTGTTGAACGCTGCGATCAAAGAAGCCATTAGCAAAGCTCTCAAAATTCGATTCAAGTTCACTGTTGATTGAGTCATAATCGCCGCGTGAGTAGTCTCCTATTGTTTTCCAATTGTTTGACCGACGCCTTAAAGAACCTGTTAGATTGAAGTGCACGAAACAATGGTCACTTATGCCTGGGATATATGAAATAGAATGGAAAAGGTCAGGTACAGTGGTGAGAATCAGATCAAGAACATTTGATGAATTGGGGCCCATTCTTGTTGGTTGCGTTACGAGTTGGGTAAGGTTAAACTCTTCGCACAGTTCCACGAAATGTAAACTGTCGGCTGAAAGTGAGCTTAATGAACAGGAAGGAAGTGACCAGTTTATTTTCGGGTAGTTAAAATCGCCTAGAATAAAAACAGGTGTATGCGGGTGCCTTTTGACAATATCATTCAAAGCATCATGCAGTTGCTCGCAAAACACTGGCGTCGCACTCGGAGGGCGGTAACAGCCACAAATATGACATTTTGATAGTTGACATGGAGGAAAACACAGACAAATTCTAAAGGTGATGCTATTACTATATGGCTAGAAACTATATAATCAGCTACGGCTATAAGTACACCACCTCCTGGCGATTCTTCTCTGTCACATCTGTAAATGGTATAATTATTTTCACAATCGAACAGCTCTACACTTGCAATGTTAGGGGTAAGCCAGGTTTCCGTTAACACTACAACATCGGCGGCGCAGTCATCAAAAATTGAAGATAATGCATCCCGTTTGTTAAGAACACTTCGTACGTTAGAATATAAAACTGAGTAGTTACGATAAGTAGCCGAGGGGTGAACTTTGTTAGGATAAGAGCGTATCTTCGTCGGCATGCGTAGCGGAGGACGAAGCTTCTGATGAGTTCTGCGCATTTGTATGCAGCTCACAAACGCTGTCGGTCACCGGAGAGTACACAAAGCACTTTTTGTTGATGTAAAGCTTATTGTACTTGACGGTATACTTCTCGCCACTCGCCCTGCCGAATTCAAAAAGCTTCTTGCGCACGCTTCTTGTTGCGCGGCAGAAATCCTCGCTGATTAACACACGAGACTCGCGAAAACTACTTCTAGACGGCAGTATGCTTTCTCGGAACTTAAAAGAAGCAAATTTTACGATCACTGGTCGAGATTTGCCAACTACGAATCTGCCTAGCCTGTGCGCGCGGGATATGCGGTCGTCGCTACTTCCCAAGTTTAGCTTCAGAGTTTCATTGAGGATTTGGCAAATTTTTTCTTCTGATTGCGCCCACGTTTCCGAATCGCAATCTTCTATTCCATAAAAAATCAAGTTTTCTCGGCGAGAACGATCTTCAAGTTCGTCAAGGCGCTTGTTAACCGAAAGTACCTCCGGTACCCGTTGACGATTCGGCTCGCTGTCTGAGACCCGGACACATTCCTCAACTGCGCATAATCGGTTGTCTAATTCTGCCACTTTTTGTTCAAGAGACACTTGCGCTTCTCTAACTTCGTTAATGGATTCCATAAGTTCTTCGTGTTTTGCGTCTATCTTAGAGTGCAGCCCCTTAATCAACGAGATTAACTCGTTGTATTGCTTCCCCGTATCTTCTTTTGGCGGGCCCGGCTTTTCCTCAACATCGCCGGACATAGCCAGAAGCCTAACGACATGAACGCACTCACAAATGGACATAAGCAAAACTTGTGGGCATAGAAGCATCAGCAAACAAACGTTGTTTGTTTTTTTAGCATAGAGGGAAACCGGTGAACTAACCTGCACAATATAACAGAAGGGTGTCAGATGCGTGTACATCTTTGCCTCACTCTTTATAGCCTTCCACCAACCCGGAAGTTTAGCCTTACTAAAGGCCCCTCAAGAACTCGGGGGGCTTCGTCGGCGTTTACGAATTGCAAATAAGAGTTATCTTTTCTTCAGGCCTCCGCGTTCGTGTCGGCCGGCGTTCGATAAGGTGCTTAACTGACCACCTTTGTTTCGTATACGCCAGTTTGATCTTTAAGCGGAGACCGAGAAGCAAGTGTTAAAAAAAAAGGCCCCGAGGGAAGGGCTCTGAAACACCCTGAGCGCGCGTAATGACCCGTGGCAACTAGCCAGTCCCTCCAGTTGGGCGGCATAGTTAAACAACATTTTCTATAATTTTTTTCTCGAAAAAGCTGCGGGAAAAGCTCGGAACAATGTGGGAAGAAGATCTTATTATTACCGCATCAGCTGTGTAAGTTCCCTTCCAATGACGGAAAACGTGGGAAGGCAGTGAAAATTTGGGGAACGCAGTGCCCCAATCTCGGAGCGTAAGCACTGCAGTTGTCCTTGTATCAAATACTTGCTGAGCTGTGCAGTTCGCACAGCAAGCTGAGAGGTGAGGGGTGTGGGGAATCATCAAAACATAAAAAATAATGTGAGCATCGTTTTAGCAATTCTATATATCCATATATGGGTTACCGTATGCACTAATTTGTAAACATATATGTGCATGTATAAAACGTACCATATCGTGTGCGTTGCTCACCTCTCATGTCTTTTTTTCTATGTTACACACCAGCCACTAGTCACGTATATGCTATTGGTTCAAGCATTTTTTACGCATTGTAGGCGATTACCACTTACGAGAACACATTTTGATTTTATCTGAATGACCGCCATTACAGCAAAGCAATACACAACGACCAACGCCAAACAACTCAGTTGCAGGTAGCGAATTTCCTGATTGGCTTGGCATACCTTTTTTATTTACTTTTGGAAGTAGAACAACTATGCAGTCAAAGCAATGACTTATGACAGAACTATTACATGCCTAGAAGACAGTGCACGTAAGAAGGAAATCAAGCACAATAGAATAAAGAAGAAAGTTATTCAGACTAAGTCATTTAAAGTTTACGGGAATATAAAGTGCGCTACAATCTCCAGGCTCTCGCCGGGATGAGGTCAAATTTTTTGCGCAATACCTTGGCGTCACAATCTGGCCTCGCGTTTTTCTTTTCTTTTTTTCTTGCTGTGATGTGTTGCTAGGAATTTGATAGTCATAACAGGGCTGATCTTTCGCTACAGCGTGACAGCTAATTAATTACAGGCTCCTGACTACCGACCAGCTAGACTTTCTGTTCGAGGGAGCTCCGAAAACAACAAGCCGGCGAGTGCAAACACCACCAGCCTTTAGTGCCTGTTGTGGTACGTACCAGTGAGAATAAAGTGCCGGGGGCACATGTTTTGTTTTTGTCTTTTTCATTTAGGCCAGGCACCAGTAAACACCATGACATGGTGGCGCAAAGACAAATGATCCGAAACAAAAGAGCTACTAAAAGTAGGTCCAGCGCCACGTGATGCTCAGGCGGACCCACGGTGGCTGAAGGGCTATCGCAAGGTACATGGCATCCATGTGGTCTGGCACGACGCAGTCGTGACTTCACTGGTAACAAAACATGTTGTATTCGTGGCATCACAAACAAAGCTTTGTGGCGTCGTGGTAACGTCGCAAGTCGGTACACCACAAGGTGTATGACGCACCACAACACCGGTGGCTCGACCGAAGGCGGGCCGACCACATTCACCAAGGACCAGTAGTGTACTCTAGGTTCAGACGGCAGTTTACTACTTGATACACTGTATACTTGATGGAAATATGTCACGTAAGCATTTGTACAGTCGGCTGGGCTACGCGGTAACTATAGCTGATTAAATATAGGGACATGCAAGTCTCACACGTGTTCGATAGATGTCTCTGTAAGTACTATGCTTAAACATTCACCGTTCATTTCCTTCTGCTTTCTAAGAAGTGCGACCACCTGCCAGCGAAAGCAAGGTAGAATGCCAGATTCCTCCTTTGTCCATGATCGCTTTGCCGGCCACCCAATTTCGGAACCACTTGACGAGCAAGCGCAGAGCGCAGAAATAACGGCGCCAATTTCCCCCCTCCTTTCTTTTTGTTCTACGTGACTGTGGTCGGTGGCACACGACACAACACGGTCGACACTTATCTAGAAGAAACCATCGACCGGCGCTCACCCAAGTGGGGGACGACGGAACAGCCGTGGAGGCATCCAGGTTAAAGAAAAAAATATAAAGTCGGGGTGGAGCGTGTTGTCCTTCCTCCCATCCGCACTCCGCGAGAGGAAAGGGCTATCTCAGCAGAGAGTCTGCTGCTCTTATCAATCTCATGGGTAACAACGAATCCCCGACTTACATCACCCCTTTTGTTTCGACGCGTCAAGCACCAAGGAGACTGCACGGGAACATCCGGTAGAATACCCCTCAATTAAGCCACCTTTTTGGCCTGACCTTTGAATTTCTGGCACATTTTGTTTGTTCGAGTTTGTCGTGGCGTGGCTTTTGGATGCTTGCATGTTTTTTCCCACCATTTCAGAAGAAACACAAGAAAGCAAGGGGATGGGGCAGAGTGGAGCGAGGAGACCCGTTCCACAATCGCTGAAGTACTTGACGTGCCACCTGCGAACAATTTATGGTGCTTTCAGGCGTGGCTATGTTTGTCATGGTGACAGGCTTTCTAAGTCCACGCGAGTCGGAAGGAACGATGTGCTCATTTTTGTTCTTTCTTGTGTACCATGCGTGCAGAGCCTCTAAAGCCCTAACGAGAACTCTGAAGAATCGTGGTGAGGCTGTTTCCAATCGTTCTCGGCTTCGTGTAGGGCTGTTTTGTATCAAAGTGTGTGTTACGTGTGAATGGGTAAAATAATTAGTGGCACATTAAGCGACCATACTTGGATACCACCAAATAAGCCAGGGAAGGCCTCGCTCAGACGACCTTAGCGTGATAACTGATCACCTCAGCGACTAATTAAGTAGTCCCGTTCTTTATCTCGGAAACGTTGTCTGCTGGCAGGGTCAACGGCTGTCCAGCTCATGACGTCAATCGGCAAAAGGTGCCCTTTTGTGCAGGCTTGTGCGCATCGGCCTTTGAGGAGAAACAACCGCTCACTTCTAAAGCTGTAACTGACTACAGTCGCTTATTGATCGAATCAGAAAGATGGAGGCAGCGTTGTTGCGATGACTAAAGGCTGAAAAGAAAAATTTAGAAAAATCCTTCTGATGCGTTGCTTCTTGGCACGCGTGAGGGGATCACTCACTCAGTTATCTCAATTTTTATCAAATGACTGATTGATGATTCATTGAATTGAGAGGTTTAACGTCCCAAAACCACTATTTGATTATGAGAGACGCCGTAATGGAGGGCTCCGGAAATTTTGACTACCTGGGGTTATTTAACGTGCACCCAAATCTGAGTACATATGCAATAACTGTCGAAGTATAAGTATAGTACTGAGGCTGATGAGAGCCGTTTTCCTTCAGTTTATATTTCTATTATTCAAGGTAGCGTGTAGTTAAGCCCGAAAAATTCAGCTAACTGGAATTCTTTCACAAGCCTCTGCCTCTCATTTTTCACAGGGACGGCCTTCCACTCACCCACAGAAAATTACGAAGTACTCTAAATCGTTACAGAGTTGTTCTAAACATACACATATATTAGTTACCCATTTTAATAATAAATTTGCATACAACTTTCTTCGTCCAGTAATATGCTTTTCGCGGTTAGCCGTAAGACAGAAACAACGTAAAGAGCCAACGTGTAACCGTAAACATTTTGACATTCGTTCCCTTTAGGTTCGGAAGATTCTGAAGGCCAGTTCTTTTACGCTCAGCTTAGCAATTCAAAATTATTCACCAGCTTACCTTAAAAAAAAACGTGCTTGTATCAGTGACTGCTTGGAGAGCGTGCTTCATATCGGTGATTGGGAGGAGTTATAACGAAGAATAAAACAGTCAGTGCTCCAAACTCGTTTCAGCTTACCTTTATCAGTTTGCTACTCGGAAGATATGCAGTAACCATTATTTGCTTGGCGTTGACGCAACACACCAAGAAGATTACGCAGCCGAGAAAAAACGGTATACCCGAGGAGCATACGTTAGGTCATATTCCATGTGAGGGATAGATAATAGAAAGTTGTGGTGTAGCGGGAAATAACAAACGCAAGAATATAACGTTAGCGTCAGCGTTGCCTGCTCCAAACTGAGCATGTGCAGAACTTTAACGTAGCCCGAACTCATACGTGCGAACAATATTTCTAAAATATAGGGTTCAGCGCTAATGCACTGGAGAAATCTTCTACGTAGGGCAAGATGGCGGTGTCTGTTGGAGCGAGAGCCATTCACTTCGAATCTTTGTAGTCGTCACCCGGCGCTGTTAAAACCCTTCAGTCCCAAGTAAAGACGGGTCGAACTTGAATTAGATTTGAGTATAGAGGCTTCGCCAGATGTATACTGCCGAAAAAAAAACACCTGTGTTTTTGAGATCCACAGTCTATTTGGGTTGCAGAGGGCTTGATAAAACTTGTGTGCAGTGTTCGCTCATGTTGTAGGTAGTCACACTTTGGTAGCGAGCCGTACTTATTCGCTTGTTTTTTATAAAATAAGTCAAATTCGGTCAGAATTAAAGCTGAGCCAGGTAATAAGGGTAGATCTTGAGGAATACTCGATCATGGCACATGTCGAACGAAAAGGATGAGTTTCGGGCCGTGAAACCCACACTGAACCCAACTCGATACGGAGACGCTGCAATGGTGACTTGTGGTCAACTCGATTTAGAGGCGGACTTGATGTTTCTACAGCGCATATATTGTTTTTATAAGTGGATGGCTCCGGAGGTACTTGCGTTTGAGTTAGCGCGAATGTCTTTGATTGTATACTAAAAGCGTGCGAGTTGGCTTGCCACGTGTTTCGTTTGAGCGTTAGCGCTGAGATGCATGCAAACGCTAACGTAAGCGACTTTTGTTGTGCTCAAACTCTGTAATAACAGTTGAAGAAAATAATGAAACGAAGATTTTATTCTCGGTGTTATTCCTCTGTGCACCTCTGCAGATGACCGAAGTCTGCTTGCGTTCTCGCTATGTCAAATTTGTGGGGAACGGTAGACGCCATAAGGATAATAAACTTGGCTGAAAAAGGTAACTGTAGCCGCAAGAACACTGGCATGATGCCGGCGCATGCAGGTTTTATTATTATCACCCTCGCCCCACCCCCAAACTAAATTTAAAATAAATTTTAATTGTATTTTCACCGACTTTCTTGATTATTGTTGCGCTCGCCTCAGATGGTGATGCTGACTAAATAAATGACTGCGCTTACGCAGTTTGCGCCCGACTACAAAAGCAGTGCCTCTTTCAATGCAAAAAGTAACACATGATAAAACAGAAACAAAAAAATAACAGTGCGTGCCTTTTTCGGGGGCGTGACTCTTGCTGCTTTCGCTATGAGCAGGGAGACATGAAGCAGCGAACAATAGAGTGTCAACCCTCCCTGTCCTCACACCAGAGGGCGCGGACGAGTGTCGACCGTTAAGTTCAGTTCAGGCTGTCAAGGTGGATGGACGTGTTTTTTGAGCGCTCCGGATCGACTGCGCAGATAAGTGTTGTTGCATGTTTTGAGCTTGTCTCTATAATTATAAGGCAGCGGTTGAAATCTTCGTAGCGCTTATTTTATGGTACGGCTTTTTCGGGGGCCAGTCACCAGGTATTTATTAGTTAGTGCGGGTGTGTGTGTTTGAATTTTTTGTTGTTTTTTTTCTCTTTTGCTACCCCGTTGGGGAGGTGCGCGTACATTGAACACGCAAATTTTTGTAGTAGAGCTTGGACTTTCTTTTTTTTTCATAGTGCAGGGCTCGAGTTTAGTAATTATCGAGTATAGGGACAATTGGTGTCAGAAAGACATGGTTAAAAAGACTGTAAAGTGTTCAGGATGTGGAGTGGGTTTGAAAGTGGACCCAAGCGTAGAAGCGGATAGAGAAGAGGCTGATGCGAAATGTAGGCAATGTGAGGTCGAGGAAAAAATGGAGAAAATGATGGTTGCCCAGAGTGAACTGCTGATGAGAATCGCCAAACTCGAGACTGCGTTGGCGACAGAGCAAGAAAAAACGAGGGCAATGGGAGAAAGACTGAAGTCCGCCGAGGAAGTGCTAGCGAAGCTGAACAAAGAAGCGACCTACCGAGAGAACAGTAGGGAACCGGCAACCAGAAAGGTGGAGAAGGAAAATGAAGCAAGCTTGGAAAAAACAGGTTTAGCCGGTTCAACTGTTGCAAGGCCCAGCTTCAGCGAGGTAGTCGTGGGGCAGGAAGGGAACAAAAGAGCCGGCGTCACAGGTGCAAGTAGCCCCCAGGTGCAGAACGCTCCAGCGGAAAAGTCACAGCATGTGATAATCGCCGGGGACTCAAAATTAAATCGATGCACAAAAGCCATCAAAGAGAGGGTAAGAGGTGACAAGAGGGTTGCAGTAGGGGCGTTCCCAGGACGCAAGCTGGAAGCAGTCATGAAGCAAGCGAGCGCAAAGCTCTAAACGACAGCTGATAGACGCAACCTCGTGATAATTTCAGGCGGTTTAAACGATGTCCTAAATGAAGATGCAGCAGGACTAGCAGCCACACTGGCGAAAGGCGTCGATGACATGCGCGCCACTTCTCCTAAGTGGCAGGTAGTGATATGCACGATACCGGAGGTACCGGTGCGTGATAGCAACCTGCAAAGAGCGGTGGTCAACGCAAACCAAGAGATATGGCGGGTGAGTCGAGAGAAAGGCTTTGAGGTGGAGAAAATAAACAGAGAGGTGCACAGGTGGGGGGGTTTTCAACGAGACAGAATTCACTTCGATGGGCGGCTAGGTCATGAGGTGGGTTGGCGACTTGCAGGACGCGCAGTAGCTTTTTTGCGGGGCAAGCGAGCCCTTCGGGGTGCAGGATAGCTAGTAACGAGGAAAACAACCAAGGAGACTCTTTGACAGGTGGTATGGACAGATATGATTCCAAAGTGGCACCAATATCTAGGATACGTAGAGTCCGGGGCATAAATAGACGTAGCCACGAGTGCCGAGCCAATTCAGACATAGGGTATATTAACATGCAGGGTGGTAGGAACAGGCTGAAGTGCGAAGAGATAGAAGAACAGCTAAGGAAAGAAAGGCCGATGGTATACGGTTTTGTAGAAACACATCTCAGGGACATGGAACAACCTCCGAACAATCCGGACTACGCGTGGGAGTATTGTAATAGAACAGAAGGCAGCAGAAAGGGGGGTGGTATTGGGGCATTCATTCATAAAAGTACAGACTGGCAAAGGGTCAATCAGGAGTGCAAGTAACATTTATGGCTAAAAGGGAAAGTGGCAGGTCAAATGACACTCCTTGGTTTCGTGTACTTATGGACGGGAGCAAAGGCCAGAGAGGAAAACGAGGCAATGGTAGAGTGTATATCAAAGGACATTCTGGAGTTAGGAAGAGAGTGCGAGATAATTATACTAGGAGACATGAATGCGCACATAGAAGATATAGATGGGTATACCGACCCGACAGGCAAAATGATCATGGATATGTGTGAAAGGCTTGATTTGATCATTTGCAACAGTACCGAGAAGTGTGAAGGGCAAATAACATGGGAGGTAGGAAGGCTTCAGTCGACGATAGATTATGCACTGATGTCACATAGGATGTATGATAAGCTCAGGGAAATGCACATAGATGAGGGTGGCTCCAGAAGTCTGGGTAGTGATCACAAACGTATCAAGCTAAGTTTTGGAAGAGCAGTGAAAGTGGGAAGGAGACAAGATGAGCAACTACAGGAAAATATATATCCAGAAAGGCAAATTGAAATAGCCACTAAACAAATTGAGAAAGTAATCATGGAGGATAATAAGACAGTGTGGACATACACGAATCTAATTAGACTCTTTGAGATAGAGCTTGCTAAGACGCATGACAAGTCACCCCGGAAAAGAAGACACAAACCCAAAAGTTGGTGGGTTGAGGAAGTTAAGAGAGCCATAGCAAAACGTCAGGAAGCCTCTAGGGAACACAGACATGCTAAGCAGCGGGGTGAACCGACAGATGATGTGGGAAAAAAATGGGCAACCTTTCTAAGCTGTAGAAGGGATGCATCCCTTCTGATCAATGAAAAGATTAGAAGGAAGGGAGCTCAGTGGCTGGCAGAAGTACATAAAAAAGATAGAAAGGCAGCAGCGAAATTTTGGAACCATCTAAACTCCCTAAGAAATGAGACGAGCCTAGAGCAGAGGTTCATAACTACAGCCCAAGGTGCTAGGCTAGAAGGGGACGAAGCTATTGAATATATAAGAACAAGGGTGACAGAAAAATTTCAACTAAGAAGTACTTTATGCACCACAATAGACAAAGACGAATCAAGTGGTGCAATGGCTCCATTTTCACAACAAGAGTGGGAAAGGGCTGAGAAAAGGGTTCCTAGTAGTACATCAACAGGCCCAGATGGCATTCCAATTAGGCTGATAAAAACATTAGGTCCGAAGTCTAAGCAGGCTTTGAGAGAGGCAGTGAGTACAATAATAATCGATGGCGAAGTTCCCGATGGATGGAAACTTAGCAGGATGAGCATGATCTATAAAGGAAAGGGGGACAAAGCTGACATAAACAACTACCGTCCTATAACAGTGACATCAGTGGTCTACAGGCTGGCGATGCAGATTATAAAGGAAAGACTGCAGGCGTGGATAGAGGATGAGGGAGTGCTGGGGGAACTGCAGAATGGGTTTCGGAAACACAGGAGGTTGGAAGACAATCTGTTCTCACTGACGCAGTGCATCCATCGAAATAGCAGAAAAAGAACACAGGCCCCTGTGGCTAGCATTTTTTGGATATCAAGGGAGCGTACGATAGCGTGTTTCAAGAGGAAAGGTGGGGAATACTGGACACACTAGACAACATGTAGTCACTTATCTTTTAAAGGATATCTATAAAGGTAACAAGGTAGTTATAAAGTGGGAAAAACAGGTATCGAAGCCTGCAGAGGTAAAACGGGGGCTTAGGCAGGGGTGCCCCCTGTCACCCTTATTATTCATGATGTACCTACAAGGATTAGAGGCAAAATTAGAGGGAAGTGGACTGGGCTTCAACCTCTCTTTAGTCAAACAAGGAAAACTTATTGATCAGGCACTACCAGCATTAATGTACGCAGATGATATAGTGCTAATGGCCAACAACAAGGAAGATTTGCAGAGATTGATGGACATCTGCGGTAATGAGGGAGATAGGTTAGATTTTAGATTAAGTAGGGAAAAATCAGCAGTCATGATTTTCAATGACAACGAAGGTAGTGAGCTTAGAATACAGGAGGTCACGCTAGAGATAACAGATAAATACAAATATCTGAGCGTATGGATAAGCAATGGGACTGAGTATCTGAGGGAACACGAAATATACGTGACGACTAAAGGTAACAGGAATGCAGCAGTCATGAAAAATAGGGCACTGTGGAATTACAATAGGTATGATGTTGTGAGAGGAATATGGAAAGGGGTCATGGTTCCTGGGCTGACGTTCAGCAATGCGGTCTTGTGCATGAGATCAGAAGTTCAAGCAAGATTAGAAATTAAGCAATGTGGAATAGGTAGGCTTGCTTTAGGAGCTCACGGGAATACACCAAATCACGGAGTACAAGGTGATATGGGATGGACATCATTTGAGGGCAGGGAAGCTAGCAGCAAGATAAAATTTGAGAAGCGATTGAGAGACATGGGGGAAGAGCGTTGGGCTAGGAAGGTTTTCAGCTACTTGTACATGAAGAATGTCGATGCAAAATGGAGGAAGCGAACCAGGAAGTTGACTGGTAAATACTTAGAAAACAGCAGGTGACCAAACCAAAAAGAACTATCGGTTAAGAAAAAAGTGAAAGAAACGGAGACTGACATGTGGAGAATGGGCATGATTAAGAAGTCCGCACTAGAGATCTATCGAACTTTTAAGCAGGAAATTGCCAAGGAAAGGATCTATGATAATACTCGGGGTAGTTCTCTACTGTTTGAGGCCAGGACGGGAGTACTGCGAACCAAGACATATCAGGCCAAATACGAAGGGGTCGACACAGTATGCAGTGCGTGTGGAGAGGAAGAAGAAACTGCCGAACACTTGATAATGTTCTGTAAAGGGCTTCACCCTATAGTTCCGGGTGATGGCGCAGATTTTTTCAAAGCACTGGGATTTAGGGACAGCGAGGGCAAAATAGGCTTTAAGCGGGTAGACTTAACTAGAAGGAGGTTATCTGATTGGTGGCTAAAGTCAAGGCACGAGTGAAAATTAAACCCTTCACTGCGAAGTACGAATCCTCAACTTCATTATTTAAAGGAAAAAAAAGATAAATGTAATGGTTAGTTCACTAAGTATTACGGCTAGGTGGCGTTAGCCGCCGCCCGATCTAAAGGGTACAGCCACATCCATCCATCCATCCATCCATTTTCCCTTGCCTCGCTTGTCACGTTCTACTCACCGCTGTCACGTTCTACTCACGAACGAGCCAGTTAGCGCTCAGCCCGTGAAGGGCCCCTTTCAGAACGGCAGAATACCGGGCTTTATGCCAGTTGCCTACAGCGTGAAGCTCACCTGATGTTTCGGGGGACAGTTTTGCGGTCGATATTCGCGCGTTTACTACATTTATTTTTCATCAGCAACGACAACCCTTATTAATAATATCTGAGGTTTATACGTCACAAAACCGCCATATGATTATGAGAGACGCCGCAGTGGAGAGACAAAAAAAAGCTTTTATTTTGAAATCCAAGTCCGGGTCTGAGCTCTAGGGTGAAGCTTTACTAGCCTGCCCTAAGATGGTACGTATATGGTCAAGGAGGTTTGTAGTAATTTCACCACCTGGTATTTAACACGCACTGGCGTCGCACAGTACACGGTGCTGTACTATTTCATCTCCTTCTATTGAAATGCGACCACTGGAATTGAACCAATGACCTTCGGGTCAGCAGCCGAGCTCAGACAACCTTTCATCAGTTATATTGCCTAATGGTGCTTGGTTGGGCTTGCTGCAAATAACCAAAGCAATGAGAAGGGGAGGGCGCTGAACGGATAGTATAAAATGATTTGACGTGTGGTACAAGTGGGTGAGTCGTGGGTGTCAACGTTTCTTGAATGTAAACAATCAGAAGTTATCTCCATTTGTCATACCTTAAACAGAAATGACATTTTCTCTCATTGACATGAAACAGACATTTTCTCTCATTGAGGTCCCTTCGCTCAGAACGGAAGTAATGATAATTGATTACATATTACATTGCGTTATCTATTGCTTGTCCAATCCAGTATTCTAGATTTAAGCCTGAAATAGCGCCTTTCTTTGATGAATGCCCAATTGTGTTTTCCCCACAACTTGCTTGTGTGGTGAATTATTTCGGGTGTTTCGTTCAAGATGAAACTGGCGTTAAATAATGACAAGATACTAAGCGCGTCAAGTAATGCGTAAATGTGCAGCCATAGTAGCTCGATCAAATCATACTCCATAGATACAAAAAAAGCTTTATAGTGACTGTTAGCAGTCTTAGCGGAGATGCTTCGAGGAACGTTCTTTAAAAGTCTTCTGATGTGACATGAGATGCCAAAGCATTTGACTGAGAACTTTGCCAGGAAAAAATGATTTTTTCAAATTATTAGTCCCAGAGTTGTATGAGCGAGTGTTATGCATATGACGACGCAGGGACATGCGAGCAGAAAATGGCTGAATATATGACGTGCGCTTCTTTTTGTAATTGGCACATCTTACGTGTATAAGCTTGTTTTGTGTTCAGGCCAACTTGCGGTCTGCGGTGCTAAATCCCTAGAAGAATGACATGATGTTAAGGGCGCCGGGATTGCCATACGACCGACAAATCTGTGCCACCTGGCTCATGGGAGTTGAGGAGCTATCGCACACATACAAGCAATAAAGCAACGATTCGTATTAATTTTTTTTTCTTTGGGGGGGGGGAGATTTAGTTCTTCAAGCAAAAGTCTGTCGTTAGTTGGGTCTCTCTCTTTCCTAAAGGTAAAAACAGCAGTATCGATTGCCTGGGAAAATATTTAGCAAGTGCTTTTTTGCAAAAGTCTGCAAATGCTGTTTTCATTGGCACTATGGCATTTTTACGTACTGTTGCAATTAATATTCGTTTCGAGCTGCTGAGTTATCAGTGCATAGAGAGCGCCTGAAAATGCGCCATCACTTTTCAGTCACACATTTAAAGTGTATAAGCTGTCGAGCAAAATTGATCTGTCGAGTCAGTTAGGGAGTGAAACGTAAGAAAAATATAAAATAAACTGTTTATGTGTAGCAGTTGGCGTGTTCCTTAACAACAAAAGAGGGCGCGATTGTCTACGTGCTGCGAGAGACACGCTGCAGCGTCCCTATAGGACAGAAGGCAAGGACTTCGACAGTTTTGCCTAGATTGATGATCTCCGCTTTTGCCTTGATGTTTCCCACTCTCATCCTTTCGGTTTGCGTGTATTTTCGTTCAGCATCACGGTTTAACTCGGCAAAACATTTCCTTCAAGACTACGCATCCAAGTAAAGCGAACTTTATTCTTCATGCTTCAACCAAAGGCGCGCACTGTCAATAGTAGGTGCATCCAACGCCGGGCTGGGTGGGGATGCAGGCATTTTTATTCCACGGCCGTGGTGTAGGATGTTGAAAGTACTGAAACGAAATTAACAACTTTTTGGTGTGGTTAAAATAGGCATATTATTGATTTTGTTTATTGAGTATATCTTACTCATAAAATGGCTCTCGAAGTACTATTTACCTGCAAGTAGTTTTTAGAATGAAAGCTGTATTAAGATCACAACATGGTCACGCACAACGCCATAGTTGTCCACTGCCGCCACCGCCGGTGTCCATAACCACTGCCGCATGAACTAAGAAATAAAAAAAAACTCAAGCTGAAAAAACAACAAAGACATGTGTTGACATATTGAGATTTAAACCAGGATCCACTGCATGCCAGCCGAGTATTCTACCGCTAAGCCACGCTGGCTTTTTTTTTCTTTAAGACATGCAATCATCACCAGGTATTGTGAACTACGCACAACATATTTGATGACATCAGAAATCACGCAAACACACACAAGCGTCCAGAAAGAGAAGCCCATTCGGGAAGGAAACAAAAGTCTCAACAACACTCCACACTTGAGCAGCTGCTTCTCGGAAGACGGATCTCGTCGACTGTGGTGGCTCGGCGTGTCTATCAATCATGCGACTTTTCCATAGTGAATAAAGTGCCAACAACATAAACAGGACATATCGAGTATTATCAGTCGGGCTATTTTTTTCTTTATTGTAGGGCTTCAACGATTTTCAACCTCTATCATTTTACTTCTTGCCTAACAGTTTATGCAATTCAAAGAACACATCGCACATATTTTCATATGGTGTGCATATCGTACACCAGAAGTGCAGCTGACTTCGAATTCGCTTCCCAACGGAAGCCACGCTCTGTGTAGACACGACGGCGGAAAGTCATAAACGGAATCGATATCGACCGTTTAACGGTTTAACAGCTTGCTCTGCAAACATCGGTGCGTTCGGGTTCTACAAAAACTTTTCTTATTTTATTGTTTCTCTACAATATATCGAACGTAAATGACAAAATGCTAACGAACAGGTCGGCGGTGTCCCGAGATGAGAAAAACAAAGAGTAAAGAGAGCGACCGAATCGATGAGGGGAAACTGATTTTGACCCGAAGATTAAGGGAGAAGAAGGGAGGGCGAAACTCGGAAGTACTTGTAGGTCAAGCCTTCGATATGAACCACGTCGTCATTTATAACGAGTGCCCGGGGATTAATCGATGTCGCCGGTGCTCATATCTACACCATCCCAGGTGCCCCACCTCCCTCCTCCTTGCCTCCTTACCTGCCATTCGGAGGAGCGGGAGGCTCTTCAGCGTCGAGACACTGGACTCGCAAAAAAGGTTAAGGATGCTAGCACGACACAACAATTCTGCTTTCGCTTTGGCGTTAATGAATGTGATGGACGTCAGATGAAGTAAAGAGAATGATTGATCTATACGATAGTAAAACAAGAAATGAAAATTGAAGCGTGAAATGAAGTACACTTGCCGTTGTAGTTTGAGCATGTCCTTTGGGTACAAGATAGATACGACCCTCTGAACTTGCGCGCGTTACTTCCATGCCAAAAGTGAACTCTCTGTGTGCACGGAATGGCACTAAATGTTTAACAACACCAGGAAAGGAAATGCTACATTATAGCATTTATTTATCAAGCTGTCTTAAATGGCCATACTATTTCTAAGAAATTTATTAGAATGCTTGATATTAGTTAATAAACAAAAAAACATGAAGATAAACATTTATAAACTTGTGTACTTTTATTTTGAGAATACAGTAGTTCCCCGTAATATTTATCTTTTTGGGCTAGCTGAGGAAATCTTCTTGGCTCCGCATGAAATATCATTTTTAGCACTGCTTGTCTAGACTTCGAGATAATGGGCGTGGAAATAAAAAAAAAAGAAGTTAACAACGGGACAGAACTGTGGTTCTGCTTGTTCCCTAAATTTTGCAGTCAGTTTTGCAGGAATTTTCCGAGTTTGTTTAGAATAGTTATTTACACATGGTGTGCAGGGCAGTGCTTAGGAATGATTCTTTGGTATCCGTACGTGCGGCTTCAGGGAGTCATAAATACTTCTAAAAAAAAGACAGCCACAATGTCACAGTGCGGCAATAGCATTCTCCGCGCCTAGACTTTCAACACGCAAGAAAGTGCTTGGAACCTTTGAAACTAGGAAAACAACGTTACAATTTATTCCGTTCTATTCCCATTAGGAACACGCGTAGCATTAGAGTACACCTCTATGCCCATTTACATTGTTCCCTGTAATGAATCGTGCTGGGACACAAAAATATATGCAGTATTAGTGTTGAAGCGGACACGCAGAAAAAGAAGAACGATAACAACATAAATACAAAAACTGACTCGTATCATCGGCAACTCATTGTTTTTTGTGTGTGTGTTTAGTAACGATCATGGTGAGTCACTGCTTGCATTTGCGAGCCCCATTCTTTTGAGTGAGGGTTTGGCGCATTCGGAGTCCCTGCTGGTATAAATGTCCCTTGAGAGGAGGACATAACGCTTGGCTACAGGAACAGTCAGAAGCCGTTGTATACTTGCGGGGTCTGGCTTCGGATGAGAGGTCGTGAATTCTACTATACAAAAGAAAGAAGGGTGCCGAAGAGATGCGGCCGACATCAGCTGCTGGAAGTCGTAATTCTCAGAAAAAAAGAAGGTAGCTTCTTGTCAAAAGGTGTCTCTTCAAGTACTCACGTTACAGGAACTGGAATTATATTCGAAAAAAAAACGTAACTGCCTAAAAGAATAGAGTGTGAAAGAAAGAACTAAAGCATAGGTGTGGAGGAAGTGTTCGTTAGCAGCTAGGCCAAACGAAGTATACAACTGAAAAGGCGGAAATAACGAGGTAAATTCGTTCCTCATTAAGCAAGCTTTGCAGCATTGATCGTAAAGTAGATAGCTAACTAAACTGATCACGTGTGTACTTCATCGCTTTTACAGTATCATAAAACCGGGCACGTAGCGCATAGGCAGGATAACAGTTATTCATTAAGGGTAACTGACTGGATTCTCAGTGAAGGCAAGCGGATGACGGGGAGAAAGAAAGTGAGGTGGACAGATGAGATTAGGAAGTTTTCGGGCTTCTGCAACCTTCCTAATATCTAGTGGCAGCAGCAAGGTGGCAGCAGCAAGCACAGGACTGTGTTGACTGGTGGATCATGGGAGAGGCCTTTGAACGGCAGTGGATGTAGTCAGGCTAGTAATAATGATGATGACGATAATGATGATGATAATGACGACCAAAATTGATGCTTTTCGGCGCGAGAGAACGGATGTCCGAGGGCTTCCCGTAATTTAAATGTCGTGCGATGCTCGTCGGCACTTGAACTGAAACTTCTTGTGAATTGTACCTGCAGTTCGCTTTAATATGTTTCCTACTTTTGTGAGGCGTGGATTAAAGGAAGAAGCTTTGAAGATTGCTTTGCATGGAACCATGTCTCCATGCAAATGAAAGAGGGGAAAGATGGTGGGGTGTATACGGTAGCGGTGAGTCCTCTGAACATTCGCTTGCGGATGGCTCTTGGCAATACCGAGTTCACATCAGGATTGAGACTGCAGCGTTGGTGGTGTTTTTTTGTTTTTGTTTTTTTTTGCTGTGTCGCCTGCACAAGAGTCGACGTCTATAATCTTGAGTTTTCATCTGCCAAGAGATTGTAATTATGTGATTTTATATTAGGCGCCTTAAATTATATAGTTATGTGCCTTAATAAAAATTATAGTAATAATAATTTTAATAATATCTGGTGTTTGATGCGTTTATTAGACACACCGTTAAGGAGGGCTTTGGGCCATCTTGTATTCATTAACGTGAACTTAGATCACAAGGTACATTGGCCTCATGTATTTCGCATCCATCGAAGTGCGACCGCCGCAGTCCTCATCGCACCCACGAACTTCTTGTGGGCAGCCGAACAGGGTAATGATCGCATCAGAGGCTTTTTATTATGTATTGTTGTGCGACAGTGGTGGACATCAGTATATAATCCTTACAGTTCGTTTGACGAATGATTAGATAAAATCTTTACACATCGCTTTCAACGTGATGGGCTAAATGGTGCACATAGCGTTGCATAAAATAACGAGAATAGGTACACAGTAATGAAAGTCGACAATTGATGTACACCGCACCACGAGTGCTGGCACCAAGTTAGCCAACACGACGTGCGACGCTCCCCCTCAAAGTGTTCCTTCAATGAACGGTGAAAGCACATAAGATAAGTGATTTCGAAAATGACGCGGCGCGCTCGATTTTCATCGTGGCTTCCATTCCGCCTACGTGCTAAACGTCGTGTATGGCGTAGCTTCCGATGGCGGCTGCTAATCACCGCAGCTGCTTGGTTAAAATTAGTAACCTGCACGGATAGCAGTACGGTGATTAGCGCTAACGGCAAAATGCACCCTATGTAATAGTTTTCATAACAAGATGTTATTGAAAGTAGCCTCTGAGCGCTACTTGCCTCCGCATGCGCCTTTCGGTGCAGAGGTAGCATCGACGACGTCTGCAGACGGCAAAACCAAAGCATTGATTAGTTTTTCCGTGACTGCCAGTGCTTTTGAGCCATATTGAAATACTATAGAGCGATGACAAAGATTGCAAGTTCTTCCGAGAAGATTCGCCACTATATAGAGAGAGAGCAGAAAAAAAAGCGTCTGTGAATAATCTGCCCCATTTTAATTCCTCAAAGCTTTCTCAAAAGAACTTTGTTAGTCAAACGAACCAAAATGCTACACAATACTTGAAAAGCAACAGCGTTTCGTCACGCTACTGAAGCGTATCTTAATGGGCGCGTAGAAAAAAGCAAGTGATTGCGATCCGCTGCGCGAAGTGTCACTGCGATTAAAAACGTTCACAAGAAAACGGTGTGCTCTTTCAATGAAGCCACCGTATTACTTTTCAATAATTATGCTGATAGATAAGAAGTCTTCTTAGACTAAGTGGTGCTCAGGTATGAATTACTCTTGAAACAGAAGAATGAATTTCGTAGCGCTTTAATTTTTTCCTGAACCTATTTCTGAATATTAAGACAACAAGAAGTAAGTTCTTACCTGAAAGTGCGTAGAAGGGAAACGAAAGCGTCCCTCCGGGGTCGTGGCAGGAGAAACCGGGGATCCTTAAGCTTCGCCTTTAGGAGTTGAACGAGATAGCGGTATCTTGTTTCGTGTGAGCACTTCAAGCACATATTGCATACTTTCTAAGTGTACAAGGTTGCTCGAGTAGCTAAAATTGTGCACTACTACAATCTAGTACATTAAGTTGAATGTGGCTTGTGTCAGGCAACCTGTCGCATATGGTTGTATTATGTGTAATGAATAGCGTGCTTTTGAAGAAAAAAAAACTGTGCGCTTGAAATGTTTTGGAATTTTCTGTTTAATTACTAAGTAGTCCTAAGTGAATATGTGCAGTAACATGTGTGCTTTTTATAATCGGTGGGTGGCTTTGAATAATAAAGCCTTTGGGACAACCTCATGCGCTGATCCTTGATGACAATGTATGCTAGTACCGTGCCAACACTACTGCGATAATACGTGATGAATTGTGAGGCCTGTATGCCGGGCGTATACGTTTGTGAAGCATGAAAGCATGTAAAGAATGTTAAGGATTTTCCGGCAGAGTAAAATATTTTGACTGTATTTTCAAGCAGAGGCGTGGCTGTGTGGTAGAACATCTACTCGTCACGCGATTGATTTGATTTCGATCCTCACTCAGACTCGGAAATAGTTATTATTTATTCTATTTGCATCTTTCTCGACCGGTCGGTCACGGACAAGATTATGCTTTTCGCTCACAAGAATTGACACCGACGCCTAAGCTGACGCCAACACCACCAATGCCGACAACGACGCCAAGCAGACGCCGGAATTTCAGTGAAACGAGCTCTTTAACGGCATCTCCTTAATAACGCTTTAGAGCGAAAGCTTTGATAAGATCACAACAGCGGTCACGTGCGCCGTTGTTCGCCGCGGTCACCGGTGTCTAAAACCACTATTGCTCGAAATAAGAAAAAAAAGCTAGCAATGAAAAAATAAACGTCAAGGACACAATTCTTTTTGAACGCGATTCCCCTGTGTGCCAGCGCAGTATTCTACCACAGAGCCACGCCTTTTTTTCATTGCCTTCTTGGCTACAGGTCAAGCTAATATGCCAATCACTATCACACGTGTTTCATGCTGGACAACGCGTCAAACAAAGATATTACATCTTCATTACAGTCGGTTGTCTTATACACATCTCGCCCTTTATAACAGCTTCCACGAAACACTCATTAACGGATAGAACTCTCATATCACAGTGTCTGTACGATAGCATACTACGCCAAACCGAATGAAGACCAAGTAAAAATATAACATTCAAATTTTGCACAGAGCTTTCACAAAGAAAAAAACGAATTCCATATGAAGTAAGAGGTAAATCTTTTTTTAAAGTCCTCTGTAAAATGTCCCAAAAGAAAATAGCGTTCTTACAATCAATAAACACATGTTCAATGTTCTCAGGTTTGTTACACAGGAGACAGCTGCTTCCCCATGGTACATACAACCCTCTCTCTTCAAGCCACGTTTTTACTGGCAAGGTTCCCGTATGAAGTTTAAAAAAGAAGGTTTTCACATTGGGTGGTATACACATGTTTTTCACTCGCTTTAGTACGTCATGACCATATGATTTTTCATACATTAACGATACAGGGGCACGGGAAAAACATTCTGTATTAGGTCTTTCATAAGGCGCTTTCTTTTCACATTAGTTAGGTAATCTATCGAAAACCTCGCCCTTGAGAAACAATATGAGAACACAACTTCACGCAAGAACGGTCACAAGGTGTGTCATTCTCGCATGTCTTAAGATACAAAGAAGTCAGGCATGTGGTGTAACAGCGTTGTTCGAAATAAAGAACGTAAAAAAGAGTCTCCCTGGTCTTTAACGAGCAGGAAACGTGATATTACTTGGTTAAGAAACAGATGGCACAGAGACAGCCCTCCTTGCCTAACTCGCCGAAACAAGTTCGTTCTAGATGTTCTCTCCCACGTAGAGCTCCAGATGAACGTGGCGAATATCCTGTGGACTTTGTGAATGCTTTTACGCGTACAACTAAGTGCTTGAAAAAGGTACATAATTTTAGCAGCCAGAAACACGTTGCATACAGCTGACCGAAAGAAAATTGATGAGCCACGACCGCCCCATCCTTCGACGGTCGCACGCAGTTCTTCAGCCTTTCCAAGCCAAAATGCTTCACTGTCTTGATACCTTTCCAATGGTATTCTTAGGTAACGACTAGGTGTCGTGAGCCACTGAATGTTTCCAAAGGAACTGGGCGTAAGGTCCCAATTACCATGCAATAAACCAATTCTGTTCTCTTTGTTCATTAAACTTCCACTCGTGTCACAAAACCTTTGAGTGATTTTTAATAACGAAGTGACACTCTCTCTATCAACAGCAAAAAAGACAATATCGTCGGCGTAGGCCAAAGCACGCATTTCACATGACTGCAACCTGAAACCATTAATCCCTGTATGGCGAATAACTTTCTGACACAGTGGCTCCAAAAATGGAGCGAAAAGCGAAAGACTTAAAGGACACCCCTGGCGCACAGAGGAAAGTACTTGTATGCGCTGTGAGAGTTCTCCATATACAATTAAGTTTGTGATTGAACTTTCGTATGCCAATATATAACCTTTACATATGATCACACCAAGACCAACGTACTCAGCTAGCGTGAAGAGTATATTGTGTGGAACCATGTCGAAAGCCTTGGCTAGATCAATTTGAAACATAGCTACTTTTAGAAGCGCAGCGTCACAATACTCCAAAATGCTCCTGGCAACATGAATACTCGTGAACATGCTCCTACGCTTGATGCCACAAGTCTGATGTGACCCGACAAACTTGTATATAACTCCTTGCAACCTCCTAGCCAGAACTTTCATAAACACCTTATAATCTACGTTTGTTAGCGGGATTGGCCTGTATCCTGTCACTTTGCGTAAAACATGTTGCTCTTTCCCTTTAGGAATCAGCACGGTGTGTGCCCGATTAAACGATGGAGGCAGAGTTCCGCGATCTAAAGACTCTGAAAAACGTCATGCAATGCGGTGGCCATATCCTCCTTGAACGCCTTGTAAAAGGCGGCATTAGTGCCATCTGAACCAGGTGATTTGCCCATGCCAAGATCATCGATAGCCTTCTCAAGTTTCCCTATACTAATAGACATTTCCAATAAATTTGTGTCCTCAGCATTAAGTGTTGGCATTTCTATCAAGAACTCATCTACAAAACCCGGGTCCTTTGGTTCGCGATAAGCAAACAAGTCCTGATAATAGTTTTCAAAAGCTTTCGTAATATCTTTATGTTCTCTCAATATTTTACCATTCCATTCTATCACTAGTATGTCGTGAGCTCGCGCATATGCCTTTTCATCTGACAAGGCTCACTTTGTCGGGGCTTCACCCACGAGGTATCTCTCAGCTCTTGCTCGTATAATTGCGCCTTTATATTTATCTTCTTCAGACATTCAATTTTGTTTTTGACAACCTGCAGTTGATGTGTAAATAAGCCCGGGTTTTCTGCTTCAATTTTCACAGAGCCACGCAGCTGCTTGATGCTCTGTAGCAAACTAGCCTTAGACAGGCTTGATGTAGGGAAAAGAATCGCGTTAATAATATAACGCGTTTTAAACAGCAAATGAACTACCAGGTGTCACGCAATGTGAATTGTGCTATAGAGTGGGTCATGGAATGCCCTAAACCATTACAAAAGCTTGTGCTTGTTCACCTGTTAGCTGTGGGGCATACCCACTGTGAGGTATTGTGGAATTTAGAAATAGTACAGTAGAGCCTTGGACAGTGGCACACAGCCACGCTGCTTGATTGACCATGAACCGGGTAATTTTCAAAAAAATTCTTAATTATTATTTTATATGTCGTCTAGTTAAAGACGAAAAGAAGATAACGTAACAAAATTTCAAATACTAACAATATATTAGTAAAAACATGGAAAGTAACTCAGAGCTGGTTAATTAAAGAAAGAATAATTAGGAATAAAAAACGCAATGTGGAAGATAGTGGCATTAGTTCGCTCTACGATCTACATCTCTTTGAACATTTAATAAACCCTTTCAAGGCATCGGCAACATTCCCGTCATTGCGGCCGAGGGACGAAACCCCGAACGAAAGCACACTTGGTACACTTAGATCTAGTCTAAAGAGTCGGCAAACAGCAGCTAAGGTACTCTCCCGCAACGTACAGTATCTGTTACAGGAAACGAGATCACATTCTGTTGCTTCATCTGCTCCACGAAAAGAACAGCTAAGCAAAGCTGCCAGACGAGCTCTCTGGAAATGAAAATAGAGATATGGAGTCTGGCTTCTGTCATAATTCTTCATCATCGTCAGCCACAGCATCAAAAATTTCACAAAATTTCTTGCAATTGTCCAGCGGGTACCACGCTTCTCCGTAGAATTGCGAAGGATGGCATTGTGAATGCCTACCTATACTACACAATGATTCATGGCGTAGTGGGTACCCTGCAAATGTGCCTGCAGCAGCTTCCCAAACAGTGTTAAAAAAAACCCGCAGCTTCCATTGTGACAGCGCTGCACGTTCCACGCAGGCCAGGAGGTTTAATAGGCAACGTTGTATTAAGTTCATAGTTCTACGTATGTTGTGAAAAATGTATTTTCATCAACGCCATAAACCCACCTGGAGCATATGTACACCTGAACTGGCCACATATCGCGTAATGAATCCGCTTTAGGAACTGTAAAAGCGTCATTGCCCAAGAAATTGTACTATCACTCAATTGCATGCCTTGATTAATATCTAACCGTTCATTACTTAGCAGGGACGCATCACGTTGTAAGCTTTTTCCTTACGTACATCTTCACATATATTTTTCCACGTTCGCAGGACCAATTACTACGTCAAAGGGCGGCAAGTGCGTGGCTACTATCACTTGGTCAACGTCCTCCTGCACTGCACATGCTCAGTGTAGGTGGCTGTTCTCACGCGCCTTGTGATGAGGATATCTGCCCTCCATGCGTCCTCGCCACGATGCTGTTCACCGCTTATCCAGTACACACTGACGCTGTGAGAGTTTGTGCTAAACTTGGAGAATTTGCGCCGGTCCTAATTCCTTCTGAGCGTCGCATATTTCGAGTGCTTACGTCAGTTCATAAATAAATTGTATTGGAATAGCCACTTGCGTTGTCGCATCACCGTAACAGATGAAAAAAGCTGTCAAACTAGACCTAATGTTCAGGAGAAGATAAAGGCTGCGAGAGATGAATATTCTCAAACAGGGGCTATTGTAGGAGCTACTCTTTGCACGAGTGCTCTTCCCTTTCGTTTACTTTTCCAACTTCCCGTTTCCGTGAATATACATCTTTTTGCCTACTGCATATGACTCAATAACCTACGATATTAAAGCAGTAGCAGTGCCTATAACTACAATCAGCCCGAAACGACATGTCGAAGTCTCTAAACAAACGTTCATTATGATTTATATCACTATCGTTGCTCTGCGAGACAAATTTATAGTGCCTGGCTATTTTAGTAGAAAATTTAATGGGTCAGTTAGCCACATCTACGAAGTAGTGTTTTTATTGGAGCGAACAGTGATAAACCTCCACGTCTCAGACGCACACTCAACTGTTGTATGATTAGGTTAATGCATTTAGCTATTTTTCATTGCCTTAAGTGGTACCACTTGATTGTGACATATCACAATATATGTCAGTGTAGGCAAAAAAAAACTGGCGTGCTTCCTCTATTAGGAACACTCCCTTTATTCTTTCACGCAGGGCCCACGTGGACAATACGGTACTGCAGCAGTTCCTATGTATGCTGATTACTTCGGATATTTTTCTCTCGAGTTATGCAAAAATGAGCTAGCTGGTGGGTATTCGGGTTGAACGACTAGACATGCAAACGTTAAAACAAGAAACACTACAGGGTTTGTTATGCCTTGACGTCTCTCATGTGTGCGTGTTTGCACGCCCTGTCTTTTTTATCATCATCCTCACGCGCTAGGCTAAACGCACAATTCATCTTCAATATTTCAGTAATCAAAGTCATAAAAACTTACAAACCAATAAGGCAAGAGGTCGAATATTATGGCAGCCAGACGACCTTACCATACCCTGAATCATTCCATTTCTCATCTTGTTGCAGGTGCCGAGTATAGTGGGCCGTGCAGAAGTGCTGTGCTGTTTTTCTTTCTGCTATCTTTACTTTGCTACTACTGGTAAGACAGAGCATAAGCTAGCAGTAATTGAGCACCTATACGAATGATAATTTTGCGTGTGGCGACCCATAATGTGATCTGGAAATGTGCTATGCTATCATTTAAGCATTGTAATAATACCACAAAAAAATTAACATCCTTATTTTTGCCTCAAGTCAAGGTTATTCTCATTTCTGAATGTAAAAAATTTCCTCTGTATTCCAAATGTTCTATTCGATCATTCTTGTTTTTGATTGATGTGTGGGGTTTAACGTCCCAAAACCACCATATGATCATGAGAGACGCCGTAGTGGAGGGCTCCGGAAGTTTCGGCCACCTTGGATTTTTTAACGTGCACCCCAAATCTGAGCACACGGGCCTACAATATTTCCGCTTCCATTGAAAATGCAGCCGCCGAAGCCGGAATTAAAACCCGCGACCTGCGGGTCAGCAGCCTAGTACCATATCTGCTAGGCCACCGCGGCAACGCATCATTCTTGTTTTTTTTTGTTATATAGCATTTACCTCGGCATCAAAAGCATTTCCCCACTTTTTATGCAGGCGATTTGCACCAAGTCAAACCATGGCACTTCTCGTCGTCACACAATTTAACCTATACTTCCCATAACCAGCAGGATGCCTAAATTTTTTAAAAAAATGCCTGGAACTTTTGCACAGTAAACAAGAGCTAGGGTAAAATACAATTAAAATCATGACACAATGTAGCCAATGATCAAAGCGGTTCGATTGATCAGCACAAGGAAACACCGTATGTCTCTTAGTTTCTTCGAAATATAATCAACACAATTTTTCATACGAATTACCTTTGGAAGAAAATGATATCATTCATCTCAAAATTATGAGAACATTTTGCGTCGTCTTACAATGCTTGTTTGTATTCTTTGTTTCAAATATTGGTACATATTTTTGTGAAAACTGTTATCCACACGACTTAACTTTTGAAAGTAATACGAGAAACGGGCAGTTGAATTGGCTTTCCGAAAGAGCCGTGACACCATATTTTCTAGATAACAAGTTGATGGCATTTTTTGCTGCCGTAGAAAAGCATTGTGAATTATCGAGTTTCGAACTTCTCTGTTTTGGATCTCAAAGCTCGATACCCATACATCGCAAGCTTGAAGCTTGCAATGGATGGCTTCAAGCGCCCTTGGAAAGGAAGACACCTCTGTCTAAGCAGCACTTGGTACAAGTGCACACTTTAGGGTTTGTGTGCACCTCTTGACTGTACACTGCATTGTAACTAACAAACCAGTATATTTTATATGTTGGCACGTTAGAAGTTATACAGCAAAGTGACTTTACATTTTTTGAAGCTGAATGTAATCCCTGAATAGCATGTTTACTTAGTGGTTACTAAGGTACCTACACACATTGTCTATCTTGATTGCCCTGTACGTTTGAAGCCAACTTGACACTTTTTTTAAGGTGACGTAGGGCTTTGAGATATTGGGCATATCAATTTAAGCCAGCAATATCATGCCTGCCAGTTGACAATGTTTGTTTTACACACCGACTCTTACGCAGAGGTTCAAACTGCCGGACTCGAAAATTGGCTTCCCCTTTCAATGCATTTATTTAAAACAGCAAGCAGACTAAGTACGACGTTCAAGTTGGAAATGAGAGTATAATATGCGTTGGTAGTGCCAATAAATCAGCTATCTACGAAGCGCCAGTTCAAAAATGTGTCACTCATTTCAATCGAAATTCACAACATACGCAGCCAAAAGAACTGACATCGGGTCCGTCTTACGAAAAAAAAGAATGCGGAAGTGGCCACATAGTTATAGGTTCGCAAAAGAGACGCAATAAAAGGGCGCAGGGGTCTTCACAGGGTCGACCTTGTACTTATTGCAAGAAATAATAGCATCCTGGTATAAACATTTACACTATATTTAGACAATGGCGGCTCTAGCATTCAACTAAAGAAACACTGGTCTTGAATATCACCAAGCCAATTCATATTTTGCAATAGGTTAAAACAATCTCATACATTTGCCGCAAGTGTACGCAGTGCGCGGCCTGAGATGGTCGCTGAAAGAAATGTCTCATTGACGCATCGAAATGGTATGTTGTTACCAAAAGCTCGCGTGCCGATCCACGGGCCAGTAAACTGGGGTTCATCGCCTGCGTCAGCTCTGTCGGATGTAATTGCGACCCATTTTAACTCCCTCACGTTGTTCTGCGGTGAAAATTGCACGTAATTGTTATTCAAGGTGGTAATACAAAATTTCAGAAGCTATCGATCAGTCGCAACCACCATCGCGACAACATCCAGCCGTTGCGAAAGCCCGTTCTCAACACATTCTGAACTTCTTCACTCTCTTAGATATAACTACAAAACAACGAAGTTTGCAATTTATTCCTACACGCACAGACTCATCTGATTATATGGGCTCTTTGCACTGTGTTTTCTATACTCGCCGAGAAATGTCACTACTTGTAGTGAAGTACTGTAGAGTAATGTCTGTGACAAAATGCATAACAGTTCCTTTCCACGTGTGTGGCCTACACACTTACACAAGCACTGCATGGCGATCGATGGACAACTCGACTTTCTACCAGGTGCAAATTGGAACATCTCGCTTCACATCGATCGGGCAACGGCGCTCTGGAGGAGCCACGAAAGAGAGCGAAGCAGTGGCTGTTGTTTTCGTCCTCCTTCCTTGATCAGTTTAGGCGCATCCGCGATTGTTTTTCATACTCTGGCTTTTGTTTTATCACAAGTGCCGTACATACGCGTGCTGCATATTTACTTCTTAAAGTTGTGGAGCGGCGTGATGATATTATAATACTCGTAGAGAAGCACTAGTTCCGGCCCCGACCCACTCGCCATTTTTTCCCGTGTGCGCTCGCGAGCTGTTGCTAGCGCTTTATGTCCAGCAAAGAGGAATCGCGACTCGTCATATAGTGAAATACGAATGGTTTTGCCATTTTTTTATACTGTCAGAACCTGTGATCACCTTTTTTATATTTTCGCTTGTGGCAGGAAAGAGTCATGGTGCCCTGTATAACAGTACCCGAAGACGAACACCGTCTTTTTTTTTCGCTCCCAACAACCTAACAACGAAAAATTTTGCACATAAAATAATTTAGCTCTGGCCCCGAGATCGGCTCACGTCAAAGCAAGCAACGACGTCATGGAATGCATACATCAAAGGTTTTAACAATTTGCCATGATTACATCGTAGGGTGACGTTCTCGCATGATAAACAGTTATTCTTGTAATTCGTGTTCATACCTACATCGCCAGTTAGACGACGACGGCCAACTCTCGCGTCTGATGACGCTTGTTGCACAATAATATGCACAGCTGTTGCTATAGAAAGTGTCAGAGAAGTGACGGAAAACAACAAATGGTTAGTTTTTTTTTTTCAGGGAAGCCATTCAGTCGAAAGTGTGGTTGTTCTTAATATACGCACAATTTATACCTCATGAACCTTATACCTGCGCCGAACAGCATCCGACGCATCAAGGCCCTTCATCTGATCACCGAGACTTTACCAAAGCACTAAGACTCTTAACCACATTCTGAATATGACAATTAATTCTTCGCCTGCAAAAGTTTTATTTCGAGAAGCACGTATTTGTTTAGTACATATCTTCCTGCTACTCTTGGGTTAATAAGAGTCTTTGTTTTTGACGAATTGAATAAGGTGATTGCAGTTTTGATTCAATAACTCTAAACAAACAAACCAAATCCGAAAAAAATGAAATGTGTTATATCATGTTATTTTTTTCTTTTATTTCCCTCTATAGATGATATTACTCCTATGCTTCAGGTTATGGATTCTACAAGGAAGCTTTCGAAAATTTTCCAAGATGGACAGCCTTGCGCCCGTCTCGTCGAGTCGCATAACCAGGTGACCACATAGAGGAAATAGGAGTTAGAATAGCTTTACAATATCCCACATTGTGCAGTTCGAAGGTGAGCGTTATAAAGATTTTGATATATTAACTGTACTGACGGCTCCATAGCTCTATTTTCAATAGCAAAGTATTTGAGATACTGATCTACGCTTTGCTACTGGAACATAGTGGTAGTTCCTTACAATAGGCAATCTACAGTTTGCATATCAATTGCTTTAGGTGGTGAACACACAAGAAACACTTACTTTTTTTAGAAGAATCTCCAAATATAGAGAAGTTGTTCCGTGAAGAACCTAGAAAGAAACGACAGTACATTAATATCAAGGTTAAAACTGAAACATGCGAATAATTCGTGTATTGTGACGATTGAAAATCCCGTATAGGGATCTTGATTTTTGGAAGAGATGAACAACTGGAGAGAAGTCGTAAAGATTAAGATGGTATTTAGCAGAAAAGCCTTTAAATATTGGTTGGAGGGGTTAGTATGGGAATCTAGAAAACAAACAACAAGATTACGGATTTTTACAACAATATATGAGAGCTTTCACGCGTATATTTTCTGTTCATTGCCCACAACCCGTACAAGAAAAGTGAGTTTTCTAAAAAGATAAACTTGAAAAAAGATCACGCAGAAAAAAGAAGGTGAATGAAATTAAGGTTAGGTTGTTGCAAGCAACTACAGAATTACCTCTATTAACCCTTACTTTTCAGTGATTCATGTTAACTACGGAGTAGCTCGTACGGCTCTTCTGGCGTATTTATGTATAAGCAGTGTTTGGGTAACAGACATATTATCAGTTTTCATCACTCACTGAAAAGAATGCCATTTTAGAAATAAAAAAAGACATTTTATTGGCCTTTAATTATATTCAACACATTGCTGAATTCCTTTCGAGGCAACAATAGAGCACGTTCACGGCTCTACGCATAGGAAAAACTTGTGGCACTGTTAATCCTAACAAAAATCTCCCAAATGCGTGTCAACAGCCTCCTACCCTGCATTTTTTTATTTTTTATGACAAACTGCTCACCTACTGCTACTTATGTGCTTTAAAGGCGTTGCTCGTGTTGTGTCCCCTCACCCAGTCATACGATTCGCAATTGGGTAGTATACCTCTCGTCACGTCATCACTTGACCCCAGGAATTTTGTTACTCTGACGGTATTCACCTGCCTTTTGGCTCTCGGCTAGCGGGCTGTGAACACATCGAACGAGAAAGACAACGTGAGTTGCAATTACGTTTTCTAGCTGCCGTCCTGCACGAACTATCAAATAAGCCATCATCTGCTAATTGCCAGCCCAGAATTCTACCATTGAGCTACGCCGGTGCTTGTCAAATAAGCCATTATCTCGCAGTTGTTTTCAGTTTTTTGTTATCTGTACTGTGAGAACGCTACCTCTGGGTTTTGGTCACAGTGATCTATAAGGTTGAGCATAAGTCTAAAACTGGCTCTATGATTCAACCACCGAAAACCCTAATATTTACCTATTTCTTGGCAAGCTCACCCAATTAATTAAAATTTGGAATATTTAAACCACCATATGGCTTCGCTTCACGGGAATTTTACTTTAGGAGGGCCGGTAACCCAAAGTCATTTTTTCTCGCTCAACAGCATTTCTGGTACAGAGTGTTAAAGAGCGTACACACTGGTATACAAGTTAAGCAGCTTGTCATGAAGACAACAAGATAATTAAGATGTTTTGCTGTCAACAAACATCCCCATAGATGCAAACTTTTGCGTGCCTTTGTTTCTACTGTTATTTGCCGTCTGCCATGAAGCACATAAAACTTCTCGCATTCAAAGTTTTAAGTTTTCGTATTGTTAAAACATTGTGAATTGAGGAACAGGTATCTCTTAACACATATTAATATACTTACAAGAACGGTTCAGCTTAAATTGAGGATGACACAGCAAGCGATGGAAAGAAAAATATTAGGGGTAACCTCAAGAGACAAGAAGAAAACAAAGTGAATAAGGGAAGAAACCGAGGTTAAGGACTTCCTAGTTGATATCAAGAAGAGCAAATGCACATTGGCCGGGCATGTAGCGCGTAGACAGGATAACCGCTGGTCATTAGGGGAACTAACTGGATTCCCAGAGAAGGCAAGCGTGTCAGGGGGAGACAGAAATTTAGGCGGGCAGATGAGATTAGGGAGTTTGCGGGTATAAAGTGGCAGCAGCAAGCACAGAACCCAGTAGACTAGCGGTACAAGAGAGAGGCCTTTGTCCTGCAGTGGGTGTTGTCCCGCTGAGGATTATGATGATGATAAATATGCTTTTAAGTATTCTAAGTTAGGACGTAAATGCAATATGATGGTTTGCTGGCACAAAAATGAACTTAGAGCTAGAAGTACTCATCGTAAACGATGGTAATGTGTGCAAACACGAAAACAGCGTAATAGAACAAGACAAATGAAACAACGTCCAGCACTCACATGTGGTATTTGCCTTTGCACGCATTATACTGTTTTATGATCAGCCTTTACGCACCAACTCGACTCTCTGTCCCTACTGTCTCCGTGTGCGCGCCTTCGGGAGAAACTTAACGTAGTCGAACACCGTACGCGAGACTCATATCAAAAGTGGTAGGCGAGGTAGGATCAATAATTTTTAAGTGACCTGGAATCTTCCTAATGACAATTAACGTACGATACCATCTTGGGCATCGCATGAAGACTTTAGGTGAATCTACAGTGCACTGCTGTCACAACAATGTCGAGCGACTGGACGGGCCTTCGTTAGGACTACTTCTGCCGCAGCTGTTGACAATGCTGCTTTTCCTACCAGCTTCCAATCTCTTCGTGACCGTGGGCTTCATGGTAGCCGAGAGAGTTCTCTACATTCCCAGGTAGGCAACAGTTCTTGTGTAAAGAGGCATGCATCATATAAATTCGACGGAGAGTGTTCGAATGTACGTTAACGCTTGCCGAAAACGAAAGGTGTTGAACAAGTGCAATGGCTTGATCGAATTGGTTTAGTGAAAATAACTGTTAGTAGATTATAAGACCCGTATATTACTTCTTTTTAGAATAAAAATGCCGAAACTTCAATAATGCAGATAGCTTCAAGTTAGGGTACGTGCACGACACGGATTTTCATATTCTAGAGACAAAATCTCGCGCCGACCTAATGCATTCGCACCTCAGATAGTGTCTTAGGCCTTCAATCACTTCGGAATCTTCTTGTAGCCGCCATTGCCTTGTACGTTCTTCATTATTTTCATGTTGCACATACCCGAGTAATCAACTCGGCACGGTCGCTTTGCAGTCATTTATTGCGTTACTTGTTCACTTAATCATTTTTAGTTTTAGGTGCTAAATAATGTGATCCGTACATCTAATCTGTGTTGAACATATGTGTTTATGATGATGATAGTTATCTGTTATCTACTCACAAGGGACAGTTTTCCAAACAGCTTCACTGTAACAAAAATACGAGAATATTTCAATACAGTACACCCGTTTTTTACGTGGCTTCATGTATGAAGCAGTTAAAAATTTGGTATTACGTGAGTTAAGCAGACAACTTCATGCTAACGCTCAAAAAAGGACACATGATGACTGACGGGAAAAACACTTCATGATAATCTCTCACGTGTTCGTCGTTTTTGCGCTAAAGTGATGATGTCATGAGCTTTTGACTATCTCCCCCTGCAGGTATTTTTGTCAAGTAGTTAGGAAGGTCTTTCATAATTACTAATTATATAAATACCACTTAGAGAAAAACCAACCCACTAAAATCTACGAAACATGGTTGGGAGTTTTTTTTTTCTTTCCTGTATTTCCAACACAAAATGCCTTCTTGTGAAGCAGATGGCTTTGCCGCAATAACAGTCACTGCTGAACAGAGCACCCTTTACAGGCAACACTGCCATGCCTACAACCTCCCAGAAAGGTGAGAGAGAGAGAGAGATAAAGATACAAGGAAAGGCAGGGAGGTTAACCAGACGCACATCCGGTTTGCTACCCTGCACTGGGGAAGGGATAAAGGGGAGAAAAGAGGTTGCACAAAGATGAGAAGGTACACACAATTACGGCACACTCGGTGAGCACACACAGTTCACAGGCGGTCGCTCAGGTTTGTTGACTTAAGGTAAAGAAGCAGTGCTTTAGTTGCTTTCTGCGCAACTGAGGCAGATGCCCAAGGTCCTAGTATCTTCCGCACACAAAATGGTCCGGGGTCAAGTCGATTCAAAACCATCCGTAGCTGGCATCGCTGTGTGTCGTAGCAAGCGCAGCTGCAGAGGACGTGTTCGATGGTTTCTTCATCTCCGCAGTAGTCGCATGTAGGAGTGTCTGCCATACGAATGCGAAAGGAGTACACCTTTGTGAATGCAACACCCAACCAGAGGTGGCATAACAGTGTCGCATCGGAGCGGGATAGTTGTGATGGTAGCTTTAGCTTTAGCGAAGGATCCAGTTCATAAAATTGACACCTTTGGAAGCTGGTAGACGACCAGAACGTGCGTGTGAGATCTCGAGCCAGCAGGTAAAGTTGTCTTGCTGCATCATTCCTTGATAGAGGAATCGGGACTACACGGGTTTCTTCATGGGCTGAGCGGGCTGCATCATCGGCTAGTTCATTTCCGGTAATACCGATATGTCCAGGCAGCCATTGATATATAATATCATGCCCTCGTGCTAGAGCTTCAAGATGGCAATGTCTTATTTCTTGTACCAGTTGGTCATGGCTCCTCCTACGCATGGCAGACTGCAAACTCTGAAGCGCTGCCTTCGAATCACAGAATATGACCCATTTTCCTGGACGTTCCTGAACGAGATATTGTAAAGCAGCCCTTATAGCAGCAAGCTCTGATGCCGTAGATGTAGTCATATGTGACAACTTAAATTTGATTGTCATTTCTGCAGCCGGAATTACAGCGGCACTTGATGAGCTGCTGGATGAGACGGACCCATCAGTGTATATCTGCGTTCGGTCTAAGTACAACTCATGTAATAATAGCAGTGTTGCTTGCTTCAATGCTACTCTGGAGTGACTGCTTTTCTTTTTGATTCCCGGAATTTCTAGACGTACTTGCGGCTGGTCGAGGCACCACAAAGGGCATGCCGTTCTCGCAGCTGGCGTATATCCTGATGGAATGCTGTTTAGGTGCTTGGCTATGACGTCTGAAAACGTAGCACGTGGTCTTCCGGAAGGTAGAAGGGCCAAGTGGTGGTCGGGGACACGGCTAGCATGTCGAATGTGCGCTCTGAGGCAATCCACAGCTATATATGTCCTGACCGGATGGTCTTTGGCAAGCATGATTGTGGCATAAGTAGAAGCGCATCGGGGCAGTCCTAGGCAGATACGCAGTGCCTGACCCTGCAAACTCTCCAATGAATGAGTATTCGATTTGCAAGTGTTAGTCAGTACCGGCAAGCTGTAGCGCAATAGACCCAGAAATAGGGCCCTGTACAGCTGTAGCATGGAGGCAACAGAAGTTCCCCATGCTTTACCGCACAAGAATTTCATGATATGCACAATAGATAGCAGTCTCTTCTTCAAGTACGCACAATGTGGGCTCCACGAAAGACTTCTGTCGATTATTATGCCCAGAAAACGATGCGTCCGTGCATATTTGACACTCTGCCCATTGATGTAAACAGGGTATGGCGTCATTGGTTTGCGTGTAAACGCCATCAACGCGCACTTCACAGTTGATATATTTAGGCCTTGGTTCTGAAGGTAGGCTGTTGTGAGTGTTGCTGCCCGCTGTATTCGTGCACGCACCTGAGGGCGAGTAACTGCAGCACTCCAGAGGCAAATATCATCGGCGTATATGGATAGGCACACCGACTTTGGCAGAACCTTCACCAAACCAATGAGGGCCAGATTGAACAATGTGGGGCTTAGAACACCTCCCTGAGGTACTCCGCAGTAGGTGTAATGTTGGGCAGTTGTACCCTCATATGTTTGTACAAAGAAACCTCTGCCAGTTATATAATCTTTTATCCATTGAAACACTCGTCCACCAACGCCCATTGCTGCGAGAGAAGTGAGGATGGCATCGTGAACTACATTATCATATGCACCCTTCACGTCAAGAAAGAGTGCCACTGATATGCGCTTGCGACTTTTTTCTTGTTGAACAAATGTCGACAAATCAAGGACACAGTCAATGGAGGAGCGGCCCCGACGAAAGCCTGCCATGCAAGAAGGGTATTTGGTGTATCGTTCCAAGTACCACTCGAGATGAAATAGAACCATCCTTTCCATCACTTTTCCGAGGCAGCTTGCGAGGGCAATAGGGCGATACGCTGTCAAGTCCAATGGTGATTTTCCCGATTTCAAAAGTGGTATTAATCGACTAATTTTCCATTCTCGGGGAACGCTGCCGCTGAGCCAGGAGTTGTTGAAGCATGTTAAAAGTTCTTTTCTAGCTTTTTGTCCAAGGTGTCCCAACGCACTATAAGTAATACCATCAGGACCTGGCGATGACATGCGCTTAGAAGCGACTAACGCACCTTCAGTTCTTCCATGGTGAACGGAATGTCCATTTCTGGTAATCGCGTCTCAGGAAGGATCACGGCGTCGATGCTCTCGTTCACAATATTCCCGGCAACTCTCGTGCAAAATTCTTCAGCCACCTCGAGTTCTGTTTTTCCCTGATGGAGTGCCAATGCTTTAAAAGGGTGCCGTTGTTGTGGAGAGGAGCGAAGACCACGAACTGTTCTCGAGATATATGACAGCGGTTTATGAGGGTCTAGAGATTCGCAGAATGCTTTCCAGCGTTCGCTCTCCAGTTTGTAAATGCGTCGTTGAATCATTTTCTGGAGCCGCCTTGCTTCCCTCAGATCGTAAATTGATCTTGTGCGTCTGTATCGTCGTTCTGCACGCCTTCGTATAGCTCGTAATTTTTCAAGTTCGATGTCAAACTGTGTAACTTTAGACGAAAATGGTAATTTACATTTGGACGCTTGCATAGCTTCCACTATGGTATTTTCCAGGCTGCAGGCGAGGCCTTCTTGGCAAGCGTTCTCAACACGCGATGCAAACATCGACCAGTCAGTGCCAATTGCAACACCGGAAGAGAAATTTTTTACGATACCATCGATCGTCACGTAGGTGGGTATGTGATCACTCCCATGAGTCTCAATATCGCAAAGCCACTTAACTTTGTGAGAGAAGCACCGTGACACCAATGTTAGGTCAAGGCAACTGCCATACATGAGACCCCGCAGATATGTGGGGGTACCATCGTTCATGATGGAAAGGTCGTGATCGGAAGCGAATGTAACAATGTTCCGGACCCTGGCATTCATCCTAGTGCTCCCCCAAAGCATGTGATGGGCGTTGAAGTCACCGGTTATGATCCAAGGCCCATCGGTTCTCATTAGGATGTCTTTTAATCTGTCGCAGTCAAATCGCGATGACGGAGATATATATCCACCAATAAGCGTGAACGAAACTGCATTCTTCTTCACACGAAGACACACGTACTGATTGTCGTCATTTGAACTTATTGGGTGCGAAAGATAAGTCAAGTCTGTGCGAATGTAAACAATTACTTTGCTACGTTCTTCGCAAGCGGCTGAACAAAAAGCTTCATAACCGGACAATCTATAAGGCGTTGACACGTTTGGTTCACATATGACAAGTATAGGGATTTGATTGGCCCGAACAAATTGGCGCAAGTCCGAGATACGGGACTTCATGCCTCTGGCATTCCACTGAAAAATCGACGCACTTTTAACTTCAGTGCGGAAGTGGAGATTTTGTTGAGCCATTGTGCTTATACGAAGTTAGCAAGAACTGGATTCAGTGCATCCAGTATTTGCAGTGCACTCTTAGCAGATGGAGATTGTATGCTGCTCAGTAGCGTGCGAATCGTGGCAATTAATGATTGCACGATTGCACGATTGCAGCCGCTTGCCTGTCTTGGTTGGAAAGATCTCGAACCGGGACGATTGCAGTCACTTGCCTGTCTTGGTTGGAAAGATCTCGAACCGGGAGCGTGGACTGGCCGTCATGAAGCTCCTTCGGTTCGCTTGATGCTGCTTCCCTTGGAAGTGCAGGCCACTCTGTCGCAGTCAGCGTATGCTCACTGGCTTTGTCCTTTACAGCCTTTCCCGCGGCATGTGGTCTGGAAGGCAAAGGAGGTGGATCTGATGAGGGATCACGCAATCGTGTCGAGGAGGTAGCGGGCGTCCTCGAAGACTGACGTCGACGTGAACCACGCCTTCTGACTTTAGCTGCGGCTTCTCGGTGAGATGAGTGATCGCGCACCATCTCCTTCAAGATGGCAATTTCCTTCTGAATCCGCGGGCAGTCCTTCGATGTGGCTTCATGGGATCCATTGCAATTAGAGCATTTCTTGACAGTTGCGACGCACTTATCCGCTTCATGGTGCTCGGCGCAGCGGTGGCATACCACCGAATTCTCGCAGACGCTGCTCACATGTCCAAGTTTTATGCATTTACGGCACTGGAGAGGCTTTGGAATGAAAGGCCGCACAGCATGTCTGAAGTACCCCACCTTCACATGAGAGAGGAGTGATGTGCTCTTAAACGCAATCTTCACACAGCGAGACTTGTCTAGCCGGGTGACATCAACAATTGGAGTATCAGTTGTTGACTTGACAAGAAGCTGTAAGTCCTTGTTGGAAATAGCGACATCAATGTCGTAGATCACGCCGGTTACTACATCACATCCCAAGGGAACATGAGAGTGCACCTGGTTGCCGTCCAAGTCAGTTACACTGCGCAGAACGCCCAACGCACTTGCGTGCAAAACGTCCACAGCCAGTATATTCTTTCTGGCGTTCACTCTTATGTCCGTGATCTCATGTGGCACGAGCGTTTCCAGAGACCTCGACACAGACTGTCTGTTAAGGCGTTTCATGCTGACGGTAGGAAGTGCAGGCAGAAACAGGATAGTAAAAGCGTTCGATTTTGGCGCTTCACTTACAGTTTGAATAGTTGAGGATGAGGATGTCCTCATGTTCCTTCTCTTCGCCTTGCGGCTCAGCACAGGTTGGAAACCGTCATCTGAGAAGTCCTCACTGCTGAGATAGTAAGCATGAGTATCTTCACTGTCGCTGTCGCTCGCTTGTCCCATCCGCTTCCTGGAGGCGGTCGCCGCTGACGCCGCTGGTGCCGGCAGGCGCCCGGAGTGGTCTACTTCCATTCCCTCCAAGGGAGCAGCGCAAACTGATCAACAGACTTAAATTACAACTGAAATACGCCGGAGTTAGCAGAAGCAGCTCCTATTCAAAATACACTTCTTCGTCTTCCTATCTCCCAGAAAGGTGGTGTGCACAAAAGCATTAACTCTGAAATGAGATATCACAATTCACATTCACGCGATAGCTACATAGCAAGGTAGCATAGCTCGTTAATTCATAAAAAAACAAGTAATACGGGGTAAGCAAGGCTCATAAGATGAGGCAAGATCTAAGATGTCGATAAAGGCGGCCGATAAAAGAACGACACTCATATTGACTCATTTTCATGGATTGCTATCAATATCGCAATATCAGCACCACGCGTTTGGGGTGAATTTGTGGCATGTTAGTTCATCTGTCTTTTCTAAAGACTATTCACTTTTCATTTCAATTCATATTTAGGTTAGTGGCTACAGTTAGTTTGAATGGCAAACTCACGCTGGATTTTCAAGCACTTTTTTTTGCTCATTACGACAATATGATGTTGAGACTTGCGTTTCATTTTTCAAAGCTTATCTTGAATTGTTTGTTGTTCCTTACAAGACTGTCCATTCGTGTAAAAATCGCACGCCATAGTTTAGACATGAGGCGGCTGCATTCAGTGCTGGAGCATGGGTCTTTGTGGATTCTCCTGACTTGGGCAAATATAATACGATTCCTCTAACACGTCCTTTTTGCAAACAATTTTTTGCATGTTTTTGTCCCTTTGAGTTTAACATAATGTCTTGAGCCGACGTGCATGCTGAATTACAGCAGGCTAATTACGTCTGACAGACCACGAAATCGCGCTGATTGTTTTTGTGCCGTGCCTCTTGACGAGTTATAGCGTGCTACGTTTTTGTATAGGTAGATGATATTTCTCAGTAAATACTTCGTGTTGATGTGGCTATTGAACTGCTGACACCTCTTATCTGCACAAAAGCAAAAGTCGCTATATGAAAAAGCCTTGACAAAGCGAACGTGAAGTATTTCGCCCAGCTGTTTCTTTCTCGCTACTCGGCACGAGGGGCTAAAAATTTGTTTGTGCATGGTATCAATCATTGGGCAATTGCATCCCCCCTCAAAAATTTCCAGGCTGCCAGGCATTTGTTTATTATTATTTTCATGAATAATTGCTTGTGTAGAATCTTTCAGTGCGACGTGTTCTCTGCACAGTTTATTATTTACTTGCGACAATTGCCCATCACGTCATTCCTGTTCTCTAATCGGATCTTTTACAAAGCGCATTGTTCATCTTTGAGATGGCAGCTTGGTGTTCCGCGTAATGGCAGACCTCGGCAGGCTAGTAAAATGATCTTGTATTCATGTCAGCAATTTAAGCATTTGCCCGTACGTGCGTCTTCCCAAATTTTCGCAGCGGCACTGTTTTATATTAGAGCACATTATTTCATGGCTGTTTCACGATCCTTGTAGGCTCATTGACAAAATTAGTTTGGCGTTAGGTAATTCGTTCGTCAGCCTGGCAACATGCACGAGTATGCTTAAGTGCAGCTCTTCAGCGCCCGTTCTTGCGTTAATTGACGTCATTATCACTGTCCGGGACGCCATCAATAGACATGTACAAAAATGAAATAAAAACGGAGTGTAGTAGGCTTTCAACCTAAACTTTCAGCGTGGCAGTCGAGTATGCCACCACAAACCAAAACGCCCTGTATGGCAGCATGTCGGGATAGCAACCGTGTTCACTTACGTGGTATGGCATGACAGAAGAGCAAAATGACAAGTAATCACGAAGCATTCCTAAATGCGCAACAAGTGTGCGGTTGAATGTTTTCAAACCACTAAAAAATGCTCAGCCACATTTCGTCACCGCCCAAATCCAGCATCAGCAAGGTGCACATAATACCTCACAGATCTGTAGCGGGCACGCCATTTTCCATAGAAAGACAAATAATGGTGTAGTAGGTGCTGTACCATTTAACAAAAATTATGGCGTAATCGTTAGCTTGCGGAAAGCCAAAATTTCTAAAATATATTACCCTTACCCCAACATGAAGCGGCGCTCCGAATGCGCCTTAGGTAGTAGCGTAATCGCCCATAAATGTTCCTTTTATGGTTAGTTCTTAGTTATTTTAGGCTTTGGCAATAACGTGGCTTTTATACTAATGCGTTGGACGTTGTCATTGAGTTTCTAATTTCTAATTACCTTTTTTATAGCAAACAAAAGGCTTTTTACTGAATATGAATACGTGCTTCTCACCTTTTCAAGTTCCCATACACATGACGGTAAACTTGCTTTTTATTTGTTTGCTAATAGAATTTCGAGCTTATGTGTATTGTATGTATTGTTCCGCGTTCAAATATTATATGCTGCTACCTTTTCTGCATTCGAATTCTCCTCATTTTAGCATCGGTGTTACTCTGCTTGTGGGCGAAGGGCTGTTCAGCCTTCACACGCGGTGCTCTAAAGCCCTGCGGTTGTGCACTACGGCCTTCTTATACATGTAAGTGCTGCTTTTTGCTGTATGCACCTGGAATTGAAACCTTGCCTGGGCATCTAGAGAGGCCCTGTTCGAGTGAGTTGAAATATTACATTTTTGAAAACGATAGCTCTTTTTCTTGCTAAAATTTTTGCCCGCCCGCCCGCCGGCTTGCCCGCCCGCCGGCCCACTTGCCCGCCCGTTCGCCCGCCTGCCTGCCTGCCTGCCTGTCTGTCTGTCTGTCTGTCTGTCTGTCTGTCTGTCTGTCTGTCTGTCTGTCTGTCTGTCTGTCTGTCTGTCTGTCTGTCTGTCTGTTGAACTGGTGGCTGCCTTGATACTTGTAACCACTGTCGACCTAAAATCACATATTACGTGTATATGAGGCACGACATCAACATGTAAGTATGTTGTGGTGTGTTCCATTGTTGACAAACATATAAATACGTAATTCTAAATACTCTAGTGTTTCTTGCACTGTGCTCGAAATGCGACGCTATGCTAAAGAAAGCAGGTGTTTCTTATGCTTCGCTCAAAATGCGGAACTAGAGACCAGAAAGTGCTCTGCTGATGATATGGTGCTGCCTCCTAACAGTAGCTCTAGGTTCTACACTAGCTCATGTTTCCCGAGGGCACAGCCAGATGGCGCTGCTATCTCACCCAGTGCCTTCTCTTTTTTATCAATGCCAGCCAGATGTGGCCAATTTAACATAGATGAGGTGCTGTCTGGGGCATCGTGGGTGACCACGGACGAGACAGGACTCGTAGTATGGCCAGCAGAGGACAATCGTCCTTCGGTTACATTTTAGCGAGGCAGGCAGATACGCTACCAATTTCTTTTTTACGTATAGTTCAACTTCATTTTGCAGTTTGTATTGTTTGGATGATCGAAATTTTGTGTTAAAAGTGATAGCCTATGTCAATTGTTCTTCGTTTGTGTTTATTGTAACTGCCCAACGTAAGCAATGCATCCTGTTTAATACAGATCGGGCATTAAATACCTCCGGGAAACGCGAAGATGCATGATAAATCCAGCAGTCTTCAGAAGAACTCTGGGAACCCGAACTTGGCCATCAAACACTACAAGCTGGCGATACAGTCAGTTCTCAGTTGCTAGCATTTGCATTCCACTACTCACGCGTTGGTGTTTTCAAGTGCGTTATTTATTGTTCGTAGTTTATTGAATTATTTATTTGTCGAAGAAGGAATAGCTAACTCTTGTAGTAGGCGAAATTCGAGCGGCATAAAAAAACCATTGCCGTTGAAGAGGCACTCGATTTGAACATCTTAGAATTCAGGCCAGACATCTGGGCATTGAAACGAGGTTGCTTCAACAAATGGAGAAGACCCGGGAAAGGGGCCTCATGTTAAAAAAAAACAAAATGCTATACTCGGCGTCCAACATTTCTGCAAGGCTGCACTACAAACACTGGCTGCAGCGCAAACAATCATGAAAATAATACGTTTAGTTCTCTCTATGGTGGACTGCCATTTCAGAGACAATGACTTCGAGTCTTTGCTGTAACAGACAAAAAGAAATGTGCTCAAAGAAGTATAATTCATCGGGGGGAAATCATCACTGCCGCTTCTGCTTTGTGCAGGTTGTGGCCAGATCACGCTAGCGTACACAATAACCTAGGCACTGTACTGATGTCGTCCGAACAATCTGAATATCACTTCCAGCATGCCTTGTTCGTCAATCCAGACCACCCAGGGGCTCATTTTAACCTGGCTAATATCTACAGGTATGTCAGGTATGTCAGATTTGTCAGAAATGTTAGGTGGTGAATGTGCCGGTATATTGAAATAACTGTAGATTGCGTACCCAAAAACATTACTCATGGCGTAGCCATTAAGCTGTATCTTAAGTGAAGGCGTCTCTGTAAACCTGTGTATTACTGTGGTAAAGACAACATGCAATAAAGATGGTCTACTACGTTAGAGCTCAAGTAAGCATGTCGATTAAAGCACATTGTTGCAACATGTCTGCAAGATTTGCAAAACATAAAAAATTGGCAGATCCCACGTACAGTGAGAACTGCTGATATGCGAAGCACGAATGAGGAAGGTTGATATGTAACTTCAAAATCAGCACAACGTTATGAGGCGGAGCTAAATCATGCCGTACATGACTTTTAAGTATTATTATTATATTTGCACTTGTTATTTACATTCGTCATCTGTTCAGGTCACTTGACGTCAAATTTGGTATATGTGAAGCTAGCGAAACCGCCGTGAAGGCTCTATAATTGTAGCGTGTAGTCATGTTTTAGATGACATGCATGTCTTGATTATCGTGTTTGGAGCTGTAATTTACATTCGCCGCCCACTCATGTCGCATAATACCAAATTTTATGTATGCAGAGCTTGTAAAACAGCCGCGAGTGCATCATGAGCGTGGTATGTTGTCACGTTCTTCCATTGCACGCGTGTCATGATTATCATGCTTGCACCAGTCATATAACTTCGTCATTCATTGACATCACGCAATTCCATCATTGGTATATGTGGAGCCATCGAAATGACCATGAGCGCATTATGAAGGGCCTTATATACTCCAACGTAACGTTCACAAGCGCGCACGCAGGGCGCACGTTCAAGCGCGCACGTTCCTGCTACTCGAACGAACTTTTGTATCTAAGGAAGGTAACGCCATATTGCATAGGCTGCTGAACAACAGCTTAAGTGCACCACATGAAATTAAATGCATTCGGTGCCGTTTCACATCCCTAATCACCTTCATAATTTTTATTTTTAATCTCTAACGGACAGGCCTCTTGCTGATGCGACGGATCCGCAGGTGATGGGCAATCTCGCTGTGTTTTACGTCAATGGTGGTCGCCTGGATGACGCGAAACAACTGTATCAGGAAATCGACCGGCTCTTCCCAGAACATCGGAACAGCAAGGTTCATCATGTGAGTGAGTGTGGAACAAGGCAAGCATAAGTTTTAACTTACAGGAAGTTTGTTTAAGTTCTGCACGTTTGTGCTCTTAGGCATTGTCAGCTGTTCTTTTTCACCTGAGAGAAACGTTATACTAGAGATGACAGGTCATTTAGGCTCTCTTTTGAATACTAGCTTCTTGAGGTAAGATTTTGGTCTTTCTTTTGCTATTTAACGTTAGGTGGAATGCTTGAAATATAAAAAAGATTTATTTATTGAATAAACACTTCTTTCATAGCCTCGCAAATATGAAAAAAAAAGCTGTCAGTATTCGAATAAGCACGAAAGGCCCCCCTTCTCTCCCGGTGTATAGTACGAGTCACTTCTGTACTCAATCAGACTAACTGACATTCTCGCAAGATACGTGAGCAGTTGAACATTGACGCATTCATTAAAACACAGAAAAATATTTTGGAATGAGAGCAGTGAAAAAAGTAACCAGATCTGACTCTTCGTTGTAATTGCCAGTTTGATGCGAATCAGTCGGCAAGTAATTGGCTATACGGCATTCCTTGTCTTAGAACCAGGCGTTACTAGATGAATTTACGTGTCTTCGCAAGTGTACTGAGGTGAGAATTGCGGGTGTCTCAAATTGTCTACTGCACTCGCTAAGGATAAATTATGGTCTGCCACGAGTTTAGCACTCACATTAAAGCAGGTATACCTGCTCTACTGAAATTATTCGCACTGTACACTGCGCTGATGGTAATATGATACGTCACCTTCACTCACGTACACCTCAAAAGTCGGGGAATGTTTCGATATAGGTTGGCCAGTCGTAGAATTACATATGTTTGTTACACTGCTGTAAAACTGAAGCAAAACCTATCGTAAACGTTTATACGACATGACGCCTTTCTAAATGCAGTACTTATGTAAATTTTGTTGCTTTTCAAATAAAATGAAATGTGCCATACCTAAATATACCGCAATTTACATAGCCTCGGCCGTTTTCCAAAGCAATTAGAAGGCCTGACAGTGGATCTGTGGTAGAAAACCTGACTGCTACGCACAACGCTGTGACTCCATTTCTGCCGGGATCCTGATCTGTTTGATTTCAAAGCATTCATTTTAGTTACTCAAACTGCATTTGACTTTGATAAAATGCTTCACATTTAAGAAAGACAAATGTTGACTCTCTATGGATGACTCAAACGTACTTTTAAAAGATATAGTCAGAGACGTCCAGTTAGTGCAGATGCTGGATGGTTATAGTAACTGTGTAGGCCGTAAAACTACAATTCTGGTGAAAGGTGTGTTTTGATGTGAATAAAAGCGTCTGTGTTGCTTTTAAATTATGCAAAAGGAAGTGCTGCTGAATATTTAAAAAACAGACAAAGTACCTTCTGGTGTTTTCTTTTATGTTCATGTTCAGGCTCAGCATCTGGTTCAGCTCCGCAGTTTTCGAGCAGCTGGGGATCTCCTACTAGACGTGATCGAGCACAACAGCACTGACAGAGGAGCCTTGCATATGGCTGCTCTTTTATACAACCACATCAACCACACAGTCAAGGTACTTTTTTTTAATGCCAAATTCGACAGCCAGTTTGTTTTGCGGGTGCAAGCCAAGCATTTCACTCGGCAGAAAAAATGTTTCCTGTGGTTATTGTCGTCAGTTGCACGCGCTTGAAATTATCGTTATTTCTTTTTCTCAAATGACCTCTGACGGAAGCGTATGATTGGTCGTTGCATGCTTTCGGATTATACATAACACGATAGCGCTGGTAGTTCTTCAGTCTTTCCACGTATGTTAACTGTTGTATAGACTACTCGATAACTTCGTATCTCGCGCGAATTTTATAGGCTCATACTTTGTCACTACACGTTTGTAAATAGAAAGAATTCGAGGTTATGAAAGCTCGTCCCTCTGTTTTTTTTCAGGCAGCTCAGACAGCAACCAGTACTTTGGGGATAAAAAGTTTAAGCTAGTTGGTATTCCTTGCAAGTGTGAAAAACGTAGACTAAGTCACTGCGGTAGCCATGTTTCGGTCGCAGCTCTTTTTGCCGCACTTCCTTACATATTTGCGGATGGGGCGCAACAATTTGTTTAATTAAATTATGTCGGGGCTGCTCTAACACCACGCTACTGCTGAACCGACCACAAAATGGGCCAAATACAAGTAAAAATTGTAAATATTACGAAATTACCACTGTTACATCATAAAAATTGATTTAGATACCTTCAATATATATGAAAATCTAATACGCTACCTATGTACCATGCCGAAATCGATTTCCATAATCACTGAGTTTAATACTATTGGGTACATTCACCTTCCACTGCTTATTAGCACTGTTAGTTCGCACATATACTTGCACAATTTTCTGGTTACTTTAAAAAATTTCTTTTTGTATGTTCCCTTAATTCAATGCGCGCACCGGTGGGCTGTCATTGCTGGCATGGTGAGATTGCCAAAGAGTTATAGGTTCATATTATGTACCTCGAGCAATATATCTAAGCTGGCTTGAACGAAAATGAAGAATGTAAAAACTGTTGCCTGTTCTCGTACTGATTTTCATGGTAAATATATTAATTATCACATTGTTTTTAATGTTTGAAAATATTTCAGGCATTGCACTACATATTGAAGGCTCTAAAGCAGTGTGATGTTGATGCCCTTCATTGTGCGAAAATACACAGTGATCACGGTGACATACCAAATGACCTAGGTGACTTAAACTCATCGGCAAAGGCAGGCACATTCAATGTGGTAGGATTTAATGAAATGACAAATTGAGGTTTTCATGCCTGTGCGTATTTTGCACGGATGACTGACGTTAAAAAAAGCTCATCTATTTCTAAAAGTTGCAATATTGGTTCTCTATGTGTTCTCGAAATGATAGTTTGCTTTTATCGTGTAATGACATCAGGACATCCAAGTCACATAGGTAAGAACCTTCTGCAAGAGAGTTATAAAATTCACGCTATCATTCTATTTTGCTGAACCATACAACGTTTTTGAAGGACTCAGACTGACTTAATGAAGAGGGGGGGGGGGTAAATTTAAGCTAAAGGAATAAAAAAATCGAAAATATGTAATAGGTAGCCATATCGTTCTCATTATTTACATCAGTGGGCACAAATGTTTATTGTTAGATGCATAATGTAATTTTGACTAAAATAGAAACCTTGCATATTATGCCTTTATGGATAGTAGAATTAGCTTGGTTCCGTGTTTATTATGCCCATATGTTTCATTGTTAAAGCTGTAATTACTCTTGAAACATTTTCTCCGCACACGTGTCAAGTAAACGCGTAAATGAGTCAATTAACGCCAATCATTCCTTGTGCCATATGCCCCATGTTCGTACCAAGAGCGTGCTTCAAATCATCTAGTTATAACTCTACTCATGTGCCAACTTTCATATAATAAGGTGCATAAGAAAGAAAAAAAATTTTCAAGGTGCCATTTTGTTTTTTGTTTCAGAGTTACGAAGCAGCTATTCGGCTTGATTCTCATCTCGCTCGTGCTCATCTGAACCTTGCTGTGATCCGGCACTTGGAGGTGATTTGTGACATCGAGGACTCTAGGACCGCATTATTCTATCATTAAACATAAGGAAAAGCGCAATCCTAGTATTCCAACTAAGTGTTTCTGTGTAAACTTTGGTACATTACAGATAGGACATTATCCCGCCGGTGGAATTGGTTAAGTATTTAGGAGTGACTTATACCGTTAATTTTAAGTGGACTCCGTATATACAAAATATGGCAGCTAATTGAGCACGGGCGGTATGGATGCTTCGTAGAGGCAGCAGTACAGGTATGGTTTGCGTCAATACGTGCTCGTCACGATATATTGTTTGATACTCATCCGATATTACAGTTTAGCTGCGTCTAGTTTTTTAGAGCACCCGCCTACAAACTTCAACCACTGCTACTTCTAGTACGCGAAGAATTACGATTATGTCCTGTACTCTCTAAATTTGTCGCAAACAATATTTTATATGAAGAAACACGCTTGCCTTCAACTATTATAGGTTTCCAAATACTAACAGTGCGTACTCTTTTAAAAGTTACGCATCCCTTCTGAGGAGGTCGCAGCAGGTTTTTAATAATCAGCCGAAAACCCTTTTAACCAACAGTAGTCTAGATTAAGGTGCCGTCAAGTAATTGTCGTTCAGAAGCTCTTGAAAGAGAGAGAGAGAGAGATAAATAGAGAGGAAAGGCAGGGAGGTTAACCAAGCTTGGCTCGGTTGGCTACCCTACACTTGGGGTGGGAGAAAAGGAGAATAATAGAACGGAAAGAGACAGTAAAGAAGAGGAGTAAGAAAGAGAAGCATAAATAGTCAGCTCGAGACTACAGAGCACGGCCTCGCACAGTTCTTTCACAAGCGGTCGTGAAGTTTGGTGGTCCTTAAAAAGTACAAGAGGGCTTTCGTGGCTTTGCGCATGTGGGAAGCCGTCGGCCAAGGTCCCAGAATCTTCTCTTCTGTAATCGGCCGTCAATCCAGCTGACAGAGCTTGGCTTCCATAATACGTCGTTCGATCTGGTATGCTGGGCAATGACATAGAATGTGCTCAAGCGTTTCCTCGCAGGCGCAGATTTTGCATGCCAAAGTGCTCTTCATTCCAAGGAGACGAGAGTACGAATTCGTAAATGCCACGCCCAACCTTATGCCACACAATAAAGTTTCAGCGCATCGTGGGAGCCCGGATGGCATACGAAGTTGGAAGTTTGGGTCGATCGAAAACAGGTGCGTGTTGGAGAAACCCTGCGTATTTCATCGTAGAGAGATATATTGTAGTAGCCTTGCAGCGTCCGTTCTCAAGAGTGGTATAGGCGTGCGCTGGTCTTGGTCATCAGCCGATCGAGCAGCTTCATCCGCGCGGTCATTGCCGACAATTCCGCAATGACTCGGCAACCAATAAAATACAATATCGTGACCTTCCTTGAGCGCTTCGTGGTAGTCGTGCCTTATCTGATATACTGATTGTTCATGTAACCCGTGCTGCATAACAAACCGTAGTGACTGTAAGGCTGACCTGGAGTCGCAAAAGATGGCCCATTGGTTAGGTTGCTGGCGAAGATTGTACTTTACTAAACCTTGGAGTGCTGCGAGCTCTGCTGCTGTCGACGTCGTGGTGTGAGAAAACTTGTACTGAAGCAACACATTTTCAGATGGAACAACCACTGCTCCTGTGGAGCTGTTGGAACTAGTGGAGCCATCGGTGTAAACATGTATGCGGTCGAAGTACCTTTCGTCCAACAGACGCAAAGTCAATTGCTTCAGGGCTAGCGTTGACATGCGTGCCTTCTTAAAGATTCCAGGAACTGATAAGCGCACGTCAGGTTGACGAAGACTCATGGCTCTTGAAAACATTACAAGTAAACCTTGTAATTAATTCTCTTTAGTACCACTACTTCACGAAGTAGTGGTACTAAAGAGAATTATTCAAACACTAAAATAGAATTCGACAAAATATTTCCCAAGCATTGCAAAACTTTTCTCAGTAGGCACCTAAATGACCTTATGAAAGACCACCTGGCAAGATTAACAGTAAAAATTGCATTAGCAGCTGGCGCTTCAGTTTGTGAAGAAAAGGCAGAAGTGGGAATTGCATCTTCGGTGTTGAATTGGTCTTTTTCATTTCGTTTACCTGATTGTTCATTTATTTGAAAAGGCAAATTACTTACATTGTCTTATAATACTAGAAGTAGCCTCTATCCATAACAGATGATATCATTCTTACAGACTGCCTGTCTGTCTGCTCTTCATTAACTGCGCCGAATATGTTGATTGCTTTAGAAGTGCTTTATGTCCTTGCCCCAAGATAATAAGGTCTCATTCGATTGGTATGAGTACCAGGTCAAAAAGGTTATACCCTCAATGAACATGCAGATGTACTTATAGTGGACTCACATAATGGTCCCGTAATTGCTATATTCCCGACGCTAGCATTTATCGCCGTGGCATAGTTTGAAAATTTTGCCACATTGGATAAGTTTGAAATGTCTTGCTTGGCAGAAGGGGAGTTTACTAATCTTGAGTACCGTTGAAAAAAATTGATGGTGTTCTTCTAGAATGGCGGAAATATCAATTACGAGAGTACCATACTGAGTCCACTGAATTTTCACCTACACACGTCTGGTATGCTAAAGTCACCCTTATGCGCCCACTGCAACGAGGGTGGATTTCTGCATTTTTTCTTATCATGTAAGGTATTTGCAAATAAAGACTGTTATTAGATCAACCTCTTTATATGTAGGATTTAAATTTATACCTTAGAGCAGTCTTTTTCTTTGGACCATCTGGAAAGAGCTTTAGCTACGCGAACGATTGCGAAGCTATGTGCGATTTCCTAAAAAAAAACAAATTCAGTGTAGAGCTTGAGCATGAATTCACTTTAAATATTCTATTTTTATTACATGTCTTACTTAGGTTTTCCTATAAAAAACTTCCTTACGTATACTTATAAGGCTGGCAAAACAGTCTTATTTCTAAGGTAACGTACCATCTGTTTCATGGCTGGTCCCCTGTGCTGGTTGCGCCAGGGATCTAAAGGCCAACCAACCACCGAACTATTTGATCATACAAAAATAATTATAGGGTTTCGGGAAACACACCTTAGCTTATGCTTATTCTCTTTTTAAAACTTCCCGTGGCTTCTCTTGTGCTTAAAATACCACTTTTTCTATGCAAGAGAGTTTTTGGACAATCATTGAGCTCAACACTTATGCTACACGTTTTTTCCCTGAGTGACTACCTAGGTGCCTTTCGACACTACCAAGTGACCCTGTCGCTGGACCCAAAGAACGAACTCATCATGGACAACTTGGCGAAGTTGAAGTGACGAATCATAAGATCACTCATGTCATTCGAAAACTGTGTTAAGGGCTGGTACAAAATGCCAGAATGCATTTACAGTGCCGTTTTTCTTTGAATTGACATTGACCCCCTCACGGCACCTCCGGAGTTTGATGCACAGTGTACCGATTTTTACGTTCCGCAAAGTTTGTGAGTAAGCCGGCACATGTTCTGGTTTTGAACAAGGTTATCAGAACTGGTCATCATGAAATCAAACGTTATGGATGAATGTTTCACGCCTATTGGGCTTTGTAATATCCCGTACTATTTCACAGCTTTTGTAAAGCGCTCCAAAAATAGACTGTGAATTGTTCCCTTCATTGTGAAAGCGTATTTTTTGGCACCGTGAAATTTTGCTGACTCCTCTTTAAAAGCATGCGTGGTGCATTAAATTGTGAAAATCCAGTGTCACCGATGTATTTTCCTGTCGTGTTTTAATGCGGTCATGATATCAGAATGTTGCGCAATGCTATGATCATAGTGCCAGGCCTTGGTTGAGTCCCACCATGTACCTGTGAAACGTCGGCATGTTTTGTATTGATTTTATACAGAACTCCAAATGTTTTGTCGCATATTGTTCCTTGCTGTTGCTAGCGTGCACGAAAAATACTATTCCGCGAATGCTTCAGCTACCAAAACTGATTGCCTAAAGTCTTTAAGGTAGCAATATGGCTTTTTAAATTCATTGTAAACAAAAGTCAGTTGTGACGACAATGTTCTTGTCAAACAGGCCCGCAATTAAAACATATCAAGAGAAATACATCATAACAATCTTCGTTACTTAGTATGCGATATTTGTTAAGCCATATATGTTCCCTATCCTTACTATGACCTCTGTGGTTTGCTGTGGTGGAAAGTACCGCCACTATGAGCTGTAGCATACGACTATGCAACAACGTGCCTAGATTTCTGACTCTCAGTTCATTTAGCGAGTGATCCAATTGCAACTAAACTCTCTCAAAGTGTGGCATTTTTGTGAAGTGGTAGCTGGGAGTGTATTGTGGTGTGTGTCGGCTTACGGAAGCTTATGATTGAAGCGAAGTCGTAATGTCATAACAAAATGATACATGAAAATGTCGCGAAGCAAAATGTCTGATGTAACCATCATGGTTCCACGCGTATGAGTGTCAAGTGTGGTTGTGCAGCCTACAATGTGTCTTCGAAGTCAGTCCAGGTTAACTTTTTACGGGGTGCGATGAAAAATGTGTTCTTAGCTGCTGAATGACTTGACTACTGGCGTAAATTGTAAGTAAACCACTTGATTTAGAGGGTGTAAAGGGAAGTGGCAACATTGTGCTTATAACGACAAGGAGTTGGCCCAGTTGGTTTGGATTCAGGATAAATAAAAGTAGGCATGTAAATATGGACACAAAAAGAGAAACCAAGCCAGTACAAAGAGGCCATGTTTTTGTAATTTTGATCTCATCGCCTTTGCCCGTACCTGCACTCAGACTTTTTTTTTACCACCGTGTTATTGCCCCGTGAAAGGTTTTCATGTTTTGACTGTAGATTTTCTTGTGATTTCTTGTGGTTTTCACAAATGAACAATGGAACAATTTTCTGGCTACATACAGTGTTTTTGGGTCAGGATAGTGGATGGTACAGAAGCAGGCCTGAAAAAAAAAGTCGCAAACTGAGATATCCAAGTTTCTTTGGTTTTGTGATACGGACACTGAAACCAGACATGCTGAAGACCATTTCTCTTTGACCAGTTATGACCCTTGCGCCAAAAAACCCCACTGAATGCTGAAGATCATTCCTACTACTTCAAGAAATCGCATGGTCATCTTAAGCAGTGACACTCACGCAGGAAAGTTGACGCTACTTGCGTTTCAATAGCAGCCTGTAGTTCTGCGATTGTGTGTGTTCTGCGATTGCGAGTGTGTGACAGCAGTCGTATTACCAGGCACAGCTTCAAGTATACAGCGTATGTCAAACGAAGCTATTGGAGAATGTGACAAGTTGTAGAAACGAATCATTGGTCATATTTATGCTTGTGACACGAAGGAGCAAAGAGGTCAGTTTATCGAGTAATTTTTGGCCGGCCTGTTATAAAATGCCACCAGATTTACAATGCCATTGCTTGAAATTTGCAATCTTTGTAACCTACTCTTATTCACGTAACATTGTGCGTACGTGTAATTCACCTAAACAGGCGGCCATAAATGGCAGGTCAGCTTTCGGAAGCTCTCACGCAGGTAACTCCGAAGTAACGAAAGCTGGATCATGGCTATCGTGAACCGTAAGTGTTTGTATAATAATGATTGTTGTTGTTTGACGTCGCAAAACCACGATAGGAAAGACGTCGTAGCGGAGGGCTGTGGAAACTTCGGTGCCTTGAGGTTCTCAGTGTACACTTAAACCTAGGCACATAGACCTCAAGATTGTTCACCTCTCTTAAAAATGCCTCCAACGCGGCCGGGATCAGATCCCGCAACTTGCGGGTTAGCAGTTGAACACTATAGCCTATAGGTACTACCATGGTGGGTGTCGTAAGTGTTTATTGTACCCGAAATGTTTCCTACGCTCAATATGTTGCCTGCCTTGAACTATAGGCGCGTAACAGCATCCAGAGTGCCGGAAGAACTTGCGAAATCCGTTATTTACGACGGTATAATTCACCAGAGCCTAGCGGTGGCTGATTTTCTAGCAGGCCGCTTCGCCACGTGGATCTTTTTTTTTCAATCATCGTGAGACGTAAGTGTTCTGATACCATATTTCCGGCCGACTCACAATCATACAAGTTGAGGTCGTGTTTCTATAGCCGTCGAGAAATGATTTCATCAAACTGTACGAGTTGTGTTTAGCTTTGAGTCTACGGGAAAAGCCGCCGCTTTTGTAACCGTCGAATTACCCAGTCTCCATTTTTCATAGAGTTATTTTTATTATAGTCCAATTACCTGAAACGAGTCGCGCCTTGTCCCATATGAAAGGTTGCCTGCCGCCGCATGTTCTAGTGGGCCATTGTGTGTGTTTTCATTTTATATGTGTATAGATGAGTGTTATGTGTGCGTACGCAAGTTGTAGACGATGTCATGCAGTCGTTCTGTCCCACCTATTTTTCCAACTAAAAGTGATGTCTTAGAGAATCTTGTCATGTTCTCAATCGCGTACCGATAGTATGCTGCTTTTGTTTATTGGTATAGAGCGAGTCCACACCTTTAGTATACGGCCAAGTACCGTTCTCGAGCACTGTTTCTTCTTACAAGCTCTTCTGCTCAATATGCCAAGAAACACTTCCTTATTACATTTCACAACTATCGCTAATTTGCAGTAATGCTTGCAAGCGCGTTGAGAGCAAACATATATCAAGTCGACATGAAAATTAGGCTATCTTAGAAACATACTGAACGCCACTCAGTAAAAATCGGCTTCAGTGGAGGTGCCGGAAGTTTAAAGTAATTTAAAAGTTGTTTAATGGTGAATTTAATTGGCGGATTTGCAGTGGCCGATAAACTCTGCACTAAAGCACTCCACTCTGAGGGAGTGCTCGAGTGTTCAGGATAAAGCAGAAAAAGTGCTACCGAAAATGCTGCGAATATACGAATGGATGACACCATAAATTGTGCACTAGCACTGCGATTTGCGGTAAAGTATATTCCCTACAAAATATCTGTTTTCTGAAAGCATTGATATCATGACTCCTTTCTAGCTATCGTCAGCATCTAGAACGACCCCGTAATGGAGTCAGAGGTTATGATTTAGTTGTGGTGTCCAATTACCTATTAGTTCACAACCATCACATTCCTTTGGAAACTTTCGGAACTGGTTTGACAACGAAGGAGTTACATGAGTTTCATGATACTAAAGACGCCCTTGTTCGATTTGCCCTTTCCTTCGCTCTGCATGATTTCCTTCGCTCTGCATGATATCTCCTAGTCGAGTCCTCCGCTCACTATGCGAGAAAGAAGAGCAGCTAGCCGGCATACCTGGGAGTGAATAAACTGGTATTGTTGATGACGAGTGCATGACATTTTGTCGTCAAGGCAAATTTTGATGGCATAGCAAATCCCAGAGCCACGAAGAGAAATAATTTTTTCTCGGAATTTGTTGGGACCCTGCAACTCATTGCGCAAGTAACTATCATAGAAAGCGCATTTTAGCATCAACGTAGCCGTACATACTTATAGGCCTAACGAAATCGTTGAGCCGCTTGTTTCTTTACTGAAACATGACTAGATGCAGAGCGCCAACGGCTCTTGCGGTTGGAAAAAGGTTGAAAAAATACAAGGATTATGATCCAACGACCAAAAGATCCACCCAAACAAGAAAACAATTTTTTACTACCCTTTCTTTTCTTACCTCGCGCGTTTTGCGACTTGAAAAGTCTGAAATCCTCCCATGAGCACGTGACGAAGCCTCAACATGAACGCTCAGTGACGGAGACATGTGTAGGCTTTACTCAGTGACAAGTGTTTTGTGGGAGGACCACAGTTTAACGAACATTACCCTGAATAAGAACTAATATTGTTGCTACGCTTGCAGATGAGGGGCACACTGGACATGCACATTTTTTGTGCACCCCTCGTCTTTCCCCTTGCATACTAACTCTATTGCACAAACGCCCTTATATTTGCCGTGTATACGCCAGTTTGCTTAACCACATATGCTCACTTACGTGTTACGTGTGCGAGAATTTGCGCTACTGCTGCAGGAGTACTGAACTCGTACTGAATGCGTATCATACTCAACCCGTACCGAATGCATATCATTGCTTGAAATGAGTCAACCCCATTTCAAACATTTATTTAGCCTTAAGCAGCTCATACGAGTAAATGCACGGTAACACTAAAGCTGCAACCACGTTTTTTTGAAAACTGAATTTTCAAAAAGAAGTAAAAGAGTAGTTGACGTTTTCCAGCAACTGTGGGATAACAGAAATGGGCAAGTATTGCATGCCTTGAATCACCCATTGCACTTGTTTTTACGTTCTTTTTGGCGCAAGTTTTATTTAGAATTTCTTTATGCAAATAACCAACAAAGCAGACGCTGATTCAAAATATTTTCCTGATTGTATGGCCTTTGCACCGATGAAAGGAGAAAATTCCATACAATCACTCAAAAAAAACAGTTCTACTATTCGCACTTGCACGAAAATTACAGACATCTTCCGCACTGGTGCAGGATATAATAGCCTTTTTTGGACAAAAACCAGTGCATGGCCCCCGCCTTTACCCCAGTTAATTTATAGAGTTCTCTTTATAAGTTACGTTTTCGATGGACGCATTCGATGCAAGCGGCCGCGTGAGACAGCCCGTCACAAAGAGGCCCAGAGGTAATAAATTTAGTGGCCACTGTTCAAAAACAGCGCCATTTTCACCCCCACCACGATATCGCTCTCTCAATATTTTGTCAGTATCAAGAATGGGGACAAACGCCCACGTAACGTTGGCGAAAACCCGAAGGTGGGAAATATATATTGATACAGTGAATATAAAAATTCAAATACTTCCATCCAAGCAGCCGCGCCTATCGTAATACCAAGAAGAAAAGTACGACCGAGGCTCGACGGGGTATCCCTTGTGAATAGCCCCCAGTCAGTCACTGCTCGATTCCATCACGTCGCTGAAGAAACTCACTGTGCGAGTGGTTGGGTGACTGCACATTGGTCTTTTCATCTCGTTCACGCAGGTCCTCCATCTTACCACCGTTGTGAAAGGTGGGGGGCGTGAATGGCCGCTTATCACGGGTCCTTTTCGGCAGTTCCACCTAAATAACAGATACGGAAAGTTGTTCTTTTCTCCATTCTTTGGTTCAATCAGATACCCCGTCTCCGTATTTCTCTTTGCAGATTTGCCGTTTCCAGTCTGTATGAGGCACAGCGTGCGAGAAGGCAGTTTTGTTTGAATTTCTTCAACGTTGGGGATCGGATACTTTTTCCTTATGTTCGTTTTTTTATTGGCACGGGGGACGAGTGTAGGTCATGTTTCTGTTTCAAGCACTTCTGTTCAAACTCTTACTTCAGGTACTATTTGAATAATCAGGCAATGTGTCTTGAAAAATAGAACTACTACACCATACATTGTTTTTGTTCAAGCTGGAGTTTACTGGACACATATATTACAGGTACAAACGGTTACCTAATGTAAGAACCAATTGAATGGTACGTTAACTAAGTGAAAAAATTAGGTGATTGAAACAGCAGACCCGGCAGGCATTGAAATACCAGCTGCCAGAACAGTGCAATGAATGAACTTTTTTCGATCAGTGAAAGGTTTCTTGTTGCTCACAGTGTCTCATGGTATAAAAATCCAAATCAGCATTACTACACCGTAGCCAAAATAAAGTAGAAGGGGACTTTAGCACAAACGCCTCTTTCTAAATAACGCCCAGCAAAGCAGTTAATGTCATGGGAGCTTCAGTAGTAGCCACAACTCTTTGAAATTTTTTTCTTATATCTCGATCCCCTCACTCATATAGACCAGGAAACGCTTACAGGGGAATCCTTTTCTTTCGTTGATTTTTTTTCGTGAAGGGAGTTTTGATTTCATAATTTGAACATCAGTGCCATTACGTACTCCTGCGGGCAAAGAATCTTCGACGTTCTTAGCGAATACTTGTCTAAGTACTTTGCTTTACACAAATACTTTCCTGAACTTGGGCATAAGTTAAAGAAATATTCTCTGCCAAATTCCCAAAGTAAATGATTTTGAAGGAGCTTGCTCTGGTATGATCGGGTAACCGATCATACCAGAGCAATCTTTCTTTCAAATCCAGTTGGAGGAGGTTACCACGCGGCCTATCTAAAACGGACGCCTTGGGGATTTCAACTCATGGGGGGAGGGGGGGCACGCCATCTAGTAAGCATTGTTAGAATTACCGGAAAGGCAACCTTGAGCGCGATCTCAGAGGTGTACAGGCACACTTGTGTACACGCCGCCGATATAAGTTAAGCCGCGGGTCGAAGGAGCAAGCTTTTAAAAATGGCTCTCAAAAATCAAAAGACGACTCTCCTAAAAATGCCGTTGCCATGTATGTCATCGTAAGGTAACAGCCGACTTCTTTGCAGTCAGAAAGTTCCGAACATATAAGTTCTGAATGTGGAAGTTCCGAATATGTAGGTTCCGAACACAGGAGAAGGCACTTGCACATTTCTTTTTGCTTTCTTCTGATATTCTATCCAATTTGCCCATAAGGCTCTCCAGGACTTCGCTCTCTCCGGTTACTCACCCAATGTCAGCATGGTAGGATATTGTTGATATCGCGTTTCATTTCATGATGCATCAAAAGTACAGGCGTCACTTCATTGCTAAAATTTTTGTTCATGAAGATAAACAAAACTACGAAGACAATAATTAACCTTGCTTAGGCTTTTTATAAACTGGCAATTCTAAAAACTCTTCCTGGCCAGAATTTCTAGTGACTCTAAGAGTTAAAAACGAGCGAAAATAATAAAAGTTTGAAACTGCGCTCAAGACGGTCTAAATTAAAGGTCAGATGAAAAATTCAGCAGATCCAACACGTACCTTGGGAATCGACGTAATACGAAGCATGCAGATGGAAGGTAAGCGTGTTATTACTTTTGTTGTTGAGAGACACGTTACAAAATAACACTAAATACTTGTAAAAACGTTCCACGCTCACAGATATGTTGCACAGTCGCACATATTTAATATAGGTAGTTCACACCTGCGCAACAATAGCTAACTATTACTGAAAAGTGGTAAGCTGACATGTAACGCTTCAGTTCGCGAGGATGGTAGCTGTTGACACTGCTACAATAGTAACTTCAGTGTATGGCACCTAACGTATACGACTGACGTTAACCCGACGAGATGGCTGTATCATAGGAATGCATATGCAACGTTTGTAAAAAAACGATAGCCAACATTGCAACCACAGTTGACGTTTCACCAACATTGCACCTGAATAGTGTATTTTACAAAATCAGTACCGAAGAGGGACATGGCTTTGTTGCAGAATACTTGATTTCCATGCATAATGGTTGGGTTTGATTCTTGGTGGGATCATGGTGTTCGTTGGGTCAACGCTGTCGATGTCAGTTTTATTTAAAGCTCTCGCATTTAAATGACCAATATCTGTTGTTGCCGTTGTTGGCTATATAAAAACTGTCAATCATTTATGGCGCATACCCAGTGGCACATACCCGCCCGCTGGTGTTTGGTGTTTGATGGCGTACACGACGGGATTGTGGCACAATTCACGTCACAACAAGCGGGTCTTATTTGTTAAACCAGCTTATTCTTTCGTACTAGCTTTGGTTCACAAAGTTAATTTACGCAGAGATTAGTTTTGGGAAGAGTATGAAGCGTCTGCTTCTACTTGAAACGTTAACGGTAGGCGGAATTGGGAAGTGGAATGTTAGCTAGAATGGTACTCCGGCTTTGACTCCAGAAGCCACTAGAGACACGCTAGTACGAGAAGCAGGTCTTTGTATGCATTGAAGTCGAAGAACAGAACCGCGGGGCGAGTCCTAGACTGAGAACTTCTCCTTACAATGACGATAAAGCAACCAACTCAAAGGAAACAGCTTCTTGAAGTGATTCTTCCATGAAGCTTACAAAGCGAGCGACTGGGGCTTCTACGTTGACACAGAGCGTCGTGAGTTTTCTGGACAGGAGTTCGCATACCACCACTACTGAACTCCAGGGAAGTTCGCATTGTTATGTAGGCATACGAGCTTGGCATTCTTAGCATTACAAAAAAAAGGCCGGCAGGAAGCATTTGCAGAAATAGGCCCACAAACTGTGGCGGAAATGTTTGTGAAAACGGTCTTAAGAAGGCAATTTTTCACGTGACATTGCTAATGATTGTATTCGGTGAAGCTGCCTTTGAGCGTAAACAATAGTAACTTTTCGAAACGTCGTGATAATATACTGGTGATCATGCGATTTTCTTGGTCTTTGTACTTTTTTGTGCTTCAAATGCCCGGATGCAAGTTGTCATTCCTGTTACTGTTAGTTGAGGCCAGATGTAGATTTGGAGTGGAAAAGTTTGCGATTAGGATCACTCAGAACAACCCGTCAGAGAGAATCATGTCTCCAAGAAAAAACAAATAAAAAGTCTGGCCGGCGTTCGCAATTGTTAATCTGTGCCAAAGTTGAATTCTGTATCGTCTGAAGTTCAGGCTCATTTCTAAACTTATACCCCTCTCATTAGTGAAATGCATTACTAGAACTAAAATAAATGAGCTCACTCTCCATAGTATGGTCAAATATGCAAATACGCTGTAACTTTGATAGTTGGTAGTATATGAAACTAAACACTACTAAATTGACCGTGAAACGCAACAAAATGAGTCTACGGAAAGGGAGATTAACACATGCTTCAACTGGCACCAAACGTTTGAAATGTTCATTCTGATTCATGTTTATTCCATATCTACTACGCCTTTTTTCTCAAATGAATCGCTCAAGCTACGTATGACACATTTATCGAGTTGTACCAGAAGCAAAGTGATGTGGCGAATACATTATTTATTGAGCGCTAATAGGTGGCAATGGCAAGTTTCATTACCAGATATATGTAGGTGCCCAAACAAACTGTGCATATTTTGGGACTGAAAGGACTAAGTATGAAAAAATCTTTGAGTCATCAGTTCTCTCAACATAAGGCAGACACTGGCGAAAAAAGAAGAACTTATGAGATATTGTTAACCAACACCGTGATGGGTTTGTCAAGCGGCAATTGAAAATTGTATATCCTCAAAAGTATTGACACCTGCAAAAGTGCTGACATTTTCATTGTCGCTTTCAGTTGAAATACGAGCACAAATTATTGCAGTATAAAAATTTTAAAAGAAAATAATATACGATACAGCAAATGGATGACATGGTAGTAACATCCCACAAATGTCATTCCATGCAGAGGTCTGTTGACACGAAATATGGAATCAACCTTCAAGAACCTAAGTGCCAGCGAAGAAGAAGGATCTTAAGATCACTTTATTAAAAAAAACAACGTATTCATGAATCACAGCCAAGGGTGCGCATGTCTTGGTAAATTAGACTTCTCTTTCAAGAATTATACAAATATATAGTATTGTTCAAATATTGGCTCACGTTTAGAGAGGTGTATCACAGTTGTTCAGATGTTATCCACAGTTGCTCATAAATGCGGACTTAATACTGTTGGGAAACGTGTCACAAAAGAACGCGACCAGTACTTGAAGCTTTCCGGATGATTTTTTTTTGTGTTTTCAGGTATATGACACACTCAGGTTGCTCACTATAGAAAAGTGCCTGTGTTGAGGACTTTATGGGTATTTTACTTTGCTGAAGAACGTGTCAGCTTGACTTCATTACTGGCGAAGGCTGAAATGACCACTTCAAATGGGCACGGCTAGTTAGCTGCAGCATGCGGCATTACAAGATCATCTTGTAGTTGTACCGCTTGATATGTGAGGTTTAACGTCCCAAAACCACCACATGATTATGAAAGACACCGTAGTGGAGGTGTCCGAAAATTTCGACCTCCTGGGATTCCTTAACCTGCACCCAAATCTGAGCACACGGGCCTACCGCATTTTCACCTCCATCGAAAATGCAGCCGCCACAGCAGAATTTCATTCCGTGACCTGCGGGTCAGCAGCCTAGTACGTTTCTTAGCCACTAGACCACCGCGGCGAAGATTGTCGTTGTACTGTACTACTTCTAATAATATAATGATAATAATATTTGTTCGTGTTTAACAGCCAGGACCACCATATGCATACGAAAAAAACGCTGTAGTGGAGGGCTCCGGTAATTTTTACCTTGACACGAAATATGGAATCAACCTTCAAGAACCTAAGTGCCAGCGAAGAAGAAGGATCTTAAGATCACTTTATTAAAAAAAACAACGTATTCATGAATCACAGCCAAGGGTGCGCATGTCTTGGTAAATTAGACTTCTCTTTCAAGAATTATACAAATATATAGTATTGTTCAAATATTGGCTCACGTTTAGAGAGGTGTATCACAGTTGTTCAGATGTTATCCACAGTTGCTCATAAATGCGGACTTAATACTGTTGGGAAACGTGTCACAAAAGAACGCGACCAGTACTTGAAGCTTTCCGGATGATTTTTTTTTGTGTTTTCAGGTATATGACACACTCAGGTTGCTCACTATAGAAAAGTGCCTGTGTTGAGGACTTTATGGGTATTTTACTTTGCTGAAGAACGTGTCAGCTTGACTTCATTACTGGCGAAGGCTGAAATGACCACTTCAAATGGGCACGGCTAGTTAGCTGCAGCATGCGGCATTACAAGATCATCTTGTAGTTGTACCGCTTGATATGTGAGGTTTAACGTCCCAAAACCACCACATGATTATGAAAGACACCGTAGTGGAGGTGTCCGAAAATTTCGACCTCCTGGGATTCCTTAACCTGCACCCAAATCTGAGCACACGGGCCTACCGCATTTTCACCTCCATCGAAAATGCAGCCGCCCCAGCAGAATTTCATTCCGTGACCTGCGGGTCAGCAGCCTAGTACGTTTCTTAGCCACTAGACCACCGCGGCGAAGATTGTCGTTGTACTGTACTACTTCTAATAATATAATGATAATAATATTTGTTCGTGTTTAACAGCCAGGACCACCATATGCATACGAAAAAAACGCTGTAGTGGGGGGCTCCGGTAATTTTCACCACCTGGGTTTTGTTAACGCGCACGTAAATGAAAACACACAGGCCTCCAGCATTTTCATCTTCGGCGAAACGGGGCCGCCGCGACCGAGATTCGATCCCGCGACTTGCGGGTCAGCAGCAGAGTGCATTAGTCACTATAACACCATGGCGGCAACTACTACTACCTGCTACTATAGTACCAATACTACTACTGCTATCACCGCCACCACCTCCACCACAACTAGAAAGAACTTGAGAAATTATCACCACCAGATATAGGCTGCGTACGCGTCGGAGATGTGTAACACTGTTCCCTAGAACGCCGACGATGTGTCTGTATTTCAGTGTATACGTATACACCTGTTCTGAGTTTTATCAGCACATCATCGATAGTCACTCCTCTCGTGGGCTTTTCACAAGCCATCATTACTCTACCGTTATCACCACTGCACCACACTAATTGGCTCCGACTTGTCCACGTACCTACTGAGGATTTCGAGAGAAGGATATATGGAAGCTTCGTTTTTTTCTGTATGTAGCAGACACAGACAAGATGAATGCTTCCTAATGAATCGGAACCACCTATGACAAGGCTTCGTCGGTGTAGTCAGCATGTATGCTTTAAGCTGAGAAGTGGAGCAATGCAGGCTTACTGAATAGCTTTTTGACGTCTTTCCTCAGCCATCCAATTGCTTTTAGGCGCAAGCGTCTTCAGCACCCGTTATTCAGGTCTCACGCCACAAGAGGCAGCAGTCGGAAAACCGAGCAACCACAGATTACACGTCTTAGTACGCTTTCATTAGGCTCCAACTGAGAACGCACCTGTATTTTTAGAATCGGCTTGAGGTTTATTTGCTCTTAATATTTTTGTGGAGCTGTTGTAACAATCAAGCGGAATTCATATACGCCGACGACCCTTGTTTACGTGTTCCTAGGCTATTGAAATTTGATTTGTGTGCTTTTCACATGTTACTATTTTAAAAATATCGACTTTAGCTTTAAGGTAGACCATGTAATGAAGTGTGATGGGGGTGACGGCCTTCGTTTGAGGTTACAATGTATAGCTACTTGAATTGGCCAAGTTATTTTCCTCCAAACATGGCTCGATCTACTCTAACAGTGATACCGCAGCAGCGATTATTCATTAAAAATCAATATTCGGTGCAAAGCTGCTGAAATGCTCTAGCAAACACAATTGCGCCTAACGCTATTAGGAGGTCGAATGAACACGTATTGAGCTTTTAGGATCGATGATACCCCACATTTATTATTGATGATGCCACAAACAGTTCTTCGTCTCCCCCTTTATTATTCACTTCCAGCTTGCGCCGGTATATTATTAATGGCTTAAGACGATTCTGTAGAGTCATTTTACGCGGAGAGAAACCATAGCGCTCGGTCACTATTGTCATGACGATTCCAAAGAATGGGTCTTTTCATAACGTCGTCATATTGGACAACAATATATATATTTCATGAAGGAAAACAAAATTAGAACACACGAGTTCCCTAGTCCGGGATCTAAAAAAGATAAGTATGTTTAGAGAAATCTATCCATCTATGAAGCTCTTTGAGGCTTCTTGAATGAAATAGTACATCAAGACCTCAATAGGAATTCCCTAAGCGATATGTTGCAGATACTCGTGGCACAGTCGGATCAAAAAGTGCCATCTCGAACCATATCAATGGCGATTTAACCCTGCCTTTCCTCATACTATATATATATATATATATATATATATATATATATATATATATATATATATATATATTGTAGTGGGGAATTCGCAAGGCAATGACTGGTGGGACCATCGCTGAGTGCGAAGCGCGAGCGGGAGCACGAGCTGTAGACGCTGGACTGCCCGAGCATTTGTTTCCGTACCAGCTGTCCTTTTACCTGGCGTCGCTAATAAACCCCCTTGCAAAGTGGTGGAAGTGTGCTGGGTACGCAAACCTGGAACTTCGAAGCCGAAAGCTGCCCACTACATCAGCAATGCCTGATCAGACGACCGAGCAAGGCACCACCCAGCAAAGCACGGCCCAATCTCAACTGGTCATCGTGCCTACCACCCTGCGCCAACGAGATCCGCCCTTCTTCAGTGGCACCGAGGACCAAGATGTGGAGGACTGGTTGCAGCTGTTTGAGAAGGTGAGCGCCACCAACAAGTGGGACGACCCCTCGAAATTGGAGTATGTCCCATTTTATCTCAAAGACGTCGCCAGCCTGTGGTTCACAAACCACCGCACTGAATTTATCACTTGAGCCGGTTTCAAGACCACCCTCGCAGCTGTGTTCGATCGCCCCGCAGTGCGCAAGCTGCGTGCTGAGCAGCGCCTACGCGGACGTGCACAAAGGCAGGGCGAAAACTTCACTAGCTATATTGAAGATGTAATCGATTTATGCCGGCGCTTCAACCCTGAGATGACCGAACATGACAAGATCAGGCATATCTTGAAAGGAATAGACGATGATGCCTATCAAATGTTGCTGGCAAAGGGCCCAAGTACCGTATCCGAACTTGTAACCTTGTGCCAGAGCTTGGAAGAGATTCGGAAACAACGTGCAGCAGTTTGGAGGTCGACGACTGCAGACGACTCTCTCGCTGCCCTGGCCGTCGGTGGTGACAGCTCCCTGCTGGAGCAGATAAAAGAATATGTACGCGAAGAGGTCGCACGACAGCTTTCGTGTCTCTCGTATCTGCCGACCGCCGAAGCACCAACGAACCGCCTAACGCCGACAATCAGACAGGCTATTCAGGAGCAGGTCTCCGAGGCGTTGCCATTACCTACGCCTGCCTCTCCACCAACGCCTGTTGCCGCGTCACTGACTTATGCGGCCGTCGCGGCAATGCCTCCTCCATCTCGTCTGCCAATGTATACGCCACAACCTGTGCGACCGTCCACCGCGCCGTTTCCAGTTACTCAACAACACGCCGGAAATCCTTGGCGCACTGCTGACAACCGGCCTATATGTTACTTTTGCGGAATTCCAGGTCACGTTGCACGTCTATGTCGTTGGCGCTTCACAGTTAACGCACCAAGATATCCTGAATATTCGTTTCGACCTCCATACCACGCGCCTCACGTACCACCTGAAGTTCACGAACGCGATGCGCAAACTGCTTCCGGCGCCAGAACATTCGCTTCTAGACGTTCTACTTCCCGCTCGCCTTCACCTTCACCAAGTCGTCGTTCCGTGTCGCCTATGCGTCGACGCCCAACCTCCATTGAGACGGAAAGCTAACTGCCGCCGCTCCGGAGGCACGAGTTGCGTCGTCGTCTAATAGTTTAAGTCCTCGCCTGTCTCCCGCCAATCTTATCGATGTATTCGTCGAAGGTGTACGAACACTCGCACTCATCGATACCGGTGCCGCAATATCTGTGATTAGACAGAGACTCTGCCGCTCTCTCCGTAAAGTGACGATGCTTTCTCCAGTGGTTTCTCTTAGTACTGCAAGCGCCCAACAAATTGAGCCCGTCGCGTCATGTACAGCAAAAGTGGTGATTCGAGACGTGTTGTACACGATTGAATTTCATTGTCGCTAATAAACCTCCTTGCAATATATATATATATATATATATATATATATAGTCACAACAGTATTCACATTACAGAGTAATATAATTTTTTCTGCTTGCAAAGACAGCCACTCACTCGTATGAAGACGCAAACACAAGTGCTAGTGTTTGTGCCCACATTACGCGTGCGTGATTGTGAGTTTTGTGCGCTGCTTCATGAGCAAAGTAGGAAACGGGCACTGAGCCGGTGGCGCTGCGGTGCGGGAGTGATTGAAACGAACTGGCGTGCTGCGTGCAGCAGCTGACCCACGAGTGGAGCAGATTACGGTTGTTCGCGGTGATTTGCGATATCGAGTATGAGCCAATTGTCGTAAAATGTGCCGATAAATGTGAAAACTACACACGCAAATAAAGTTTTACAGCCAAAGCTGTTATGAGATCACAAGTAGGGTTGCGCGCAGTGCCATAGCGCTGCAGCCACCGGTGTTGGTAATCACATTGCGTGAAGTTAGCAAAAAACCTCATATTATTGACACAGTGGGGGTAAAACGAGAGTTAAGTGGGAGCCAGAAAAGTATTCTACCACTGAGCCACGCCGGTACTTGGGGCTTGTTGGCAAACTTTACTTAGGCAGGCTTGATGTCAGGAAAGCGATCGCCTAATACGACTTACAAAGCGTTTTAATAGAGCAAGAGAATAGCCAGTCGTCGGACAACGCGACTAGCGTAACGAATGGGTCGTTCAGTGCTCCAACCTATTACAAAATATTGTTTTTGTTCAGCTATTAACAGCGGCGCATACCCGCTTCAGACACAATTCCTCTTTGTCATCAGCCACTGCAAGAACAATTGGCAAAAATTTCTCGCGATAGTTTAGCGGATGCCACGCTTCTCAGAAGAATGACGACAAATAGCATAGTAAACGCCGGCGTACTATCCTAACATTTTTGTTAAAGAATCTCGCTGTGGGCACCAAGGAAGTGTGCTTGCACCAGTTACACAATGAGTGTTTAGAAAATGCTCCGCAAGGCCGTTCTTCTAGCTTTCGCTGTGACTGTGCTGAGCCTTCCACGTGGGCCTTGCGTTTTTTTTTAGTTTTTGGAAGTGAGTGCGCTTCAGCAACCAACGAGAAGACCGCAATATGGTACGCCACGTTAAGCAAGTGGTGCCGCGAGAGCATTTGTGAAGTACAAGCTGTAAGAGTGGAAACTTGGGCTAGTTGGTGCGTAGTCATATTTGCAAGATGTTTCAGCGCGCGAACAAAGGAAAAAGGACAGGGTAGACAGACTTTCTGTCTACCCTGTCCTTTTTCCTTTGTTCGCGCGCTTGTTTACGCTTCACGCTTGTGAACGGACATTTTTACCGGCCTGAAAGAACCAAGGGGCATTCGGAAAAGTGATGTCCGAGTCTGCACTACAAAATACTTATGGCTTGACGGAAGGAAATCAATAGAAGCAGCCATTCTCGCCCTTGACGCCGCTGCTATTTTCCACCGTACCGCTGGCCCTTCGCAAATGGTAACGTGAAGGAAGACGTTCCGCATGCTAGGCAAAATGCGTCGAAGACTAAAGGAAGTTTGACATTTATACCCCGTGCCTTAGCTCATAGTAGGGAGTTTAAGAATAGCGCATCGCGAGCCCTTGTGGTGTGGTCGCAGCCACTGCGCATGCGTCGTACGCGAGCCGCCATTCGTGTTCGCGGCCCTCCCACAGAAAATCCAAAATAGCGGGCAGCGTGTGCGGCCCGCATTCGGCCCGCAAACGCTGGTGTCGAGGCTATATGTAGTTTCCGAGCACTTCAGTTTGCGGGGCCGCTAAAGTCCCTAGATTGTTCCTTAGGAGGGGCAAAGGTTATTCTAAAGCTCATAAGGTGCCAGATACGCCTACAACGCCCACAGCGCCTGCAAACGTTATTCTAAACTCCCTAGTAATACTTTGCGTGCAAGGGAAGTTGCGCCATGCACTTTTATTGCGCTGCGTACCAGCTGAGATAACACGTGAAAGCTGCCACGTTGTGAGGTTTTTCCAGGGTACACGCAGCCGATTCACGCACGCGTTATGTGCGTGCGTAATGACTGGTAACGGAGCGGAACTACGGCACAGGAAAATATTTCGGAAATGCCATGCATTACTAAATGCAACATGTGTGGTTCAGCGCCCGTACGTATTACTTGCGTTAATATTAAAAGTTGTTAAACAAGTCAAACACAAAGGTCATCGTTTAATCAACGACAACTAGGCATAATGACAAGAAGTAATGTTAACAAGCATCGTTGGTGATGTCCTATGCTTCGAGCTTTACGCCAGCCATCTAGACGATTCACCAAACATCCTGTCGCGAGTCTGTGCTACGTCACATTGAAAACGTTTCTGTAATTAATAGAGAGTTTTAGTACTGCGGAATGCTGCTACGTACGCATAACGCAAGCGCCTTGCGTTACGTGGCGTCGTTTGCCACTAATCGGCTTTTAGTACGCCGTAGTGCCCGCGTAAGTAACGAGCGTGAAGCGTGTTGCACCATCTGGTAGATCAAAATAGAAGCACGTGTTGTTGACAGCCAATGTGAGCCAATCCAAGTGTTACAGCCAGATTATGGCCATATTTTAAGCCACAGAGCCGGTTGGTGCTTGCCTTCGATTCCGCCATTTTGCAAAACGAAGTCTCGCGCTGTCGCGAACTTGTTCGAGAGCGGCGCGATCAGCTCATACGTACGCACGCACGCATCTCATGCGTGCGTACGTAGCGGCTGCGTACGTAACGCGACACGTGCGCGTTGCGGTGAGAAGTGACTCTTAAAAAAGAGAAAAGAAGAGAAAAGTGAGCCCCGTTATTGTCTGCTTCAGTGAGCGACACCGCCACAGTAGCTCACGAGGGATGGGGTGAGGAGGGATAAAAAGGATAGGAGTAAAGATGTAGGAGAGCCGAAGAAGGAGAAGAGAGGAAGAGACGTGAGGTGGTAAGCCAGAGCGAGCGACGACAAAATGAGGGGATAGAAGAGATAGGAAAGATGGGAGCACGGTCACTGGAGTCCGAGGACGGGGCGCACCTGCGAGAGCTTCTTTAGGCGTCGGTGGATGGCGTAGAGCAAGTCCAGTAAGTCAGAGCTGCACTGTCGTCGGAGGTGGAGGTCGTCGGCGGCAGGAGGTGACGTAGGGCGAGCCCAGTCGGCCAGAGCCACGCTGACGCCGGAGGTCGCAAGCGCGCGGAGCGCGCGAGCGCGCGACCGGTCAGCCCGAAATCCAGCAAACGACGTGCGCGTTGTGGTCTGCGCATGTGCACTACGCAGAACGTGGCATCCTTACGTACGCAACGCCACCACGTATGCAGCATTAGCAGTACTAAAACTCTCTAATATCTTTTCTGTTCGCTTGAGGTATCACAAAATGATGCATTGTACTGTTAAGATTCTGCAAGCTCACTCGTTTCATCACTTTAGCGCACACGCACTTGCAGCGTGCAACGTATTCACATCTGAAGGAGATACGACGACTGCAGCAAGCCAGTTGATTGAAACAGAAGTGGCCGCAAGTCATTACCCATGGCACTGACGGCGCATTGAAACACTAGACTGCTGCGCCATCTGTAGGTGTTGTACATTTTCTTTAGGCCACATAAAGTTCAAGTTTTCTCATACGAATTCAAACAACGTCTGAGAAAACAAATTACGTATTTCGAAACCTAGACCTAAGGTAAATGCACTAGAAACTGGGCAAAGAGTTGTCTGCGGGGCGCACTCTATGTCTAGTGCTTTCGAACTTAGCAGATTTCACAAACTTCACCTGCCCTTTTCTCTTTCTTTACCCACTCCCAAACGCACACAAATAAATTGCTTCTCGACCTCAGTAGCTTGCTGGCGATGACAAAAGTCTTAAAAAGGAGAAGATTGTTGAGAACGTCACGCAAAAAAGAAAATGGCAGAAAGCGAATGCTGGTTCTATATGTTTGCTTCCACTTCATTTGAAAAGGCGTACTTCCTAAGCAATGCCTGTTTCTTCTGTTGCTTCTAAAAGAAGGAAGGCTGAGCGACTTCAAAAAAAAAGAGTAAAAAAGCAGCTTCTGGAACCTTTTCGTCGCAGACTGTCATGTCAATAGAGAGTGCGTTCCTGTTGTGTATTTTGGCAAGGCACATCATTGCCAACTCTGAAGTTGAGTTTAGATACATGCATCTAGGCCGGTAGTACCCATCTTTATTCACCGGAGCTAAGTTATGCCAATGTTACAAACAAGAAGAAAATTACCTCAAGTGCAGTTCTTTCGTGTACTCAAAAACCAAAGTTCATGCTCTGCCAGCCAACAGTGTCTATGCACTAACAAGTGAGGGCTTGTTATCTGCATTTGACATGATGCCTGTGCGTATTTAATTTAGTGCCAACACCTATATAAAAATTCTAATATGATCATACAAAGTAGATTAGAGTTAATAACGGGCTATAAAAAGAAAGTTTCTTTTTGAATGCTTAAGTAGTGGAATGTTTTTCAGCAGTGCACTTCAAAGCCATGAATGCTGCTTTATTGGTGAATGAAAGTGAAGGCTTAATTCTGCAGGATTTAGATTAGAATTGTGTAACTATGATATGCTGGCTGCAAGAACAATGGCGAGGGGCAGTAAACTCAACAGCCATATTCACAAAGCTACAAGGGATAAAAGCACACTCTCTGACGGAAACGCTCCTGTATATCTACTGCCATGTTCACTCGTGGGCTACAAGTTGGTCCTGTATAAGCCCCGTAAAAGCGCGTTCAGTCTGAAATCGCATCTGTCATAAGTGCCGTATCGCGCAACAGCTCTATCGTACGTTTGCGTAGCTAGCGACCACGGTTGTTCACATTGACCTTTTAAGCAAGATACGTATTAGGGCCGAAGCTTCTTATAAGCCGCGAGTCGTGCGTTCGCGATGTATGTAGTAGTAGTTGTAGTCGTCGTCACCATAGTAGTAGGTACAGCCATCTCCATGGCCAGACTAGAGGAGCGGCACACGCGCATTCTTCTGAATTGAAGAGAAAACCCGCTTATATTCATTATAAATAAAAAAGATTGTTGTTTCTGATGAAATAGCCTACAGAGACGAGTATCGATGACTTAATCTGCATTAAAATTCACCTTCAATTTGATGCTTACTGAAAGAACTAGTAAAGAAAGGACCTTCATATCTCATCAGAAAAGGTTGCCATGTTAAACTGACTGGTCATAACCTCCTTGGTTTCAGCAAGGTTTACAGAGGATTGGGCTGCAGTGTCATGAACCAGTGGCTGTGATAGGGGCGAACTAGACACGAAGCGCAGGCCATAGGAGAGTGCGCACGTGCTGCTCCTCTACTCTTGCCGTGCCACCTTTCGTTCAATCCTGGGAGTGCCCGATAGAAGGTGGTACTTATATATGATGACTATATGACGTAAAGATCCGCCATAGTGGTACTTAGAGTGTTCCCAAGATAAATAGACAGACGCATGGACGCCCGCATAGACGGACAGACCGATGCACGGATGGACAGACGGACGGGCGGACGCAGAGACGGATGCACAGGTGGACGCAAGAATGGACGGACACATGGACAAACGAAGGGACAAACGCACGGAGGGATGGATAGACGCACAGACGTATGGACGGACGTGCAGTTGAGCGGACCCATGCAAGGACGCACGGAAAAACGAATGGACGGATGAACGGACAGAGAGACGGACGGTTGGATGGAAGCGCGGACAGGCTGAAGGATGCTTCACCCCGCTCATAATGATGCTCTCCTCGGATATGTTGTGAATTTTTACGACGCGTCGGTCACCACTCTGAATGAGTGTTGCATCCTCACTACAACTGTTGAAACCTAGCAAAGTTCGCATGTTTGGCCGTAGTTTGGCTGATTTGGCTAAAGGGGAGACGTGATGTGTGCTATCACTAACGGCCGTCATGTCTCGTCCGGCCAACAAAATTAACAGAAACGCTACTGTATGGATTTCAGGACGCTCACAAAGATGCGGAATCTATAGGGAGCCCGGAAGGCCCAAGAACGGAAAAGGAAAACCAGAGTTGCTTTGCTCATTGATTTTAACTGCGTTGTGGATTCTACAAGGGACGTCTGGGGCTCGGGCCGGGGGGGGGGGGGGGGGGCTCGACGTTCCACGCTAAAGAGCTGGTTAAGACCCTCCAGCACCTATGGCTTACGAACGCGAGGGTCTACATCCACGACAATACGTTTGTTCCTACCAGAACTTCAAGAACTACGGCAAGCAGGCTAGACCGGGCTTACGTCCTTGAGCTGCTCCTCCCCTTTATCGTGTCACGCAATGTTCTTGCCCTCCCTGACGGGTTATCAGACAGAACAGACCACCTCCCGCTGATGATAACGTTGAGAGGATCACGTGGGCCTCGCTTGAACAGTGCATCTTGGCGCCTGCACTCAGTCCTGACCAAGGACCCTAATAGCGCCCCGAGAATATCGGACTACTTGAGGGAGATGATCGACGCCATCCCCTGCATTACCCCCGCAGCATGGGACACCTTGAAGGTGATGTGGAGAACTTCCCTACAAGAGGAGGGCAAAATGAGGAAGAAGCGCTTAACAGGCTACAAGAATGAGCTGCTCTGCTGGATGCGGATTGTACAGAGCGCGGACCACCTCACTACCTGCATGCGTGATTATCTTCACTCGCTTCAAGTCCAGCATGACCATCTCTTCCGAGAAAACGCATGCAACGCACGCGAATCACGGGCCGCGACCCACCGGAACCAGACAGGTGAAGTGCGAGGCAACGGTTTCCTCCGTATCACAGAAGTGCAGCGCCCCGACGGCAGCCTCGCTTCCGACCCTGCCGAAATCGAGGAGGCATTTCATAGTTACTTTGAGGCAGTTTTCCATGAGGCTGACCCTGATTTACCCCGTCCTGTGGCATCTCTCATGAATGGATTGTGATCGAGCTTGCCACAGCTAGCCGAAGACGAATGTACGGTCCTGTGCGGCCCAGCGACGGAGGAGGAGCTTCGCGCCGCCATCCGAGCCATGCCACCGAACACAGCCCCGGGCACCGATGGCCTGACCGCCGGGTTTCACATGACGTTTTTTGATGTATTGTGCACCCCACTGTTGGCAACGGTCACCCTTGTCCTGCAGCAGCGTGTGAAACCCGACTCTTTCAGTGCCGGACGCATCGCTCTTATCCTCAAGGAAGGTGCCCCCCCCCCCCCGCGCGAGTTGTCATCATGGCGCCCAATTTCTCTCCTCAACGTGGACTATAAGATCGTGGCGTTCATACTTAACACTCGACTGAGGGCGTTCCTCCCAGATATGATTGCTCCTCACCAGGCTTGCGCTGTGCCGAGCAGATCCATGTTCGCCCATTTCACGGCAACTAGAGACACCTTTGAGTATGCAGCCCAGAAGAGAGTCATGGGTGCCTTGCTGTCCCTTGACCAAGCCAAGGCGTTCGACAGGGCGAGGCATGCGTACCTCTTCGAAGTGCTCCGCCAGTTCGGCCTCCCGACGGAGTTTGTCGCCATCATCAAACTCCTCTACACCGACCTGCGAAGTTGCGTCATGGTGAACGGCACAAACACGGTTTTCTTTCGGTACACGAGAGAGGCATCAGGCAAGGGTGCCCCTTGGGCCCAACCTTGTTTTTCCTCTCGATGGAGCCATTGCTGACAACCCTGGCTGGCGATGAGCGTATTAGAGGCCTTCCAATGACCGGTACCGAAGAAATCAAAGTTCTGGCTTTCGCCGATGACATCTCCCTCTTTCTGAAAGACGCGCGAAGCCTAGACCGCTTTCGTAGCATATTTGACCACTACGCTAGGGTGTCCGGAGCCGAACTCAACGAGAGGAAGAGCAACGCGTTGCTCTTTGGGTCGTTCTCAGTTGAACTGATTGGCGACATGGAAACAGTCTCCGCAGTTAAAGTCCTAGGCATTTACTTCTTCCGGGAAGGCGTCGATGCATCTAAATGGGTGCGGGTCATCGGCAGAGCTGCGCTGCTCACCGAGCGCGAAAAACTGTTTGATCTGACGTTGCGTGCCAAGGCTATCATCCTGAAGACTAGTGTATTGGCCTTGGCGTCCTATGCAGGCCGGCTGTCAGCGGTGCTAGGGCGTGTGGCCACTCGGCTTGGCATGCTGGCGAACGAGTTGTTATGGGGCGGAAAGCCACCACCAACTACCACGAACCCTCCTTCAGCTGGAGGTTAAAGAGGGGGGTCTTGGACTCTCCCACGTGCTTACCTTGTGCAAAGTGTTTGCGTTGAAGATGGCACGTAAGCTGGCGCATGCAGGCGATTACGACGCTAAAGGCCTGCTTCTCTACTGAAGCGGCCCAGCGAACAGCTGGCTTGAGGGTGGCCACCACTCTGGGCCGCATGCTGAATCGCCCTCTCCCTTTTATAAGGCTGCAGCAGCGACGTCACGCATGCTGAGTCACGAAGTCCCGAAATGTGACCACGACGTTGACCAGCCTGCATGCATAGTTAAAATTCTCACCGCAAGTAGAAGAGGAAAAAGTGTGTTTTCAATAGGAGCTACTTCTGCTAACTCCGGCGTATTCCAGTTGTAATTTAAGTCTGTTGATCAGTTTTCGCTGCTTCCTTGGAGGGGATGGATGTAGTCCACCCCGGGCGCCTGCCGGCACCAGCGGTGTCAGCGGCGGCCGCCTCCAAGAAGCGGATGGGACAAGCGAGTGACAGCGACAGTGAAGATACTCATGCTTACTATCTCAGCAGTGAGGACTTCTCAGATGAAGGTTTCCAACCTGTGCTGAGCCGCAAGGCGAAGAGAAGGAACATGAGGACATCCTCATTCTCAACTATTCAAACTGTAAGTGAAGCGCCAAAATCGAACACTTATACCATCCTGTTTCTGCCTGCGCTTCCTACCGTCAGCATGAAACGCCTTAACAGACAGTCTGTGTCGAGGTCTCTGGAAACGCTCGTGCCAAATGAGATTACGGACATAAGGGTGAACGCCAGAAAGAATATACCGGCTGTGGACGTTTTGCACGCAAGTGCGTTGGGTGTTCTGCGCAGTGTAACTGACTTGGACGGCAACCAGGTGCGCTCTCATGTTCCCTTGGGATGTGAGGTAGTAACCGGCGTGATCTACGACATTGATGTCGCTCTTTCCAATAAGGACTTACAACTTCTTGTCAAGTCAACAACTGATACTCCAATTGTTGATGTCACACGGCTAGGCAAGTCTCGTTGTGTGAAGATTGCGTTTAAGAGCACATCACTCCCCTCTCATGTGAAGGTGGGGTACTTCAGACATGCTGTGCGGCCTTTCATTCCAAAGCCTCTCCAGTGCCGTAAATGCATGAAACTTGGACATGTGAGCAGCGTCTGCGAGAATTCAGTGGTATGCCACCGCTGCGCCGAGCAGCATGAAGCGGATAAGTGCGTCGCAACTGTCAACAAATGTTCTAATTGCAATGGATCCCATGAAGCCACATCGGAGGACTGCCCGCGGATTCAGAAGGAAATTGCCATCTTGAAGGAGATGGTGCGCGATCACTCATCTCATCGAGAAGCCGCAACTAAAGTCAGAAGGCGTCGTTCACGTCGACGTCGGTCTTCGAGGGCGCCCACTACCTCCTCGACACGTTTGCGGGATCCCTCATCAGTACCACCTCCTTTGCCTCCCAGACCACATGCCGTGGGAAAAGCTGTAAAGGAAAAAGCCAGTGAGCATACCCTGACTGCGACAGAGTGGCCTGCACTTGAAAGGGAAGCAGCATCAAGCGAACTGAAGGAGCTTCATGACGGCCAGTCCGCGCTCCTGGTTCGAGATCTTTCCAACCAAGACAGGTAAGTGACTGCAATCGTCCCGGTTCGAGATCTTTCCAACCAAGACAGGCATGTGGCTGCAATCATGCAATCATTAATTGCCACGATTCGCACGCTACTGAGCAGCATACGATCTCCGTCTGCTAAGAGTGCACTGCAAATACTGGATGCACTGAATCCAGTTCTTGCTAACTTCGTATAAGCACAATGGCTCAACAAAGTCTCATCTTCCGCACTGAAGTTAAAAGTGCGTCGATTTTTCAGTGGAATGCCAGAGGCATGAAGTCCCGTATCTCGGATTTCGCCAATTTGTTCGGGCCAATCAATTCTCTATACTTGTCATATGTGAACCAAACGTATCAACGCCTTATAGATTGTCCGGTTATGAAGCTTTTTGTTGAGCCGCTTGCGAAGAACGAAGCAAAGTAATTGTTTACATTCGCACAGACTTGACTTATCTTTCGCACCCAATAAGTTCAAATGACGACAATCAGTACGTGTGTCTTCGTGTGCAGAAGAATGCAGTTTCGTTCACGCTGATTGGTGGATATATATCTCCGTCATCGCGATTTGACTGCGACAGATTAAAAGACTTCCTAATGAGAACCGATGGGCCTTGGATCATCACCAGTGACTTCAACGCCCATCACATGCTTTGGGGGAGCACTAGGATGAATGCCAGGGGCCGGAACATTGTTACATTCGCTTCCGATTACGACCTTTCCATCATGAATGATGGTTGGTACCCCCACATATCTGCGGGGTCTCACGTATGGCAGTTGCCTTGACCTGACATTGGTGTCACGGTGCTTCTCTCACAAAGTTAAGTGGTTTTGCGATATTGAGACTCATGGCAGTGATCACATACCCACCTACATGATGATCGATGGTATCATAAAAAATTTCTCTTCCGGTGTTGCAATTGGCACTGACTGGTCGATGTTTGCATCGCATGTTGAGAACGCTTGCCAAGAAGGCCTCGCCTGCAGCCTGGAAAATACCATAGCGGAAGCTATGCAAGCGTCCAAATATAAACTACCATTTTCGTCTAAAGTAACACACTTTGACATCGAACTGGAAAAATTACGAGCTATACGAAGGCGTGCTGAACGACGATACAGACGCACAAGATCAATTTACGATCTGAGGAAAGCAAGGCAGCTCCAGAAAAAGATTCAACGACGCATTTACAAACTGGAGAGCGAACGCTGGAAAGGATTCTGCGAATCTCTAGACCCTCATAAACCGCTGTCATATATCTGGAGAACAGTTCATGGTCTTCGCTCCTCTTCACAACAACGGCACCCCTTTAAAGCTTTGGCACTCCATCATGGAAAAACAGAACTCGAGGTGGCTGAAGAATTTTGCACGAGAGTTGCCGGGAATATCATGAACGAGAGCATCGACGCCGTGATCGTTCCTGAGACGCAATTACCAGAAATGGACATTCCGTCACCATGGAAGAACTGGAGGGTGCGTTAGTCGCTTCTAAGCGCATGTCATCGCCAGGTCCTGATGGTATTACTTATAGTGCGTTGGGACACCTTGGACAAAAAGCTAGAAAAGAACTTTTAACATGCTTCAACAACTCCTGGCTCAGCGGCAGCGTTCCCCGAGAATGGAAAATGAGTCGATTAATACCACTTTTGAAATCGGGAAAATCACCATTGGACTTGACAGCGTATCGCCCTATTGCCCTCGCAAGCTGCCTCGGAAAAGTGATGGAAAGAATGGTTCTATTTCGTCTAGAGTGGTACTTGGAACGATACACCAAATACCCTTCTTGCATGGCAGGCTTTCGTCGGGGCCGCTCCTCCATTGACTGTGTCCTTGACTTATCGACATTTGTTCAACAAGAAAAAAGTCGCAAGCGCATATCAGTGGCACTCTTTCTTGACGTGAAGGGTGCATATGATAATGTAGCTCACGATGCCATCCTCACTTCTCTCGCAGCAATGGGCATTGGTGGACGAATGTTTCAAGAGATAAAAGATTATATAACTGGCAGGGGTTTCTTTGTACAAACATATGAGGGTACAACTGCCCAACATTACACCTACTGCGGAGTACCTCAGGGAGGTGTTTTAAGCCCCACATTGTTCAATGTGGCCCTCATTGGTCTGGTGAAGGTTCTGCCAAAGTCGGTGTGCCTATCCATATACGCCGATGATATTTGCCTCTGGAGTGCTGCAGTTACTCGCCCTCAGGTGCGTGCACGAATACAGCGGGCAGCAGCCCTCACAACAGCCTACCTTCAGAAACAAGGCCTAAATATATCGACTGTGAAGTGCGCGTTGATGGCGTTTACACGCAAACCAATGACGCCATACCCTGTTTACATCAATGGGCAGAGTGTCAAATATGCACGGACGCATAGTTTCTTGGGCATAATAATCGACAGAAGTCTTTCGTGGAGCCCACAATGTGCGTACTTGAAGAAGAGACTGCTATCTATTGTGCATATTATGAAATTCTTGTGCGGTAAAGCATGGGGAACTTCTGTGGCCTCCATGCTACAGCTGTACAGGGCCCTATTTCTGGGTCTATTGCGCTACAGCTTGCCGGTACTGACTAACACTTGCAAGTCGAATACTCATTCATTGGAGAGTTTGCAGGGTCAGGCACTGCGTATCTGCCTAGGACTGCCCCGATGCGCTTCTACTTATGCCACAATTATGCTTGCCAAAGACCATCCGGTCAGGACATATGTTGTTGTGGATTGCCTCAGAGCGCACATTCGACATGCTAGCCGTGTCCCCGACCACCACTTGGACCTTCTACTTTCCGGAAGACCACGTGCTACGTTTTGAGACGTCATAGCCAAGCACCTAAACAGCATTCCATCAGGATATACGCCAGCTGCGAGAATGGCATGTCGTTTGTGGTGCCTCGACCAGCCGCATGTACGTCTAGAAATTCCGGGAATCAAAAAGAAAAGCAGTCACTCCAGAGTAGCATTGAAGCAAGCAACACTGCAATTATTACATGAGTTGTACTTAGACCGAACGCAGATATACACTGATGGGTCTGTCTCGTCCAGCAGCTCATCAGGTGCCGCTGTAATTCCGGCTGCAGCAATGACAATCAAATTTAATTGTCGCATATGACTACATCTACGGCATCAGAGCTTGCTGCTATAAGGGCTTCTTTACAATATCTCGTTCAAGAACGTCCAGGAAAATGCGTCATATTCTGTGATTCGAAGGCAGCGCTTCAGAGTGTGCAGTCTGCCATGCGTAGGAGGAGTCATGACCAACTGGTACAAGAAATAAGACAATGCCATCATGAAGCTCTAGCACGAGGGCATAATATTATATATCAATGGCTGCCTGGACATATCAGTATTACCGGAAATCAATTAGCCGATGATGCAGCCCGCTCAGCCCATGAAGAAACCAGTGTAGTTCCGATTCCTCTATCAAGGAATGATGCAGCAAGACAACTTTACCTGCTGGCACGAGATCTCACACGCACGTTCTGGTCGTCTACCAGCTTCCAAAGGTGTCAATATTATGAACTGGATCCTTGGCTCAAGCTAAAGCTACCATCACAACTTTCCCGCTCCGATGTGACACTGTTATGCCGCCTTTGGTTGGGTGTTGCATTTACAAAGGTGTACTCCTTTCGCATTGGTATGGCAGACACTGCTACATGCGACTACTGCGGAGCTGAAGAGACCATCGAACACGTCTTGTGCAGCTGCGCTTGCTACAACACACAGCGATGCCAGCTCCGGATGGTTTTGAATCGACTTGACCCCGGACCATTTTGTGTGCAGAAGATACTACGACCTTGGGCATCTGCCTCAGTTGCGCAGAAACCAACTAAAGCACTGCTACTTTACCTGAAGTTCACAAACCTGAGCGACCGCCTGTAGACTGTGTGTGCTCCCCGAGTGTGCTCGTGATTGTGTGTACCTTCTCATCTTTCTGCAACCTCTTTTCTCCCCTTTATCTCTTCCCCAGTGCAGGGTAGCAAATCGGATGTGCGTCTGGTTAACCTCTCTGCCTTTCCTTGGATATTTATTTCTCTCTCTCTCTCTCACCGCAAGCCAGCTGAGTGACGAAGACAAACAACGAGCAGTGCAGGCCAAACGCGACCTCTCCCAACTACAAAGAATGCTGCCTAGCGAAATCCACAACTTTCTCTGGAAGAATGCATGGAAGGTTCTCCCCACAAGGCAGAGACTAAAGAGGTTAGGCATAGTGCCTGATGATCGGTGTCCAAACTGCCGAAAACCTGAGTCTCATCGCCACGCCCTGCTTGAGTGTACGGCCGCGCGACATATCTGGCGCATGGTGGCCCACTGTGTTAGGATCAGCCCAACACCTGGGCATAACCACAACAGCGGGGCCTTTGCGAGACTAGTAACTGCCTGCACCCTCTTTGTGGTCTGGAAGCGTCGCTCGCTCGCGGGAGCACGGCGAAAGCTGGTGAGAGCGGCATACCCTGCCTTGACACGAATACGACGACTAGTGTGGGAAGTGCTCTCTCGGGATCTCGAGGCCAGCGGAGAGGAGATGTTCCTCCGCCGCTGGCATACCAAATTCTTTTTTTGAGGGACGGCAGCTTAGTCGCCCCTATTCTACCGTACTAACCACCCCCATTCTCTCTTGTTAAGGCATATTTTACATATGCCGCGTCTCTCTTCATCGATTGTAAATGTTAACATGTATGCCGATGTCAATTTGCTTTGCGCTTCCCCTTTCTATTGTAGTTTAACCTTTGTAATTATGCAAGACACATTTGCTGTACTTCGTCCGATTGTAGCACCCCGTCTAAATGTAAACGCGTCACGGGGTGGCCCCCCTTTCCTTTTGTATGCACCTCGTAAACAGGCATTTGTACATGCTCATTGTACCCACTTTATATATATATATATAAAAATATATATAAATATATATATATATATATATATATATATATATTATATATATATATATATATGCTATATATATATATAGCATATATATATATATATATATATATATATATTTATATATTTATATATATTGTCACGTGCGTTCCGTGAAAAAGACGAAGGCGGCAGCGCATAAGCGCATATGCACGGTTTTATGCAGAACGCAAACATGAGAAAGACGAGTATCTCTCTGGCGCGCGTGGTTAATAAAAAGACCAACCCGCTGCTGTTCTCTCAGCGTCTTCAATTACGACCTCTGTCTTCACGTTGCGACACTGGGGGAAGTGCTGGGGCCTGCAACCTGATGCAAGAAAGCGTTGTTCGGGACCGTACACCCAGTCCGGAGCCTCAACATCTTGTTACGACTCCAGTACACCAATTCAGCCGGCGCCTACTAGGCCTATGTGCAGAACTCATGACGGCATCTCCTGTTACCAACATGGCGGCCCCTTCAACGTCTACGAATCTCCCTCCAGCCCAAACGGCTCATCCTTACCAGGTAACTTTTGAGACTCCTCGTGTTCCCGAAGTATTCCGTGGAGAACCGTATGAAGATGTGGAGGACTGGCTCAACCAGTTCGAGCGAACTGCTGTGGTGAATAATTGGAGCGTGCAAGAAAAGCTTGGCCGTGCCTACTTCGCAATGGAAAATAGCGCTCGCACATGGTACGAGAACATGGAGCCTACTTTCCAAACCTGGGACAATTTCCGCAAAAAGCTTCTCGAGACGTTCCTGAGTGCGGACCGACGGGATCTCGCACAACAGATGATTGAAGCCCGCATGCAAAAGCCGAACGAAAGCGTCGCCATGTTCGCTGAGGATATGGCCCGTCTATTTCGCCGCGCTGACCCTGACATGCCCGAGGCAAGGAAAGTTCGTCACCTGATGCGGGAAGTTAAGGAACCGTTTTTCGCCGGCCTTGTACAAAATCCGCCAACAACAGTGGATCAATTCATCAAAGAGGCGACTGTCATTGAGCGGGCACTCCGGACACAATGCCGCCACTTTGACCGCCTGCCCGACCAAACGCCTGTTGGGGCCGACGCTGCTGTTTCCGAAAACTCTTTACGCCAAATGATTAGGCAAATCCTGCGGGAAGAGCTTCGGGCCCTCGGCCTTCCGTCTACCGAGACCCCAGTTGCTTCTGTTGCGGAAATCGTGCGCCAGGAACTACGGCAAGCCTTTCCATCCCCGGCACCACCAGCCGAACCACGTCCACTGACCTATGCTGATGCCGCCCGCCATCATCCGCCGGCCCCAGAAGAAGCTCCCCTTCAGCCACGGCCCGTTACCTTGCCGTGATGGCAGCGGGAACCTGTGCGTTGACCACCAGTACGTCGGACCGACTTGTGGCGCACTGCCGACCGTCGACCCCTTTGTTTCCATTGCGGCGAACCAGGCCACATCTCGCGCTACTGCCGTCACCGAGGAGCCCGGTTTGGAAACTTTTCTCGGCCCGCTTCATTTTATTTTGAAGACACTCGTGACCATGGTGCTGATCACCTGCCGACCAACCAAGCGTCTTCACCAAGTCGTCGCTGGCGGTCTCCCTCACCTGCTCGAGGTTACACTTCTCCGAATCGCCAAAGCTACGCTGACGCCGTCAGAAACCGCTCCGCAAGCCCGTCCCCGGGAAACTAAATGCCGCGACCTCCGAGGGCAAGGCTGCCGATCGCCGAGATGCCAAAAAGACCCCCTTGCCTCTACACATAGACGACGTGACGACGGTGATGACGAAGACGACGACAACCACGAGTATTAATGCCAATGAATTTGTACGTGCCGACCTCAGCGTTATTATAGACGGACACCACGTAACAGCATTTGTTGACACTGGTGCTGACTTCTCAATTATGAGACAAGAGCTCGCCGACCGCCTTGACCAATTAGGTACCAGCGTTACCATAAGGTCACGCATATACCCACCAAGCGTTTCAAGTTACGCGCGTTTAAAAAACTGCGCCAGAATCAAGGCAACGTGCCTTTCGTTAGCTTGAGGTACCCCTTACCTACACCAGGTGACAGAAGCTCTCGATGTTCGTTTGAGAGCCGCAAAAAGGGCGCGAAACAATGGTTGTGTATTTCGGAGCATCGACATGCAACGCTCCCGCGGGTAAGTGGATTTCTTTATGATATTCTTTTTTGATATAACATGATGTACATGTTCCTGTAGAGTACTTGTAGTGAGGAACCTACGGTGACAATTCGAGCGAGATAACTTGATGCGTTCATTGTGAAAAGGAGTGTTATTTTACGCGTCGCCATATGGTCACGCTGCGCCTTTAGGTTCCGTATTTTGCTTATTTCGTTCCTTCTAGGGTAGTTCCGCGGCACTAATGCGTCAGTCTATTGTCTGCCCAGGTTGACTTTAGAAGAAATAACCAGAATACTCGAAGAGGACGATGAAGATGTGTCGGCTATCTACATTGAGCCACTGGAAGCTACCATCTACTCGGACGAAGATTCCGCTGATGAGGATTCTGGTGGCCTCATAGACAACCTCAGCAGTAGGCAGCTTAGAGCAGGTGCTGAAACCGTCCCTGCAGACGGCCATCGTATTGGCGGATGTGATTCTGACGAAGATGACGCACAGTATGAACAACAAGGCGATAAACAACCAAATATTTTCTCAGGAGCAGGAGATAAAAGCGCTGGCGGGAATTTGCCTTCAAGTATCATGTGGAAGAATGGTGACCTTGTGAAAAGTTCCGCAATATTTCCAGACCCAAATTTCACCGCTTACAGGAACCTTTCGCCTGTAGAATTATTTGAGCTCTTTTTTGATGATAGTGTCATAGATCTCTTGGTAGAACAAACAAGAAGCTATGCTTTATTTTTGAATATGCCGGACCCTCAGGTCACAAAAGAGGAGATCAAGTGTTTTCTTGGCGTGCTGGTTCTTTCTGGTTACAACCGCTTGCCGGGAATGAAGTGCTACTGGGACAGTGGAACCGACATGCGTAATGAAATGGTATACAATGCCATGCGAAGAAACCGTTTCGTCCAAATCATGCGGTTTCTCCACTGTGCCGACAATACGAGCCTCACGCTGAGCGACAAACTAACAAAGTTGCGCCCCCTGATGAAACTTCTGAAGGCAAAGTTCCTGCAGCACTTTCAGCCTCTGCGTCAATTGAGTTATGACGAAAGTATGAAAGAAAATTATGGTCGTCATGGCTGCAAGCGATTCTTACGCGGAAAGCCTATTCGCTTCTGTTACAAAGTGTGGTGTCTGAATGCAAAAAATGGCTACCTTGCAAACTTTGAAGTATATCAAGGAAAACATAAAGACACCGCAACAAGCACGCGGTATGAAATGATCTTCGGAAAAGCAGCAGCACCTCTCCTTGAAATGGTGGATGAACTTCAGGTCGAAGTTTGTCATCTGCAATTTTACTTTTATTTTGACAATCTATTCACCAGCCTTCACCTACTCAGACATCTGAAAGAAAAGAACTATGAAGCCACGGGCACAGTGAGGCAAAACCATGTGCCGAAGGAGTGCCCCATCGCTCGGCCTGATTTTATCAAACGCAAGACCCGCGGGTACGGAGAGCACGCACTTTCGGATGACGAGATAATCATTGTGCGCTGGAGGGAGAACTCTGTTGTAACAATCGCAAGCACCGTGCACGGCGTGGAGCTTATTTCATTTGCAGACAGGTATTCCCATGCACAGAAGAAGAGGATAAAAGTGTGCCACGCCCTAATGCCGTTACCCAATATAACTGCTCTATGGGAGGCACTGACCAAATGGACGCGAACGTAGGTGCCTACCGAATTGCAATTTGCGGCAAGCAATGGTGGTGGCCAATATTCACTTGGCTTTGCGACGTAGCCATAAGTAAAGGTTGGGCACTCATTCGCAGCACAGGATCCAACATTACTCAACTTGAATTCAGGAGGCGAATAGCTCAAAGCTACCTCACACGATGGGAAAACAAGCCAAAAGGACCTGGCCGTAGAAGAACGTCGAGGCTTGATGACAGTGCGCTTTGTGGCCCACGGTATGACAAAACAGCCCACTTCGTTGGAACCGTGCCTAACGGCAAAAGGCGCAGGTGCGCTGGAGACAGATGCAACAGCTCGGTGCGCACACAGTGCACAAAATGTAATAACGGCATGTGCATTCCGTGTTTCATACCATGTCACAATAATTAGGTGACTGACAAATCTACTAAGTACATTTTTCGCAGTGTATCAAGGCCTGAAATAAAATGTCTCACTTTGTGATTTTTGCTGCAGCCTAAGGGCCCAGAGTGACCATATGGTCACGGGCCATATTTTGTAAACTGTGCGCCCGTTCGCAGTTGAAGTTTCATTGTGGCTTATTTAGACGCTTATACGATAAAAAATGGTACCTGTTTTGACAAATCTCATAATAAAAGAAACCGGTCCCTAATGGGTTAAGAAGGTCAAGACGCCGTGGAGTGGGCCGAGCATAAGGAGTGCTGGTGGACTGCTAATGACGCCACCGGTAAATGCACTGCTCGGCTCGTAATTGGTGATTCGAGCTTCGTCGCCAATTTTGTCAATTTACCGGACTGTTGTAAAATGTTGATTTTGGGTATGGATGTTCTGCGAGAGCACGGTGCCGTCATCAACATTCCAGAACGTTTCGTCACCTTTTCCGCCCATCCTTACGTCGACGCCACCACTGAAGAACAACTGCAACGTTTACGTGTAGCCAATGATGTGATGCTCCTGCCGAGATCTTGCTTCCTTGTGTCGGTGTTATGTGAACGGCAGTGCCGTAATGAGGTGGTAGCGGAGCGAATAGACACGCTGTTGCTTATGCAAGGAGTTTCAATAGCGAGAGGCGTTCTGGCACTATTTGATGGGCGGGCAGAAGTGCTCATCACCAACATCAGCAACGAACGTCGTCACATCCTGAAGGGCACCACGATTGCTTACTACGACGACGTGGACCAAGCCAGAGATTGCTTCGCTTTGCAACCGGATCACGCGACCATCCCAGCCTCGACACCTTTGTCTGTCAACATTTGCTCAACCCTGTCACCCTCGGATAAACAGCGCCTACTAGAGCTAATACACCTGTTCGAAAGTTGTTTTTGTGCACGTCTAAAGTCAAGCTAACACCACTGACCCGGCACCGAATCATCGTTGAAGAAAATACGAGACCGGTCCGTCAAAATCCATACCATGTGGCTCCGAAAGAACGTGAGGAGATCCAAAAGCAATTTCAGAAGCTGCTCCAAGATGACGTAATGCTGCCTTCCAAAAGTCTCTGGGCATCTCCCGTGGCATTGGTTAAAAAGAAAGACGGCAGCTTGCGTGTCTGTATAGATTACCGCAAGTTAAACCAAGTAACGAAGAAAGACGTCTACCCACTGCCACGCATAGATGACTTTCTTGATCGGCTGCGGCACTCACGCTATTTCTCATCGATGGACCTGCGAAGTGGCTATTGGCAAATAGAGGTTGACGAGAGAGACCGCGAGAAAACTGCTTTCGTGATGCCGGACGGTCTTTGTGAATTTAAAGTGCTTCCATTCGGGTTATGCTCTGCGCCAGCCACTTTTCAGCGTTTGATGGACACTGTGCTATTAGGACTGAAGTGGCAGACATATTTGGTCTATCTAGACGACGTTATCGTCTTCTCAGCTACATTCAAGGAACACCTAAGTTCTTGGTTCAGTTGAATGTCAAATAAACTTCTCTTTGTGTGTGTGTATAACAATTCAGAGTACTATGAATGTACTACTATGAAAGAGCATAAAGCCATCCCGTGGGCCTCAAATGAGGCACTTGCGGGTGGGGAGGGTAGAAAAAGTGGTTAACTATTTAGAGTAGTAGGTACACTACTATATATGGGAGAACATGAACCCGTCCCACAAAAAGCAGCTGATTCTTCATGCATTAAATTAAGAGAATTTTATTTCCAGATATATCTTACATAGCTTATAGGCACACAGAAAGACGGATAATGATGATCAAAATCATGTACAGTGCAAGCTGTTATATACAATGAAAATAACTTATTTGCGTATGCAGTGATGTACAATGCGAAAAATTCTACAAGGACAGGACATTCATGAACATCGAGATGATTAAGCTTTAATAAACAGTAAGGCTATGTGAAGAAACAAGGGGGTTATTCACAGCGTAAGGTGATGTTTTTGCATTCACCTCTGAGGACAGTTTGCTTTCGTGCTCCAGAACAATATTGCAAAACATATATATTTATAATGAAGAAAAGGAAAATACGCACTGTAATTGCTGTTTAGAAAAAATGGGAAGACCCCACGTACAGTGAAAACCGATGATATGCGAATCACGAATAAGAAAAGTCGACATGTCACTTTAAAATCAGCACAATGTTACGAGGCTGAGGTAAAAGACGCTGTACATGACTTGCGTATTACGTTTATCATGCATGTTTGAATGTGTCGTTTGCCTTCGTCATCCGTTCACGTCACGTGATACCAAATTTAGTATATCTGAAGCTAGCTAAACGGCCGCGAGCATGCTATGAGCGTGGTATGTTTTCATGTTCTTACATGAACGCTTGTCAGGATTATCATGTTTGCACAAGCCATGTACGTTCGCCATTCATTGACCTCATTAACACCAAATATCGTATACGTGGAGCTAGCAAAATGACCGTGACCGAATCATGAAAGGCTCAATGGGAGTATTCCCATGTAGCCTTGACGCACGCGCAGGCTGGGTACAGCGACGGTATACGTTAATAAAACGCGAGCACAGTGTAGTCGGACGCCGGGCGGGACCAGCGTTCGTCGGCGCAGCCCGAACGGCGACCGGCGGGAAATGCGACATGCTGCACTTCGCGCCGATGCGCTACCCAAAAAACACTACGTCTCCTCTCTTTTCATGGCGGAGGGACGCCGGACGCGCTGAAACACGCATGCGTCAAAGCATCCAAGCACGGCACGCGCCTGCTAGTATATGGCAGGACCGTAGCGTGGCGTGGCAACGCCGGCGTGACGCGACGAAATGAACACCGGCGAGCACACACACCGCGTCACGCAGAAAAGTATTCGTGCCATGACTGTGGCATGTAGTCATGTTTTTACAAGACACTCATCTCATGATTACTCTATTTGCACCTCGGAAAAGAGCAGCGCTTCGAGATAGATAATAGTGCACTTGAAGTTGTAAAAGACTATGTCTACTTAGGGCAGGTAATAAACGCAGAGCCGAACCACGAGATTGAAGTAACTAGAAGAATAAGAACAGAGTGGAGCACATTCGGCAAGCACTCTCAAATTATGACAGGTAGATTGCCATTATCCCTCAAGAGGAAGGTATATAACAGCTGTATCTTGCCGGTACTTAGCTACGGAGCAGAAACCTGGAGACTTACTAAGAGGGTTCAGCTTAAATTGAGGACGACGCAGCGAGCAATGGAAAGAAAAATGGTAGGTGTAACCTTAAAAGACAAGAAGAGAGCAGAGTGGATTAGGGAACAAGCGGGGGTTAAGGATATCATAGTTGAAATAAAGAAGAGGAAATTGACATGGGCTGGGCATGTAGCGCGTAGACAGGATAACCACTGGTCATTAAGGGTAACTAACTGGATTCCCAGAGAAGGGAAGCGGTTAGAGGGAGACAGAAGGTTAGGTGGGCAGATGAGATTAGGAAGTTTGCGGGTATAAATTTGCAGCAACAAGCACAGGACCGGATTAACTGGCGAAACATGGGAGAGGCCTTTGTCCTGTAGTGGACGTAGTCAGGCTGATGATGATGATGATGATGATGATGATGATATTTGCACCAGTGACATACCTTCTTCATCCGTTGACGTCACGTAATACAAAATTTGGCAGCGAAACCGTCGCAAGCGCATCATGAGCGTAGCATGTAGTCATGTTTTTACATGACACGCATTTCATGATTATCATGTGTGCACCACCTTCATACCTTCGTCATCCATTCACGTCCAGTAATACCAAATTCGGTCTATGTGACGCTAGCGAAACGGCCGCAAGCGCATTATAATCGTGGCATGTAGTCATGTTGTTACATGACACGCGTGTCATGATTTTGATGTTAGGGTATGTCGCTTGTGTTTGCCATGCAATCATGTCCTACCATACCATTTTTGCAATATGCCATGTGAACGAAATCACCGCATAAGCGGCAGGACCATGAAATGTAAATCACGACATTCATGACACACATGCCATGATTTTCATGTTATGACTAGTAAAATATGTTTTTCGTACAGTCATTATATGTCATACCAAGTTTGGTATCGATACCATTATCGAGAAGGCCAGGAGAGTTAAAGTCGTAGGCGCCTAGATAGATAGATAGATAGATAGATAGATAGATAGATAGATAGATAGATAGATAGATAGATAGATAGATAGATAGATAGATAGATACGCTCAAAGTCGCCGATGGCCCGCAGGGGCGCCTGCGCAAGTAGGCGTTTGGTGTCTAGCGACACCACGGACCCGAGCTAACAGGGGAGTTTCGACTCTTTCTCACGCCTAGCCGTGCGTGGCTTTGCCGTGTCCGGGGAAAAGGGGATCCTGGGGGTTGAGCCGACGCTGGGTGATTGGACCTTTAAGGCCCCCCGGCAGAGGCAACACACCTCTTTGGCCCCGGCTTCACGTAGACGGCACCTCTGGGCTGACCCACCCAGGGGAAATCGGCAGTCACCTTTTCCTATCTCTCTCTCCCTATGTCTTCGTTTTTTGTTCTCACTTTACATCTTTCCTGTCTTATCCTCACTTCATTTTACTTCCAATTTTTCCTGGCGGCAAGGGTTAACCTTGTGTGGCTATCCAAACTAGGGTAAACCATAATGGGTTATAGTAACTGCGTACTGCTGTCGTTGCGCAGACATGCCCACATGCTCTGCCACGTCCCCTTGTTGGACTCCGTGGTGGGTGGTTGGCGCCGTTACCGAAAAATACACATTTTCCCATGGGATCCTCGACCCCCTCTCTAAATGATCGTGCCTCGAAAAGGGTACGCACCGACGCAACTTCACTACTTTGGTCGAAAAACAGAGAAACTTTCCCAAAATATCATGTCCTCCACTGCGAACAATCATCTACAAAAGCTAGAGCAATCTCACTCTTTCTTGTTGCCGAGTGCTTGAGAGAGACCATTGGAACCGGTTATAAGGCCACGAAGATGGCAAGTGGAGATCTGCTTCTCGAATTAAAAGACAAGGAACAGTACAATAAACTCTCGCACCTCGTAGCCTTTGGTAACATCCCCGTCTCTGTGAGTGCACACCGTACAATGAATACAGTGAAGGGCGTGGTATCGGACGAAGATTTGATGACACTGAGTGAAGAAGAGCTTCTTGATGGATGGAAGGACCAAGGTGTAATACATGTCCAGCGCATCATAATCAGACGCAACAACAACGAAATAGCAACAAAGCACTTAATACTCACCTTCAACTCAACCACTTAACCTGAGACTCTCGAAACTGGCTATATAAAACTCCATGTCCATCCCTTCATTCCTAACCCGAGGCATTGTTTTAAATGCCAGCGATTTCGTCATGCATCCCAGAGCTGCCGAGGGCAGCTGATCTGTCCTAAGTGTGGCACAACCGGCCACAGTGCTGATGAATGTAGTCATGATGAGGTCCTCTGTGCTAACTGCGAAGGTAGTCACCCCGCCTACTCCAGAGCGTGCCCAGCCTGGAAAAAAGAAAAAAGAAATAATAACTATAAAAGTAAAGGAAAATATCACATTCAGGGAAGCAAGACAACGGGTCTCACTAACATTGGCACTGAAAACACCTTTCGCCGAAGTGGTGCAACGAGGGGCGGCACCACAAGGGCCCTTGGCATTTGCCCGGACCTCGCCTAGCGTGCCGAGGCCAATGCCACAAGCCCCTACGGCGGGAGCAGCTACCACTGCCCTGCCCAAATTCAGCCTGTCCACACCAGCGACCTCGACAAGCTCTAGCGGCAGCCAGGGCAATCACGAGGCCAAGGGGGCTCCATCGACACCCAGCTCAGTGGGGACAAAGACTTCGTCGATCGAGGCGAAGTCTAAGCGACGCACAGATCGCTCTGTAGAACGGGCGTCCAGTGGCTCGCAAGAGGCTATGGACACCAGTTCAAGCCAAACGGCGCAGGAAGCGCCGAAGGAGCGGCGAGCTTCGCTCGACCGCCCCAAAAAGGACAAAACGCCGATTACAGGGCCTGACAAAGGCCCTGTAATATGAGTTAATCCCCGTCTTCTTTGCACACAGCACTTTTTCCCTTTTTTTTCTCCACTATGGACAAAATCATACAGTGGAACGTAAGGGGAATACTTAGAAATTTAGATGACGTCCAAGAACATCTGTGTAAGTTTAATGCGAAAGCGCTATGTGTGCAAGAAATGCACTTAACTCCTAAGCACAAGGACTTCCTACGACAATATATTATTTTCCGAAAAGACCGGGAGGATCCTGTCGTACCATCTGGCGGTGTAGCCATTATAGTGGATCGTAGTATAGCATGCCAGCATTTGAAGCTCCAAACGGCCCTAGAGGCAGTGGCCATTCGAGCTGTACTTTTTAACAAACTCATTACCATATGTTCTGTGTACATACCACCGCATCAACAGCTACACAGACGTGATCTGGAATCATTAATATATGAACTCCCAGAGCCATTTCTGGTTCTAGGTGATTTTAATGCACACAATGTCCTGTGGGGCGATGCTCGCTGTGATGCGCGAGGACGTCTCATTGAGCGGCTCCTTTTCTCTTCTAGTTTATGTCTTTTAAATATTAAGGAGCCTACGTATTTTAGCCTTGCAAACAACACATACTCCTCCATAAATCTTAGCATTTCATCACCGTCCCTTTTACCTGTTTTTAAGTGGAACGTTCTTGAAAACCCTTATGGGAGTGATCACTTCCCGATCATCCTGAGTGCGCCGAACAAAGATCAACTACCCCCGCAGGTTCCTCGATGGAAGATTGACTCAGCTGATTGGGAAGGGTATAGAACTCTTACACACATGACATGGACTGAGCTGTCTGCCCTGACTATAGATGACGCTGTCACGTATTTTTCAGCTTTTATACTTGATGCCGCATCTAAATGTATTGCCAAAACGAGTGACATGTGTTCTAAACGGCGGGTCTTATGGTGGAACGACGCATGCAGGAAAGCACGGACCACTCAGAACAAAGCATGGGCGTTGCTTCGCGATTCCCCTACAGCAGAAAACCTGGAAAATTTCAAGCGGGTCAAATCGCAGGCAAGGAGAACGCGCCGACAAGCTAGACGAGAGAGCTGGACAAAGTTTATATTGAGTATCAACTCGTACACAGACGAGGGAAAAGTGTGGAATAAGATAAAGAAAATCAAGGGCCAACAAACGTATTCTCTTCCACTAGTTAATAGCCTCGGGGAAAGCTTGGAGGATCAAGCCAACTTTCATGGCACACATTTCGAACACATATCGAGCTCCTCACACTACTCCGAGTCCTTCCAGAATTACAAGGCACGAATAGAAAAACAAAAGTTAGAAAGAAAATCCGCAAGAAATGAGGCATATAATGCACCATTCTGCTTAGCAGAACTGCGAACAGCACTCAGCTGCTGTAATGCATCTACCCCAGGTTCTGACAACGTAATGTACGCGATGCTGAAGGAACTACCCTCCGAAACTAAAGAAACCCTCCTCTCTCTTTATAATCGCATATGGTTTTCGGGTGTGATCCCCTCCTCCTGGAAGGAGGCTGTTATAATTCAAATTTTGAAGCAGGGAAAAGATCCCCCTACTGTATCAAGTTACAGACCTATAGCGTTAACAAGTTGCCTCTGCAAGCTACTTGAAAAAATGATTAATTGCCGCTTACTCCACTACTTAGAAACAAACAAATTGCTCGACCCATAACAATGCGGGTTTCGAGAGGGTAGATCCACCACCGACCATCTGGTGCGTATCGAGGCACAGATCCGAGACGCTTTCGCCCACAAACAATACTTCCTCTCTGTGTTTCTCGATATCGAGAAGGCCTACGACACAACATGGTGTTTCGGCATATTAAGAGACTTGTCTCACCTGGGTGTGCGTGGCAGAATGCTTTCCATAATTGAGAGTTACTTGTCCAATCGGAAATTCCGTGTCCGTGCGGGCAGTATTCTTTCCCAAACATTTGTGCAGGAAACGGGAGTACCGCAAGGTGGTGTACTTAGTTGTACACTTTTTATTATCAAAATGAATTTCTTGCACCTGTCCATCCCCCGCAACATGTTTTATTCTACATATGTAGATGACGTCCAGCTTGGCTTTAAGTCATGCAACCTAGCAATGTATGAGCGGCAGGTTCAGTTAGGTTTAAACAAGGTGTCCAAATGGGCAGAGGAAAACGGATTCCGGCTGAACCCAGAAAAAAGCACCTGTGTCTTGTTCTTCCGAAAGAGAGGCGTGCACTCAGAACCTGACATTGAACTGAACGGTCAACGTCTGTCTGTCAATGCGGAGCATAAATTCTTGGACAACAAGTTGACCTTCGTACCGCACATCAAGTATTTAAAAACAAAATGTTTAAAAGCCATGAATGTTATAACAGTGTTGTCACGTACTACGTGGGGTAGTGACAGGCAATGTCTCATGAATCTGTATAGAAGCCTCATTCGCACCCGCCTAAACTATGGGGCCATTGTTTATCACTCTGCGACCCAAAGTGCGTTGAAGATGCTGGACCCCGTGCACCATTTGGGCATCCGCCTTTCTACCGGTGCTTTTCGCACCAGCCCCGTAGAAAGCCTTTATGTTGAGTCAAATGAGTGGTCGATTCATCTGCAGAGAACTTACATGTCCTTTGTTTATTTTCTCAAGGTGAAAGCAGGCAAGAAGCACCCCTCATACTCTACTATTATTGACTTGTCTAGCTCCATTCTGTTTCAAAACATGTCTTCGATGGGGCAGCCCTTCTCAGTTCGCCTGAAGGGTCTAGCTGAAGACACTGGAGTGTCACTTGAACACAATTTAATGGCTCCTGTAGCATACCCGCCACCGTGGCAGTGGCAGACTATAGATTGCGATGTGTCTTTCCTAGAAGTTACTAAACATGCGCCTATTGCCCATATTCGAACATACTTCCTGGAACTTCAACACAAATACACACGTCCTGAGTTCTTTACAGATGCCTCTAAGTCCAACTCCTCTGTGTCCTACGCTGTTGTTGGCCCTTCCTTTTCGGATGCTGGCCCTCTACATCCAGGCACAAGTATTTTCACTGCGGAAGCCTACGCGATACTTGTGGCAGCTAAGCACATCAAACAATTACAAATACAAAAAGCAGTAATTTATACAGACTCCCTCAGTGTGGTAACGGCTCTGCACAGTCTTAAAAAACAAAAAACCCTGTCCTCGTCTCACTTCACTCTATTTTATGCACACTCTACACACTCAACCAACATGTTGTAGTGTGCTGGGTGCCAGGGCACCGAGAGATTCAAGGCAACGTGATGGCGGATCAGCTTGCTGCATCCGCCCACGAAATCAGTGCCACTACACCCATATCGATCCCCCCCCCATTGATCTTAAGCTGTCTCTCAAACGAAAGCTCAGGGACTACTGGCAGAGCAAGTGGGATAGACACACACAAAACAAGCTACACGTTATCAAGCCACACCTTGGCCATTGGCCACCAGTATGAAAATCGCGTCTAACAGAGGTAACACTAACAAGACTCAGGATAGGACACACATACACGACACACACACATCTTTTGTCCGGTGGCGATCCACCATTGTGTGATAAATGTGGTGAGGCATTAACAGTTCTTCACGTTTTAATCCAATGTAAACAATTAAACTCTCTAAGAGGACAACACTTTCCATTACCCTACCGACAACATATACCATTACACCCCGCAATGTTTGTCGGTAGGGAACCACTTTTCACCCATAAATCATTGCTAGCTTTTTTAAGAGATGTCGGTTTTTATCATGTAATATACCCAGGCATTGTGCAGCGTGACCTCTAAAGAGAGGTTGCTGCTGCAGTGACTATATTTAAAAGCACTTGCCTCGCAGCCCTTGGACACAAGGGCGCTGATGAGGCACTTGTGTTAGCGCCAAACATTTTTACATGCTTTTATTATCAAAACCTTTGTCACCCTTTTTACTATGCATATCACGCCACTGTCATGATCTTAATACTTATGTTTTTACCCGCATTATCGCGAGGAATTTTAAGGCCCCTATACAGCCTCGCAACATATCATTTTCCGCATCTCTACTCATCGAAATGGCGCTCTTTGGCCATCAATTGGCCCTTGCGCCACAAAGCACCACACATAATCATCATCAAAGTCGCCGAAGTTTGCTAAAAATGCTTCGCATTTAAAAGTTTATATGCACTATGTGCAAAAAAAAGTTTCATAACATTCCAGTAACGGGCACATATACCTCGAAAGATCTATGAAGCCCGACCAATGTCATTACTTTGAAAGAAACACATCGTTGCTCTAATATCCATGACAATACAATATCTTGATACAATGATTAGTATAATCATACGGTGTGTTTAGTAAAAGTGGTTAACGATTTAGAGTACTGGGTACTCTACTATGGGAGAGCTTAAAGCCGTCCCCATGGACACTGCAACAGAGAGAAGTTTATTGACTTCAAATCAGGGCAAGTTCAAGTCACGGTAAGACACAATAGGCGACCATACTTTGGCCGGGCACAATTCAATGAAGCAAAAACACACAAATGGTTGATGCAAAGGACAGGGCACTCGGTAAAATACACATACCGTATACAATTTCGCTTTGTCCAACGGGCACAAACATATATGCACAATATACCCATGTACTAATATTGATATACAAAGGTACATCCACAGGTATTCCACATCTCATTTACCCTATACACATGAAGGAACACAATAATGTATGTTCACATTTGCAGTTTGGTGATAGCCTGGCCCCCTGACCAAGGGGGGTGGGGGGGGAAGAAAGCAAAGCGATGGGGGGGGGGGTTAGTATTGAATAAGGGGGGCGTGAAGCTTCCCGCCCCTTACAAAAAAGAATCTTGTGTGCCAGCGTCTGAGGAACAAGTCCTCTCCGCTGGCCTCCAGCTCTTTTGACAAGTAGGCCCAGAGCAGGCGTCTGATGCGCGAAAGCGCGGGGTACGCGGTCCGTACAGGTTTCCGACGTGCCTCAGCCAGCGAGCGTCTCTGCCAAATGACGAGCATCGTGAAGGACACCACTAGCCGTGCGAAGGCACCCTTGTTTCGATTGTGGCCTGGGGGAGGGCGGATACGAAAACAATGGGCAACCATGCGCCACACTGGTTTTGCCGCCACGCACTCGAAGAGCGCATGGTTTTGCGTTTCGGTGCTTTGGCAATTGGGGCAGCGGGAGTTCGGCACGATGCCTAACTTGTGCAAATATTGCCTCGTGGGCAGCACCTTCCAGGCTTTTTTAAAAAGAAAGTCCTGCGCCTCGCGTGGGGCACCGCGGTGGTGATCGGATAACTCGCGCTTTGCGTGCTTGGCCCTTCTTTCTTCATCATCGCTCAGCTGGAGCCGTGAGAGGTCTTCAACTATTCGCGCAGGTGGGTCTGCGTCGACGTCGCCAGCGGGCAGTTCTTTGTGGAGCATACGCGCCGTCGCCGCCGCTGCCTTGTAAAAAGGTGCCGGTGACTCGGCGAGCGGTCCTGTAGCCCGGTCTACCTCCAGCCAGTCGAGCCTTGTGCTACACCAGTAGAATAGCAGCTTGCGGCCGAAGTAACTGCTGTTTTGCGCGAGCATGCGGGCGGTCTTCAGTGCCAGTACCTTGCTCAGGGTCAGGGCGTGCGGCAGGCCCAGGCCCCCCTCGCTCACTGCCATCTGCAAGAAGCTCCGCTTAACAAGGGGTGGCTTGTCGTTCCACATGAAGGCATTGACTAGTTTATCCAGTTCATTTGCCGTCCTCATGGGAATCGCTGCCACTCGGCTGGCATGGGCTGCCAGGGCGAGGACGCTGGTCTTTGCGGCAACTGCCTTTTTTCGCAGGGTGAGTTCTAAAAGCTTTGCACGCTCAGCGAGTAGGTGGGCACGGTCTAAAGCTCCAAGCACCTTGACCGTGGAGACCACCTCAAAACCTCCGATTGCGCTTGCAGGGAAGGGGCCGAAAAGGAGGGCCTTACTTTTCCCCTCGTTCAACATGGCACCCGACGCTTCAGCGTATGCGCCGAAGATTCGTCGGAAGAGTTTACTGCAATGTAAAGACACAGTGCTAACAACCCAACCGATGTAACGATGGCGCAGTTAACCAATCTGATCTTCGAAAGCCACTGTTGTTGCACAGGCAATAACACTAGTTATGTCGTCATGTTTTTTTAAGCTCCCAAATAAACTTCTGTCTAGTGGTTCTGCGCACAGAAGCTTGCAGCTGCTTTATGACATTTATGGTAACGTATTTCATCGCTGCAGATATACCGGCGACAATAAGTATTATGACTCATGTTGGAACGTCTGCTAGTCATTTCTAAACACCACCTCGCTAGCTCGACGACTCAAATAAATAAAAAATTGGCAGATTCCACGCACAGTGGCAGTCGATGATATGCGAAGCACGAATAAGAAATGTTGATATGTCACTTTAAAATCAGTGCAACGTTACGAGGTGGAGTTAAATGATGCCGTACATGACTTCCGTGCCATGATTATCATGGTTAAATGTGTCGTTTACCTTCGTCAGATATACACGTCACGTGATACTAAATTTACTATATGTGGAGCAAGCGAAGAGATCGTGAGCATGCTATGAGCGTAGTATGTTGTCATGTTCTTAAACGGCAGCATGTCAGGATTATCATGTTTGCACCAGTAATATATTTCGGCCCCCATTGACGTCAAGTAACACCAAATTTGGTATATGTGGAGCTAGCGAAACGGCTGCGAGCGCATCATTAAGGGCCCAATATACACCAATGTAGCGTTGACGTGCACACACACTGGGCACAGCGACGCCACGTTAGCAAAACGCGAGCATTCTATAAGTCTGACGCCTGGCACGAACAGCGTCCGTCGGCGCGGCCCGACGGCAACCGGCGTGAAATGCGACATGCTGCATTCCGTGCCGACGGACGGATCCCGGACGGAAAAAAAATTTGTTGAAAAAAAAGAGACACTGCAGTGTGTCGGCCCGGGCTCAGGCCACCCCGACATTTTGTGTGGTTAGGCGTAGACTCTCCACCGCTGTCTGGGCCCGCTGGATAGCCCAATGTTAGTTGCGCAGATCTGAGCTAGTCAGTGCACTCAGCCAACGCTCCTCGAGAAGGTCAGGTTTTATATTGTCCTCTCGTTATATTACTGTAACATGTGTGCATTGCCATAAAATGTGTGCCATATCTGTGTGTTCGTGCTTACAAAGGGTACAGCTTGTTTGTGGGTATTGTCTGGAATTTACTCTGTTCAGGTGTAGTTGATTTGAAAAGGTTCAGGTTTGCAATCTTCGCCAATCTGTTTCTTGAGATCTGTCTGTGTGTTTGTGTGGTGGCGGACATTCTTTTCGTTGTCGCTTATAGTGTGCCAATATGTCATGATATGTGACCAGTCTCTCTCTCTCGTCTTGTATTGCATATTCTTTATTTCTCATCACCTCCCTCGTCCCCATCGCCTACACCGGAGTCGTCCCTCCTTCTGTGGTCGGTGCGCAGGGCCGGGCCGTCACTTTCCGAGCCGTGGTGGGTTAGTTCTCACACAGTTTGGTGGGCCTTCTCGTTGAGGATTTGAAGGACGTGTTGCCCAGACAACACTGCGTCTCCCTCTTTTCTGAATGGAGGGACGCCGGACGCGCTAAAACGCACACGCGTCAAAGCCTCGCAGCTTTGCCCACGCCTGCGAGTACATGACAGGACCGGCAAATGGCGTGGCAACGCCGGCGTGAATCGACGAAATGAACGCCGCCGAGCACGCGCACCTCGTTACGTCTAAATGCATTGGCGCCTTGAATGTGGCATGTAGTCATGTTTTCACATGACACGCATCTTATGATTATCAAGTTAGCACCAGTCACATACCCTCGTGATCCATCGGCGTCACGTAATACCGAATTTGGCACATGTGAAGTTAGCGAAACGGTCGCGAGCGCATCATGAGCGTAGCATGTAGTCAAGTTGTTACGTGAGACGCATTTCTTGTTTATCACGTTTGCACCAGTATCATACCTTCGTCATTCATTCACGTCCCGTAATACAAAATTTTGTATATTTTTGTATATTTGGAGCTAGCGAAACGGCTGCAAGCGCATCATCAGCGTGGCATGTAGCAATCTTGTTACATGACACGCATTTTATGATTTTCATGGGTCTGTCACTTGTTTCCCCATGCAATCATGTCATACCATACCAGTTTCGCAACATGCCATGTGAATGAAACCACCGCAAGACCTGAAGGATCACGAAATCTAAATTATGACATTCATGACATTTATGTCATGATTTTCATGCTACAAAATCTAAATTATGACATTCATGACATTTATGTTATGATTTTCATGCTACGACTTGTCAAATATGTTCTTAACACAGTCGTGTTATGCCATACCAAGTTTGGAATCGACACCATTGTCGGAAAGGCCAAGAGAGCTAAAAGTCGTAGCAGCTGGATAGATAGATAGATAGATAGATAGATAGATAGATAGATAGATAGATAGATAGATAGATAGATAGATAGATAGATAGATAGATAGATACGCTCAATGTCGCCGAAGTTCGCTGAGAAATGCTTTGCATTTAAAAAAGAATTCAGGGCATATCCACGTAGCAATTGATGATGAGGGAGGACAAGCTTCGCAGGATTTCATCGGAAAACAGTCAATTCGTTTGTTTGTCCAACCATCTATCCGTCCGTCCGTCCATCTGTCTGTACGTCCGTCCATCTGTCTGTTTGTTTGTCTGTCTCTGTCTGTCTGTCTGTCTGTCTGTCTGTCTGTCTGTCTGTCCGTCCGTCCGTCCATCCATCCATCCATCCGTCCGTCCGTCCGTCCGTCCGTCCGTCCGTCCGTCCGTCCGTCCGTCCGTCTGTCTGTCTGTCTGTCTGTCTGTCTGTCTGTCTGTATCTGTTTATCGAAACATTTCGAACGATGCGAGCACTTTCTAGTGAATGATTCGCATACTAAGGCTGGCTACAAAATACAACTACAGCAGACAAGCCTACGCCTTAATGTAATTTGACCCTAAAAAATCAGTCTCTCTTACCTGTGGTCGGTTACAAATTGATAATAAAAACTTGGTGGCGTATCTGCATGCTTCAAAGGCAATGATTGTCGAAAGACGATAGTCTTCTGTCTGGAATGGGAGAATAGAACGGTCATTTGATGTTCTACTCGTGAATATCAGGGAGTAGACGCTGCGTGAGATATGGACGCTTACTGACTCACTGACTGACTGAGTGACTGACTGACTGACTGGCTGGCTGACTGACTGACTGACTGACTTTATTTGGTAGTCAGGAGACGATGACCTCGTAAGGGACCCCGTCTGCGGGCCACATCCATGACGGGATCAGGGGGTTAAAATCGATGGCCATGTCATGAGCCCTCTCGATGGCCCGAAGGTTGTCGTCTTCATGGGGACTTGTGAGGAGAGCATCCCAGTTTTTTACTGTGATGAGAGATCCGTCGTCCATGCGCCACTTGGGGCATTACCAAAGCATATGTTGTAAGTTGCATCGCGAAATGCCGCATCGCGGGCACCCCGGCCTTAGTTGGCCATTCATCTATCCGTCCGTGAAACTGCCGGTGAGGGATATGCTGCTGTTTGTAGGAGACGGAAGGATAGTGCTTGCGGTCGTTTGAGTTGAGGGTGCGGTAATGGAAACGCTCACCGTTCGAAACGATAGTGCTGACAGATTTCGTTGTAGGTCTGCAGTTGGTTCCGGAGCCATTTTTCGCCCTTAGGCTGTGGGCCACTCTCTCTCCTGAGGCGCCGAGTAAGGTCTCACGCTTGGGACTGGGCAGGTTCGTTGGCCTTCGGGACAAGTGGGTGGGCTTCGGAGCCCATATGGCCCGGGAACCAAATTAAATGCTTGGTGTCAGTTCACGTGGCACACAAGAAAACGTGGGCTGCTTTTTACAGAACGAGCCCACACAAAAGGCCTGAGCCGTGGCTCAGGAATCAGTGTAAACTGTAGTGCGGGTTGTGTTCGCCATTGCTAAAGCGATTGCTACCTGTTCTGCGTGGTCAGGATCCGAGTTTAGGAGTGTAAGTGCAGTGAGCAGATCTCCTTGTAGCATGGTTGCAGCTGCCAATTAGTGCTGGGTATGAACGCAATCTAGGAGTAATTTGAAGAAACCGGACGCTATGTAGGCGTAATTTGAAGAAACCGAGTTTTTCCAGAATACAAAGCCAACGGTAGGTGGCAGCACCATGTAGTTTTTTTTTGAAGCATAGGAAACTCCCACTTTCTCGTTCACAACGCTGCACTGAGAGGGCAGCGTAACAAGCACTGCGGTCTGTAGAATCAGGTATCTGCATTTTAAAAATAAAGTAACAGACTACATAGTACTCACATGTTGGTATCGCTGCAAATATGCGTAATATTTGAGATTTGATATGCAATGTTAACTAGTATGAATGAGCGTTCATACTAGTTAGGAGATCAAGATGGGTGGTGGCTAATCAAGGGGTTCAACTTTCGCTCCGGTGGCTGAATTGAGTGACAAAGAGAAACAAAAAGACAGACCAAAATTTCTGCGCGGAGGTAACACAGGAAAGAATACCGTCGTTAAAGCTCTAAAAGCTCTAAAAGGCCGTTCTCCCAGGCTTTGCTGAGAGTGTGTGACACACTCTCTTCGTGAGATTCGTGATTTTTGAAATGCGGAGAATTTCTTAGTCATGCGATGTCGTGCTTTGACGTCCACACCCCACTGCGTATGCTCTCGTCTCCAGCCGGCCCAGGAAGACAACCGCGAAACTGCCCCTCCAGGAGCCATTAAAGGATAAGGCACCATCAGGCGCTCAGCAAGCCGAGCATGCGCAGTGGGGGTGCGGACCTCTTCCCCTGCTTCTCTCCCTGTAACACTGGTGGAGCGTATATAAGCGGCGGAGTTCACATTCGAATTCAGCCAAGGGCTTCTCAGCTTTCGCTTGCCTTGACGCTTTGCTTGTCTCAAGTAGATGCCATGAAAGCAACAGTATCTTGAGCGACTAGCGGGGCACAGCCCGTCATCAGCGTCCCAACCGTCATTGAAAGTAACGCTTCTCCTTCATTCAATAAATAGAAATAGTAAAGCCGAAGAAACAGTTAGGCGTTCCCAAACCATGCCCTATTACACAACATTCACGCGATACGTTCGCCACTTTGTGACATCTTTACTTCAGTTCCTCCGTGCGAAGATGCGGGCGGGTTTTTTTCTAATACTGTTTTTAACTATTTCTTAATAATACTTTTTAATAATTGTTGGGTATTGTTAGCAGATTCAATTTTTCGAAAAGAGGACTGGTTGGCGGTAAGTAAGGAACGTTTACAATACAACGCATTGCTTTTTGTGCACTCTATGGAGGGCATTAGTGTTAGTGCGTGTCTTATTGCCCCAGACGAAATGACAGTAATTTATATATTATAGAAACACAAATTTATGCAGCATAAGTAACACTTTGTAGAAAAAAAACAGAACTTACTTAGTATTGCAGTGACCTGCGAGAGTTTGCCCACCACAATGTCCACTTGAGCTTTTCATAATAAGTGTTACTCAAACGTGACAACAAAGCATTTAGAAGAGGGTATAATTGGCAGAATAGAGTTGTTGGGATTTAAACTTGTAGAAGCGTGAATGTTTTGATTTTTTGGTCAAAAAAGCATGCTTTTCTTTATAAGCATAGATTTTGAACGCGTTTCCTGTGCTTAAAGACGACAATTTTAAAAACACTACGTTGGCTTCGCCAATAACATCACCAGGAATATAATCTTTTACACGAATTTTGTATAACATTACTGCTCATCATCCTCATCCTCGACGCTTAGACGTAACTGCCTCAGCGTCACAGTTCTATTTGGTAACTTGCCAGGAGGAAGCTATGCACTATACTTGAAAATTTCTGAGCCGTCTAATCGACTGCTAATGATGTTTGGCCTAGGTATACAATTAGCGATGGGCGCGGGGGTTATATCTGAAGCGTTCGAAATTATTAAGGCGAAACCATATTATGACTCATGAGGCGTACGATGCACGTATTTTATATAGCCCAGCATTATATAGTTATTTATCTGCCGATCAACGTACGACACACAAGAATCATTGCTAAATATCCCTAACTTGAAATTCACCGTTATTGCTAGTCATTTAGACAGTCTTGTGGACAGCGAAGTAGCGCAATAACATATACATCAATTTCTTACGTTTCCGAAAACGACTCATCACTGACGAGAACGAGTTATTGGCAGAAAGAAAGTATGGAATGTCAAAATACGTGCGTAAGAACAACCACGAGGCTGAGGTAGCGTCAAGGGGAAGAACGTTTCCTTGTGAAGAAGGCCACGTGGCGGGATGCATCATCAGAGGGTTTTCACCTCTTGAGACTGCCGAATTTTTCTTGCCAAGTGACAAGATCGAGGTGCGAAGGACCCTTTCGCATCGTGGCAATTGTGATCTATGGAAGGAGATATGAGAAGAAAAAGCCTTTGAGGGAGGACATCCACTCCAGAACTTTCTCTGAGAAGTCTCATGGAGACGTACTTTGATTCCTTCCTCTTCCTTCCACTAACGATGGCTGTCAATGAAGCTTATGTAGGGTCGAGGAGAGGTTCGTTAGGCGTTCTTCACCATCGGCGATCTCGAGCGCGGAAGAAAACATCAAGCAACTGGTGCCGCTACCTCGGGCAGATTAGCTCCCAATATTGAATCTCATTTCTGTAGCGAGAAGTAAGCCTCATCATTACGTATTTGCTTGCTTTCTATGAATGACTTTGAAACCCCTTCGATCCCCTCAGTGAGATGTATATTAATACACAAAGAGCGCACATTTAATGTGGCCACAAGAGCCTGATGCGATACATTTTGTGTTTTCCTAAGTGAAGCTATCATTCTGAGAAAAATGAGGTGTATCTTGAACAAAAAGCGGCAGTGTAGATAGTATATTAAGGAAATGATTATTTAGATAATTTGGTAACAATTCAGTAGGTGTATTGTTGTTACATATTATAAGCTTGCTTGAGACTTGCGTGATAAATAATTAATCTATAGCAACCTTGTGAACTTTCAGAAGGTAGGAAGAGCCTGTTCACTTGTTTTTGGCTATGAAGAATCAGTGCTCATGGGTGCGGTTATTTCTTTTGCTAGAAACATTATTATTATGTTTTGTAACCCTACTGAAACGTTCCGTATAAAATCTTACGGAAAATATATGGACTCCGTAACATTTTCTTTTGCTATATACGGAAAAAATATGGAGTTTTATGCAAATATACGGAAGTTGTATGGCATTTACGGAAAGCTTCTTATGGAGTATATCGAAGGATAAGGAAATTGTATGGCGTATACGGAAAGCTCTTTATGGAGTATACAGAAAGATAAGGAAAATGTATGGCATATATGGAAGGCTTTTTATGGAGTATATGGAAGGATAAGGAAGTTTTATGGCGTGGATGGAGTGAGTTTTATGGAAAATATGGAAGGATAAGGAAACTTATGGAGCATACGGAGAGTTCATTATGGAAGATATGGGAGGATAAGGAAAGTGTATGGAGTGTACAGAAGCTTTCATAAGGAAAATGCAGAATGTAAGGTCTTACGGAAATATACAGATTTTGTAAGGTGCATACGAAAATGTGCAATAGTGTATGAAAGGCATGTGGATTGTTGCAAAAATGTGGAAACTCTACAGTTGTCACATTTTCAGCAGGAAATGCGAGCTCTATAAAGTTATAAATGAATGCACAGTGACATACATAGTACAAAAGAATAACGCAGGCTAGTCTGTGTTGTCAGTCACCGCTGTTCACCCTTTTCCAGAATGAATACAACTTCTGCAGATGACCAGGTGCTAAAATCTGTCACACGGAAAATGTGTCATTCACAAGTAATGACAATAACTGTCATTTACTTGCATGCTGTCACACAAAAACAAATCAAGCAAGAAAAGCATAAATTCAAGGGCTCGTTTTTTGGTAGAAACAATAATAATGAGAACCAAATTCAATGTGAATGAACTTGTCAATATTAATGAAACTGTTCTCATTAACGTTGGCAAAGAGAAATGTCATTTTAAAATATCGACCATGAGCTTAGCTCTCCTGAGCACCGAAAAAAGAAATGAAAATCTAAGAAAACTAATTGCATGTAGCCTAAAAGTATTTTTTTATTGATAGTATGTGCTCCTACAATATAAATACAGCTATACACAACTTGCCACAGCTTCACGACAGAAACGAGGTAGGGGCAGAGGGAGTGGCCAGAAAATTAATTAAGTATGAGAGCACAACTGATATGCACGGACACATAATGGTGCTTATCATTGATGCACGGATGGTCGTGTATAGAGCTGGGTTGTTTTGAGATTTTCAAAAGCATTGTTTCAGACCACCATGCAGATTACGCTTCAATTGTAGTGCTACATAAGACACAACTTATGGGCCAGCTTTAATGAATAAGACGAGTATAGGTTAAACAAATGCTTTAAAATGTATCATATCATGGCTGCAAGGACGCATACAAGCTATGTAAAGCGCAATAAAGTGAGGATGCATAAGATATCTCTTGATGCTTCAGTTCTACATAGATGCTTCAACTGTGCTGCAAAGAAATTTAACCAATGTCTGTGTGTGCAACATTGTCCATTTTAAACTATCTATATGTATATATAAAATTTCTACTGCGAGTTAAGCTACGTAGCACTCCATAACTCTTCCTCTCATTAAGGGCAATTTTTCGAACTATCAACATTATTCCTTTTCTGTCTCATGACTTCGTGCCTGCAATTCTTGATTTGGCTCGATCACAATTGTGCAGCCCTTATTTTGGAGGAATCAAAAAACATCAACCAAAATATATTTTGGAACTGCTTATCGGTGATATTGCCTTCTCTGAACTGCCACAGCTTGAGATGAGTCATATAGCAAGTCTCGCGCATACCTAGGGCCTACCCTTGAAGAAACTGGCCCGGCTGTGAAATGCCGTACCAGTTTCTTCTGTGTTTTTTCTCAAATAAATTTTTTGGTTTGAGTTTTCTCAGTTCTCGAGTCCCTTCACAATCAAGCAGACCCAATGTTCCTCTTAGTCCTTAATTTTGTTATATTAAGAAATAAATAAAAAATAATAATGAAAATAAAAATACTAATAACTTTTGCGCATAAAACACAGTCCCACACACATACTTGAACGCAATATTGCTTTTATTTTGTTTTAGAACCTAAGGCAATAGAAAAGATAGCAGTACAATAAAAACGTTTAAAAAAAAACAAAAATTTTCACTTGGCGGGACTCGAACCTGCGCCACTTAGTTGTGCTCGCGTACGTAAACTGAGTGTTTAACTTGCTAAGCTATTCGCGCTGAACAGTGCATGTCAGTTTAAGTTATGTTTATAAATTTTCTTTTTACACGCTATGTGTTGGCATATTTATGTACGATATGCAATCGTATCTATTGTTGTGTGCATATGTTTTGTGATTGTATATACGTCACATGCTTTTGGCATGTCTTCCAACTATAGATTGCTGCCCCGCCGCGGATGAGAACAAGTATTTTTACACCCACACACAAGCTTGAGCAGTTGAAGGTTGTTTACCGGGGCTCTCTTGCGATTGAGTCGGCCACCACAGGGAATTAGAGTGATACGCCATTAATCCCTGCATCTAGCTGTATTCCACTTAGTAGCTCTATCGCTTGATGACAAATCGAGCGCGGGGCGCGACGCTATTGCGCACGACCATGCCTCGCGTAGTGGCGACATCAGCTGATTGCGCCGGCCCGCTTGCTTCAATTTGCTTCAGAGCAAAGAAATGTCATACCTTGAAAGATTGCGTACTGCACTATGTCAAAATGTTACTGCTTTGTAGCCATTCTATGATTCATTGAGAATTGATAACTCTGATATCACTACTGTAGAGCTTTGCGTCGGCGACACGCACCGAACGTGAAACCGCACTACGTCTGTCGTAGAAGCAGTAAGAGGCTGTCGTCTGCTAGAACAAAAACAAAACAAAGACCTGCAAAAATATTCATAAGTTGTAACTTGTTTTTTGAATAACAGTTTCTCACTTGTAAAGTTATTTTGCCAGATAACATACATTTTTTTCAGTTTATAGCAGCGACAGATGTTTTTTTTATTTTCCTCACACAGATATCCAAGCCAAATCTATTCACAGCTAAAGCCACATGTTGTTTGCCTTTGTCTCCGTGGGCATGCCGTTTCGGTGCGTCTCTCATGTGTTCGCGCTGCTACACACGAGAGCACGAAATGTTAAATTTACGCAAGGAAGCGCCGTTCCTTGTTCGTGTGATGTGCTAAGATTGCGCCCTATTCCCGCGGTTGTTCGAGTGCGGATCAAGTGCGAGTCGTCCAAGGAATTGGCGGGTTGGGTGGGCACTCGAAGGACTCCGAGGTGACGGCTGACGCCTGTGGTTGCTTCCCTCAGGACAGTGTGAAAGAAACTAAAGGTAAGGGGGACACTTTTTTATGTAGACCAAGTATGCCACTCAGTGCAAGTGTGTGTTGCTGCACTCGAACGAGGCGTCGTGAAACAGCAACCTTATGCCCCTTTGCGAGTGCGGTTGCCGATTCGCTTTGACAACGCTAACGCCAGCAGAGTCATGGCGCATCGGCGCGGCCTTACTGGAGCTAATTCGAGACAACTGCGGCAACTTGCATGTGTATGGTGATCGATTTTTTCATATGTGCAATGTAGTGAGGAAGACGCACACGGCGCTTGCTACGTTGTTGATTAAACGAAGCCTGCAGTGCCATTTGATGCAAAGCAGCCATTTGTTTACGTTCATGGGCGATACAATTTGTAACTTGGCTCGATTCACCTAGCCAACCGCCTAAGTGGGTTGATTAGCATACGTTCACGGTAGAGCGTTATTATGCCCCTAAACAGTGGCGTGTGCTTGTTAAAAGATATAATGTGTGTGCCTAGTGTAGAGAGAGAGAGAGGTTATCGTGCAATCTGCATATGTACCTTCAAGATGCTTTTGCTTGTAACTAATATTGTACCGGCCAGCACCTACATTGTACGCCTGACTTTGAAGAAAACTTGCATGCACAATGTGAGATTTTGTAATCTGCCAGAGTTGCTTTTTATAAAATAATACACTGCCAGCATGGTCAAAATATGTCTCGCTGCTGTGTGGCAGGAGTGCGGTTATCACGCTGTTGTGTAGTTGCTGATGCAAGCACTTATAGTTTTGATGCGTCAATATTTCTCATCTAACTCATCAGGTGTTTGGCTGTTTCAGCACAAACAAGGCAAAGAGAGAAGGAAAACGGGTAATGACAGGACCAGTGCCGACTTTTGTTTGCAGGAGAATACCCATGTTGGTGTATTTATTGTGACAGCCTTTCTGTGTTGCTTTTTTGCCCAATTTATGCAACAACACAGTTGTCAGCAATATGAGAGAAAACACTGAAATTAGCTTTTAAAGATCATGATGACTAAATGCTTAGTAATTCACAGCACAAAGTAACAACAAAGACATCAGTATGATCAATGTGGACGAGTACAGTCTTGCATCTACAAAATATATAGTGCAAAATGTTTCCTAAGTAAGAAACCTCTCTATGTTTGCAAATAGTGTGACGTCACTTCGAGCACCGTGCCAGCCATTCCCTCCCTCTGTGCAAGGGCTGGTTGGCAAGGAAGTTGTTTTTGACGTTCCTGATAGACCACTCAGATGTATGCGATTCTAAACCTGTATCCTAATATATACGTAATCTTTTGCGCAGTTACATCGCTGCATCTGACACCTACAACTTATTTGCATATTTACATTGCTCCCTTAGGACCTAACACACAAACTTGTTGTTTGCATTGTCACTTCATGAATATCGAGCGGTAAAGGTACTGAGTATATGTGAAACAAGAATCTCTGCTTATTACATGAAGACATATGAGGCCTTCGATAAAACGAGTTATACCTTTATTGGGCTTGCGTACTCGTCGGGGCGATTCATACATGCAGCTTCAGCAAATGGTATCTTCCAGCCCGGTGACCATGCAATTTTTTTCTGCACACAGCGCTAACACCGAGATGTACCCACTCGCAGATGGTCGCGTCAAGTGCATATTTACCGTGACTAAAATGTCGAATCAAGTTTTTTCATCGACCGGTCCCTGCCATGAGTGCTAACGTCTTCGCAAACATGACACATTGTTATGGACACTGCACACAGCACACACAATATTCTCAGTTGAACGAATATTCTCAATACCTTTCAATGCACACTACATGCCGCAATCAACAGTGCACATTTTTGAAGACTATGCCACTGTTCCTCGCACAGGCCACCACGTGTGTTCACTTCTTCAAGTTAAACAGACAGCGTGGCAAATATTTTACCACACAGTTTACCACACATGTAGATGTTTGCTGACACATACTACAGCTAATGTCGACATTGTAACGTGAAGTGTAAGCTTTGAAAAATTAAAACTTGTTCAAACACCGCACGACTGTACCGGGCTGAGCCACCAGCGGGAGTGTTTTTCCAGCCACACCTTTTACATGTGCCAGTGGCATCATGCTGTGACGTACCTCGGTAGGGGCCTATCGCTGCATACTTTATGTGAAGAGGGTCCTGTTAGGAAAAGAAGGCACTGTTGATTTCGTAGCTTGTTCATTCCCAACTGGACCTTCATTTGCACGAGTTGTCTGACTGATATTCAGGCGAACTTTTGTGCAATAAATTATACAGTTGGCAGTCTGTATTTGCTCCATACTGTTGTTACTGGTGTTTCTTGTTGTTACTTTGCACTGCTCATTACTGCTCACCTAGAGAAACTAGCCTATCTTGCTGCTGTTTTGGACAAGATGCAGCTGGCAAGTGCGATAGTGTTCATAACTCTAAATTCTCAAGCAAAAATTATCGTTTCATATTCAGTTAGTTGCATTCATATCAGTACATTATAAGAAATCATTGAATAAACATTAATCCGTGTTCCTTCACATAATGCTCACAACTTTTATATCAAATTGAATGGTGTTTATAAAAAACATGGGTTTTAGCTAAACTTCATGCTCTTTTAATGAACAGCTGACAAAACGCTATTGGATGCTTACTTGCCATGAATTGGACTGTGTTTGAAATACATTGCAATTCTTCACCGGACTGCCAGTACACTTCACATTGGGGGAACATTTATTAACCATGGATTGATTAATTAAGAACGGAAAGAAAGAAGCGGCAGGCCGGGATACTTGATATTGGCATCCGTTTTGCTACCCAGCGCATTATCATGCAAACTTCCTATAGAGTGGTTATGCGTCTTGCATGTGTGTCTGTAAACCAAGAACTTTGGGTAGAACTATAATTATCTTACAAATGGTTGCAGGACTGTGGAGGCTGTAGGGCTGCTTAGGAATGGTGGAATCCCTGGACATGTGTTCAACCTTGCTGCATCAGCTCGTTGGTGTTTTCACGGCATCTTTACAGATGTGTTGGGTGAGTAAAGCAAGGAGGTTTCAACACAAGGAAAAGTGTAATATGGCAGCACCTCTTGGCGTGCCTTACATCCCAAGTATTTCAAATATTTATCTTGCACCTTGTGGCCAGTAATTTTTAAAGAGACACTTCTTTTTGCTTTATATTTGAGTCTTGATGCTTCGACAGCAATGTATTTGTGTTTGACAGCAAGTGTTCTTGAACAAATAACTGATCTGAATAATGACAAAACACCCTTCATACTTGGTCCTTAGCATAAGCTAGCACATATCTGTAGCAGATTCAATTATTCATTTTTGCTGGGATGATAATGGGCAAGTAGCAAAGGCAAGTTCAGATTGGAGTGGTCGGTGACGTCTGTTTAGGCTCTACCATATTGCTTTGCAACCAGAGTTACTTTAGCCACATTTACAATGAAGCTACGTGACGTGCATTCTAAATGAGATTTAAATGAGAAACACATTTCGCTGCATCTCAATGTGTGTTAAACAAATGCAGATATCATTAGCTTGCCACTATAAAGGGATACTAAACCAACACAAGGTTGAAATTTAGTCATGGTGTTGCAGCTGTGTATGACTCTACAATGAATGCATAGCCGTGATAATTTGTCTATATGTTGTCGCAATAGTAATGTTACACACATTGTATGATAAAAAAGAGGTCCTCGCTTATTTCGCTTTTTTCGCTATGCTTCTTTCTTGTTTCTTCTTGCCATGTGCTCCTCCTCACTGTACAAGGAGCAAGAGTAGTGAGCACACAAACACGTATTTAAAAAAAATGTTGTAAGGTGAGCACTGAGAAGCTGAACACTTCCAAAAGGCTCAAAGAGGTAAAGGTATTGTTTCTAGCTACTTTTTGGGAATCCATAGCTAGTTTTGCTGCTGCAGTTAAAAAATAATTTAAATGTTAAAAATTAATTGGAGGTGGTTTGGCACCTATAATTGCAGTTACATACAGAACTAGGTTTCAATGCGTAAGCAAAATCTGTTCACTCTAAATCAATCCTAATGATATCTGAAATTCAGGAAATATTCACAGAAAAGCTCAGGAAAAGGCTAAATGGTTGCCCCTTGAACGTGAAGGAGATACCCTTCTTCTAAAAGGTCAATAGACAGTCTAGTAGTCTCGATATTACATGCACTCTAAAATATTCTGGTGTGGTACTTTTCATGCATGTTATAATGAGAGGGGTTTTTAATAGAACTGTTGTCACTTTGCCCTGCGTTGCTGAAATTGTTCACATAGTTATAATACATGAATCACTTTATGCCTTTCGATTTTATGCAATTGTTTTGCTTACCCAGTCGGTTTAACTTGATTTGGATAAAAACATAAATGCTCTAAACTTTTTTTATTATACAGCAGGTTTATTTTTAAAATACGCGACCATTGATGTGAACGCAGTTGTTGGCGTGCTTGATTAATCCTTCCCTATCACCACTCTAACTACACGTGCTACAGTGCATAGTGTGACAAAAGTAATGGTACTTAACATTACTGGCAGCATACACTTTTATGTCTCAAAATGTGTTAAAAAGTCTGGTAAAAATGTGTGTACGTTTTTTTTCGCTCCAACTAAATATTCTGGTCTACTCAAAGTAGCTTCCGCTCTTTTAAGGTCCTCAAACTATTAGGTGTTCAAACGAAGTATCAATGCCATATGCTTTCTTTGTCAGCCTACTCACCACTCTAATAATAAGAATTACCCGACAACATTACCCAGTAAAATATAGGTATGTTATAAAAAGTAATGTCAATACAATTGTCAAAAAACGTTGCCCAGTTACGTTTTTGTTCACTTTTCTTTTCACAATTTTGTTAAAGTTACTTTTGATAACATCCCCTATACTTTGTTTGGCATCATTTTCTGCTAGTTCTCATTATAATGTGTTCAACAAAAACAACAAACCCTTAAATTATAGTTCTTTCCTTTACTCATGAGTCTGAAACAGTGAATCTCAGTAATCTTAGCGGTGTGTGACTTGTTTTTTTTTGATCAGTTGTGCATGTGTTCAAGTATGTGCATTTAGGTGGGAGGGCGAACCATTGCCACCTCCTGTGACTAGCAGATTTTCTGAGAACTGACAGATGCATAATGCTGCCAAATAAGTATAGGGATATTGGAAGTAATGGTAACGTAATTGCAATCGTAATGTAATTGCCAGTAGGCAAAAAAAGGTGTCCCGCACTCGCCATAATGGTAACAGGCAGCGCTGACTGACTCTTCCATGTATAAATGCACATATATACCGTACAAAATGGAAGAGGGATAGCAGCCATGGTAGCTGAGTTGATAGAGCATCGGACATGTTATTCGAAGTTCGCAGGCTCGGTCCCTGTACAGGGCAGGTTATCTTTTTTTTCCTTCTACTTTTCTTTCTTCACAATTACAACACTTCTATTCTTCTTGAAGACTTTCTGGTGTAAAAAAGGTTCCTTATAATCTGAAGAGGCAAACAAAATGTGCCAGTGTACGAGTTAGCTCTTGTAGTGGTTACAAGTAAGATATGTTTTGAAGAATAAATCATTCTGCCACTTGTCTAAAGAATGGATACAAGACATGGCACTGGATGCACTTTGTTATTTTTGAATCAAGCTATCTTGTATTCTATTTTTATAAATTACATGGGATACACATGACGGTATCACACACTTTAATGCCACAAAGATTATGCAGCGAACAATGTTATAAATGCGAAATTGCATAAGGATAAGGTGAAAACTGCACCCTCAACGAGAATGTACAGGGAGCACAGGGTGCAGGCGTCATTCCTTCTGCCCGTGCTTTTCAAGTGCGAGCTGTTTTCACCTCGTTCTGACCAACTAACTAAATTAAGATGTGTTGTTATAGTGCAAGAGGATGCTCCACGGGAAACTAGGTTTCTCTAAAACTCTGTGTGTGTCTTTCAATCTATATGGTGCCTGGTTCAAGAGTTCATGCAGACCAGATTGTGTAAAACAGGACCGTGTAAAATGGACCGTGTAAATAAAATAAAATGGACCATTTAAATAAACAGGATCGTGTAAAATGTCGTTTTCGTGTGCAACTGTAGTTGTGGTTGTGCTGAATGACCTTTCTTTATATACACTACATAACAAACTTGCTCCTTTAGAGTCGAGTGCATCTTCGGATCGATTGTAAATGTTTGCATATGCGAGGCCTTAAGTTTTATAAGAAATTCCTCAGTGTGCCACGAGGAAATGTGTGTTCAGCGAAAATTTGCATATCATTATATACAACTCCTAAAGCCTCGTCTACAACTTTGTGCAGGTTGACTTTGAGCAGAAAACGAGGAGCGGCAGCAGCCCCCAGAAAAGAGCAAGCCCCTCCAAGCTCCCGAAGCTCTCTTCGACAGGAACAGCATGGTCACTGTGTGGCATTGAAAACCATTGCAAGGAGTGCCTTATCAGTACACTGTGCTGCTCTTTCATCGCAGAAAACGTAGTTGACCACTCCAGGGGAACTTCACGCAGTCTATTGTGAGTGCTTCAGTGGTTTTGTTTTTGTCCAGCCAGCAGTTAAGAAATCATGTGTCAGATTCAGCAGGGATGGCTAGAGGGAGTCAGGCAGGCATGTTTGGACATTTGTCTAGCCAAGTAGTGCCAAATTTCTCACTGGTCCTGTTGGAGTTACTGCCACAATCACAGAAGCTACGTCACCTCTCTAAATACACAGATGTGTCGGGGAAGATTAGCTGCATTAGGTTTTTCTATAACTGATAGCTGCCAACATTCTTCATTATACAGGAGTTTTGTTCCTCACTTATGGGTGTAAAGCCCTCCACAGAAAAAAAAATGCAACACGCCTACTTCCAGAAGGCTCCAAGGCCCTACTTGTAGGTTTTTCGGCTTGTATCATAAGCACCTCGTTTGGGTGTACATGAACATTTTATAAACATGTACAGCAAAAAATTTGGGTGGCCGGTCGTTTTGTCGTTATCATGTTCCTCGCAGTATTCTTAAGCATATTGTGCATTACGTTGTCAATCTGGTTCATGTGCATAGAAGACATTACGAAGTTTCAGGCTACAGTATAAAAGCCTGGAAGCAAGCTATCAATAATTTTTTAACAGAGTTGCTTAATCTCATACATGATACATCACTAAACTTTCGTGCGTATTCATCAATGTAAGCTCGTCTTAGTGTTATCCAAAATAAAGATGTGAGTCGACAGATGGAAACATCTAGTGGGGTAATCAGGGTGAACAGTGGAAGTGCCTCAGACAGGCTGGCCGATGTTGCGATAGGAGGACCTATTTTTTAGAAGTCACCTTGTCATCCTTGGCGTGTTAGTTTAAATGGGGTCAGTAATGACATCATTTTTTGGTGTAAGCGTGTGTGCCTGTTGGAAATGTTTGTCTGAAAAAAAAAACTTATAGCGCAGAAGAGTGCAGCCCTTGCTTCTTTTCAAGTTAGGTTGCGCTGATACAAAGTGTTCTGTCGGAGGTTGGGGGTAAGGGAAGCAAAGCAAAGATAAATGATAGAAAAGAAGGGAAAAGAAGAAAGAAAAGGGGGATGCAAATTAAAAGTAGTGCTACACTGCTCCTACTTTGCATCCCCCTTTTCTTCTTTTTTTCCCTTGTTTTCTTTTTTCACCTTTTTTGTTACATTTGCGTTGTCCCATCTAGTGCATGAATGAATGACACATGGCTTTGCTATAGCAAAGATGCCTATGTGGTGTTGGATTGAACAGTGCATTGTGCTTCATTCAGTTAATTACAGACTGATCAGTCTTGCAATAAGTGCTTCTTATCTATCACCACACATGTTCAAATGAAAAGTTTGTGCTTGGCTCTTAGTATGCTGGTATATAACTTGTGTCTTGGCTACTCAAAATGAATGTTATTTTGCTGCTGTTTATGGTAATGAATTTATCCAACATGAAAATATCTTGCCTTGCGAACTTTGTCGGACCTGCCTTTCTTTTTCTTTCCTATGCAGTCATTGTATGTGAGGGAGGCAGTAACAGAGAGGTGATAGCTTGAGCTTCGGAGGAATAAATGCTGGCAGTGAAGCAATTACACATCAAACATCCAAGCCATTTTGCCAACCGTCCTAAATGTGTTTTGAAAAAAAATATTGTGCTCGTTTACTGTATTTTTCTGAAAACAGCAAAATGCTAAAGTATATCGGAGAGAACAAAATATTAGGCCACGTTGGCGCCTTCTGGACTTCCCAGGATGTCGTCTGGGTGTTGTTTGTAAAAAGTAAAAAGTGTTTCAAAAATACTGCCTCTTTCACACCAAATTCGGTCTAGGTATTAAGTAACGGTGATTTTGTGTAGTGCATGAAGCTCAGTAATATTAGTGCAATTTTTTTGCCACATCAAAAGCAAGGAAGCAGTTCTCTTTATATGGCAAGTTATATGATTACACTTTGTCTTAAAGTAGAAATGGATTTTTGAAGTTTTCTTATGATGGCTGTTTTCTGCATTTGATATACGACAGCTTCCGTTCCGAAGTTCCCCATGGCCCTCACTAGGAGACTTCAAAAATCATTTTCCTCATTTAAACAAAAATTGTAATGATAAAACTTGCCATATAACAAGAACTGTTTATTTGCTTTCAACTTACACATAAAAGTAATTTTCAATTAGACAAACACACAGCTCAAGTTGCATCTCTCTGTGGACAAAAACGATTATATAGTGATATTTGTAATCTGGACCTAACATTATTTTTTTTTCGTGAATTATAACTTCTGTGCAGTGAGTATTTGTGGCTCAAATATTCATACAATGTGCAGTATTTCCATACAACAAATGCAAACAATAAACAGTTTGGCTGAATTCTTCAAAGCCTATGTAGCGGAAAAATTGCACTAATGTTACTTGGCTTCAAATACTTTAAGAAGCACCTTTACTTAATATGTAGATCAAATTTGATATGGCAAGAAAAAGCGGTACTTTGAAATTTTTCTCACAAATAACACCCGCACAACATTCTGCGAAATTCTGAAGGTACCCACGTGACCACTACTTTTTTCTCTTCAAAACATTTCTGCAAATAACTATTTTCAGAAGAGTAAATTACCATCATTTTTTAAACTATACATCTGTGATGGTCGCCAGGCAGTATGGTTTGTATGTTTGGTGTAGAATAGCCAACTGCGAAAAACAACAAATGTCTGAGCATCCTTTGACGCTCGGGCAATTTCGAAAGCATTTGTTTGTTAGCAGCGATTCAGTTAAGCCCTTGTCTTTATGCTTAGGCCCAGAAACAAAACACAAGTAACCAAAGCAGTCCTAAGAGTCATGCAGTCTCACTGTTCCAAGGCTTGTGGAGCCTAATTTAGTGCAAGCTTCACCATTTTTTGAAAATTCAGATTCAACCAACAGGTTTTGGAGGCACAGTGCATTTTCAGCTAACTTGTTTCACACCAGTTACTTTGATAAAAAGCGGAAAGTAGAGGTAAAAATATCATTTTAAAGGCATTGTAGGTAATAACAAAAGGACTGCTTTCTTTTTTTGTGTGGTGCTTTGCCTGAACGCTGTGCTTTTTGTGGTATAGTTCATTGTCTAGTGAACATAGGCCTTAAAAACTAACATTAGCCATGTTGAGGTCGATTTCTTGGTTATAGTCATAGTAGCCATATTAAAAATATATGACTTCAAATTTGATTGTTCTTTTGAAGATTTTTTCTTGCATAACGATATTTCAGAGTCTTAGCCAACTTTGTTATAAGAAAACTTGATGTCATAATAGGGTCACTTTTTGTAGAGTCGTTCAGTTCTACCTTACCTTTTACATTCCTAATTGAGCAGTTATTTTCAATATCGGTATTTAAAATAGAATGAGCATGCTTTATGTAGTAAGGTGTAAGCACTTACAGATAGCACATGCACCCAACTTTTCTGTTGGCAGTTTATTTCTGTTATTCTTGATTTATATGTGGGGTTTCACGTTGGGAAACCACGATATGATTATGAGAGACGCCGTAGTGGAGGGCACTGGAAACTTCGACCACTTGGGATTCTTTAACGTACACCCAAATCTGAGCACACGTGCCTACAGCATTTCTGCCTCCATCGGAAATGGAGCCGGGATTTGATGCCGCGACCTGCGGGTCAGCAGCCGAATTTCTGGTACTCTTGCTCCCCTATATGTGTGCAGTTCGGTTATAGTTATCTGGCTTGCACAGATTTTATTGGCACCTGCCTGGTCCTGCTTGCTTTCATGGTGATTTTAACCTTCACAAGTTGCATAGGTTTAACTCTCAAAAATGTTCAAGATGCCAATTTTCTGCACAAACTGTGTAGTATAAAGGCAGCAGATGTACATGCACACACGATTAAATGTACATTGAGAGCTTTCACTTGCAGTTTCTAAAGTTTTACTGAGCAAAAAGCTTTTAAATCATAATTTCATAAGGACAAAATAATCGATTATCTCTACCATTGAAAATTGTGACAACCTAGTTATTTTCACTTGGATAAGCATGCTGTTTTCTTTGATGTGGCAGAACTAATTTATACACTCATTCCTTCTATTATTCACATATGCATAACATGAAGGATTGTGTGCCTTACATTTTCAGTTTCATTCTGTGTGTTATATTTTTGTGCATGTGAACTAATGTGCTAACATGTGTCTCAGACATTATTTGTGGCAATTATTTTCATTTCCAGGTGCCAATGAAGGACACATAAGTTCTATAGCAGTGACCTTCCAAATTTACAGTGGTGCCGGAGCCTCAAGCAGCATTTCACCGATCTCCACAAGGCGTTCATGAGACAAACACAGCGCCACACTTTCACAGTGCTATGATTATTATTTATGTTTAAACATTTCGTTCTAAAATGGCTGTTACATTGTGTTTTGTGCCACCATCCTGCGGCTTAGGTGGAGCTCGTGAAATTACGGTGTAGTCACCTCATTTGTGGACCATCAACACTGCAATGTCACTATTCACAGCTGGAGCATACAGACATATAAAAAATATATTGATTGTAGAAGGGCTGGTGTGTATATTAATGCTTCTCTATTGATAATAATAACTTTATAAGTTCTTTAGGTCTTGCATAGAATACTGCATTAATGTGTTGCAATGTAACCACCATTTATGATCACTAGCATGTTAATTTAGTAGTTTTGTAATGTATTTTATTTGAAAGGTAATTTTGATTCCGCATCACGACAATTAGAAAGATGCCGATGATTCAATCCTTCATCAAGGAGCTTCTTAACATATTTGTTTCGTTCAAGCCTTTGTTTACTCATCAAGGCTGTTTCAGATAGCAAACATATTTCACCTTCATGCAACATATTAAGAATGAAATATTCATACATATTTCTACACAGTACTTGCTTTTGCAAACAACGTGAATGGCCAATTGCTTTTACTAAAGATCTAGGATGTCCATTTGATCTTTGCAAGATGCAGCAGATAGCTGCATGGTTTCTGCATTATGCTGATTTCCGTAAGCTGCTTATCGGGTAATTTAGCATGATATGGCACTTTCCGTAAGCTGCGGATGTCCGCATCTTTCCGCACGATATGGCGCTTTGCGTAAGCTGCGGATGTCCGCATCTTTTCGCATGATATGGCGCTTTCCGTAAGCTGCGGATGTTCGCATCTCTCCGCATGATGCGGCTTTCCGTAGTCCGATAATTGCGTATGTACGGATCCGTATATGCGGAACGTTTCAGTAGGGAAGCGTTCACTAAACTCTTGAATCGGGTTGGAGACTAATATAAGACAGTGGGTGTTGCTGCGTAGCTTTGTGATAGCTTGGTTTGAATGTCATGTGATGGTCAGATTACTACTATCTATGTGCGAAGGTGTTTTTCAACAATGCCTTTTCTGTTTGAAAGTTGTCTGAAGACATCATATTTTGCGTAAGCCAAGTTTAGATTTCGAAATTGTTTAGTTGGACCGCGAATTCTCCTTGAAACTATCACTTTGTTCAACACCTGGCGCCATGTGTTCGGCAGCTGCGAACAGTAAATGCTAAGGCCTTTGGTATGTGTCCTATCGAAAAAGAACTCCTTCCCGCGAAAACGTTATGAAAACTTTTGTGGGGGTCGCATTCTTTCACTGAGTTGTTTGTGGGCAGAATAAATCGTTTCCATGCTTAAGCCAATCCATATCCACCGGACATGAGCTTTATGATTTGTATACTGATTCGCCACTGCGTTCTTGGTGTTAGACAGGTGCTGCGGAGTTTCCTGTTGTGTTTATGGAATTACTCAGAGCTGATTTCGTAGCAGAACTTTCTTTGACTTTCTCCTACATTTTTTATGAAACTTCTATAAATGGCGTCTCCTCATAGTCTAACGCTATTCTTGGTTGGCTAATGGTGAAAGCTGCTTTCAGCACATCCTACACCAAAACTATAGGCCCCAAAAGCAATTAAAGGTCCTTAAGCTAAGAAGTAATTAACGAGTGTAAAAGAAAAAAAACATTTATGACAACATGGCAGATGCTGTGGAATCGGAATCTTCTAGTTTCGGTTTAAAGTACGTCTGGAAGGGTTTGTACAAATGTTGATATCTTTTGAAGAGCAAAATATAACTACAAATTTTAAAAATATGTTTGTGAAGACAGCGAGCTTGAAAACGTCCAACTCCCCGCAAAAACCTTTTTTATGCGCCCTTGAATATGATTACTGAACTTTAAAATACTTAGTGTTTAAAGAGAACCATGTTACCACTTGCGCAATACGTAATCGATGAATTTTGGCAGAAGTTTTCGACTTGAAAGCTTAGGTGGCCCCATTGAATATTAGCAACCGCTTCAAAATTTGATTTTTTGATTTTTTTGCTGATCTCTCCTTCATTCTTTTATTGAGTGTGTTAATAAGTTTGTCGAGGCTCAAAAGTGGAATCGATTCCGAGGTCACACGTCCCCCGACATGTGTTTTTAGGTCCTGTAGTTCTGGTAAATACCTGGCAGCACATTATCAGATGAGGAACAAAAAATTGGAATCCTACCTACAGTGGAAATGTATGATATGCGAAGTAGGAATGGCGAAGGAATGATATGTCACTTTAAAATCAGCAGAACGTTACGACGCGGAGGTGAATTATGACGTACAGGACTTCCATGTCAAGATGATCATATTTGGACGAGTCATTAAATTTTGTCATCTATTCACGTCACCTGATACCGAATTTTGTATATGTGGAGCTAGTGAAACGGCTGCAAGCAGGCTATGAGCGTAGCATGTAGTCACTATTAAAGGACACGCATGTCAAGTTCGGACGTGTCATTTACCTTCGTCGACTATTCATGAACGTCATGCAATACGTAGGTTGGTATATGTGGAGCTAGATAAACGGCCGCGAGCACATCATGAGCGTGGATTGTGACCATGTCGTTACTTCACACGCCTCTCGTGATTTTTATGTTTGCACCAGTCACATACCTTTGTCGTTCAGTCACGTCTCGTAATACCAAACTTGGTATATGTGAAGCTAGCGATACGGAGGCGAGGTCACATAACGTTGACGCGCACGCATGCTCGGCGCAGCAACGCTACACTAGTAAAATGTGAGCACTCTTTAGTCTGACACTATAGGCGCGACCTGCGTCTGTCGGCGAGGCCCAACGGCCACTAGCGCGAAACGCGACTTGCTGCATTTCGCGCCGATGACGTTACCCAGACAACAGCGCGTGTGCCCAGCTTCGTGACGGAGGGATGTCTGGCACGCTCAAACGCGCATGCATCAAAGCAACGCAGTGCAGCGCGCGCCTACAAGCATATGCCAGGCAGATCGGCGCCGGGCGTGGCATCGCTGGCATGACGCGACGAAACAAACACCGTCATGCATGCGTGCTAGGTCGCGCCGAAGTGTATTCACGCCTTGAGTGTGGCATGTAGCCATATTCCTACAGGAGTATTATGTTTGCACCAGTCAGATACTTTCGTCATCCATGTACGTTTAGTAATACCAAATATGGCAGATGTAAGAGCAAACCAGCCATGAGCGCATCACGAGTGTGGCATGTAATCATGTTACGTGAAACACATGTCATGATTATCATTTTTGGTTGTGTCATTTACATATGTGATCCATTCGCGTCTCGTAATACCAAATTTGGTACATGTGAAGCTAGAGAAAAGACCGCGAGCACATCATGAGCGTGACATGCAGTCGTGACCTAACATGACACGCATCTCATGACAATCATGTTTGCATCAGCCATACACCTTCGACATGTACTCACGTCCCGTAACACAAAATTTGGTATATGTAAAAATAGCCGAATTACGACGAATGTAGCTTGAGCGTGACATGTAATCATGACTGATGACTTATATGACATGCATGTAACGATTTCCGTGTTAGGGTTTGTCACTTGTGTTCGCCGTGCAGCCATGCCATACCATGCCAATTTTGCCACATGTCATGTGAACAGATCCGCCGCAGGAGCAGCAAGACCATGAAAAGTAATTATGACATTCATGATATACATGTTGTGATAGTCATGTTATGGCTAGTCACTTATGCTCGTCATACAGTCATATTGTACCATACCAAGTTTGGTGTCAATACTATTATTGAAACGGCCAGGAGAGCTAAAAGTCATAGGCGGCTAGATAGATAGATAGATTGATAGATAGATAGATAGATAGATAGATAGATAGATAAACAGACAGACAAACAGATAAATAGATAGATAGATAGATAGATAGATAGATAGATAGATAGATAGATAGATAGATAGATAGGTTGACAGACAGACAGACAGACAGCCAGATAGATAGATAGATAGATAGATAGATAGATAGATAGATAGATAGATAGATAGATAGATAGATAGATAGATAGATAGATAGATAGATAGATAGATAGATAGATAGATACGCTAAACGTCGCCGAAGTTTGCTAAGAAATGGTTCGCGTTTAAAAGCGAGGTTGCAGTACTAAAGATTCGTGGACCTTCCATCTAAAACGGAATGTCCTTTCCGAGTGTTCAGACATAATCGTCACTCAGTGCCGCGTCGAGAGTCGTTCCTGGAGAGCTTCCTGTGTATACCCGCATATGTTATAGCCACGTATCATGCGAACCTCAGAAATCGGCCTCCTAGAAACGGCGTTTCAGGGCGCCTCGCTATGCAGCTCTGGCAGTGCCATTGACTCCTTGCCCGTGATGCTGCTTATTCGTTCACTGACGCTCGACTTTTGCGTACATGAAGATGCGAAACACAAAGAAAACACCCAAAGATACTTTCAGTGAAAGCAGTCGATTTGAGGCCCTCTTTTCGGTGGCTCTGCCATTTTATGTTCAGTAAGACGCGTGGGACAGATTTTCTCGACAGGAACGGCCGGCAATGTATTCACTCAATATACGTGCACCTTCTGGTACGTGCGTGCCCTTCATGCTTTCCGAGCGGGTGAGGAAATACTACCGATGTTATTTCGAGCTTAGAGGAACGTACATCCCGACCGATTTATCAGTGTCATTCGATAACAAAGGCAGCCATCGAACCTGGCCACGGAGCCACGAAGCTATAGGAATGGTGGCACAACTTCGGTGTTGTTCTTTTTTTTACCCTAAAACGTGGGCCGAGAAGAATTGGCACAACGAGACCACATCATCCACCGTTTTTTCTTCCGAAGATGAATTGTGCGGCTGACATTACAAAAGCACGCACCCGAATGACTCCCCTTTACGGCTTATGTGTTTCGTTATTGAACGCACGCAGACTGGATCCCAAACCGTTCTGTTTTCAACCGCGATACAATGAAGCCGCTTCCCGTGTTCGGATGCATTCCGTAAAGAATTAGGATGTAGGTTGACGCATTCTTCACCTACAAGGATAAAATCAGGAAATCAAAATCATCGTTTGAAAAAGACATTTGTGACTTTACTACTAAGAAATGTTTATATGGTGATGTTTTCAAAACAGCATTTCGAAAACACCAGTAAGTAACTTTTCTTCCTCTTCTAGACTTACCTAACAGCACTCGCACAATCCGCTATTGAAGTCCGCCCGGCTCCTACTCGATACATTGGTAGCAGTGGACAGGTGTTCTGAAGACAACATGCACCACACTATCATGTCTGACATTGTGGCTAGTTCTTACCCATGGCACACTTCTGACCTTCCTTTTACAATATCTGAGATAAAGTGTACGATGAAACAGGGCAATTTACACTCTGCTCTTGGACACTTTAAAGGATTATTTGAATAGTATCCCCAATTTTTCTATTTTATATTCAATACCACCTTAAGAATCGGACACTTCCCGCAGGCTTGGAGAAGAGGAAAAGTAAAATTCATACCGAAGTGAGGTTGTCCGCTCCATTCACCTAAGGCATATAGACCAATAGTACTGAACTCTGTCTTCAGCAGTGTATTAGAAAAACTCCTAAATGCTCATCTGTATTATTTCCGGCCCAATAAACATACTCTTCAACATAATCAATACGGTTTTACACATAATAAAAGTGCTACTTTAGCACTGTACATACTCCAAAGCAAATTAGCTTCGTGCAAGGCATCCAAACTTCCTACCATACTCATATTCCTTGATTTTGTAGGAGCATTCGAAGGCTTTTGACATCCTGCAGTATTAAACTTTTTACGCAAGCACAGGTATCCACAAAACTTGTTCTGCCTACTAAAACCCTTTTTATCCAACCGAACTGTAAGTTTTTCAACCAACGTCACACAAGAAACAGTTCACACAACCTTTGGCAACTCGCCGGAATCCTCTATCACTCCGTTACTGTGGAACATAATAATACATAGCTTACTCAAATCTACCGTGCCACCCGACGTACACATAGAGGCGTACGCGGACGATACTATCATTGCCATCACAAATACGTCAAGGCTCCGGTTACAAGCAAAAACTGAACATGTCCTGGCTTTTTTATCCGGGTGGGCACGAGAACAAAAAGTTACGGTAAGCGCCGAGAAGTCCTTCTTCGTGTTATTCAACAATGAAAACATGGGTACATCAAAACTCCGCCCTTCTATTCGCAAGGATGGGGTTTTTCTCAAACACAACAAAGAAATTAAGATTCAAGGTGTGTTATTTGACCCCGCTTTAAGTTTTCATGCCCACATTGATTACATAAAAGGAAAAGTTGAAGTGTCCATGTTCCGCTTTCTCGCATTTGTTAAATCGCACTGTTCACTAAACAGTATACTCATTAGACGACTCTACCGCCAAATGATACTGCCCTCTCTCACATATGCATCTCCAGTGTGGTGGCCTATGTTGTCATTGAAATTCATTAGGACACGAGTTTTATCAGTTCAGCGAACTATCCTAATTTATTTAACAGGTGTTTTTACACCACACGTACATCATTCCCACAGATTCTTACTAACGCGCGTCCGTTAACATTAGAGTTGGACAGACACTGTGCAGAATTTTCTTTATTCATACTCCGGAACGCAACTTACTATGGTGTAAAAACATTCAAACTGGCTGACATACTATATCCATGCAGTCTGTCGGCTCATCACCCGAGTAAAAATTATAAATTTATGTTTCACTAAATTCTCGCGATCAAAAGAATCGGTTATTTAAAAAACAAAAGCCATTTACGTATGCACTCACTGCTCATACACGTAATACGTGGTGGGAGCGGCAAACATTGCTTTGACAAAAGATGAAAAAAAAATCATAACTGCCTGAAAAGTTTAGATCCACAATGCTTCAAGCGCAACCCTTCAAACGTGGAAGCTAACACTGAAAATCCCTCCTTGCAAAGGTGTTTATTTCATAGTTTGAGCGATATACCTGATGTGTTCTGTTCGAAACAAACAGCACACAATGTATCCGTGCTTAACATTATTCACCGCACAGGGTGCGGCCAATGTCAACGTTTTGTTGTCGTTGCGTTTGATTTTTTAGAAAGTAACGTCGGCGAGTCGGCTCTCATCTGTGCGAGCAAATGACTCATCGCCTGTCTTTCTGCCGCTAATGAACATCGCCGCATTCAAGCTCAATTATCTTTTGGGTGTGAAGATGAGCTGCCGGCTTAGGTAGGTTCAACTTGAAAATTTGGTTCATGAATAGCTTACTCGTGAGTAAGACATAATAGTTCGCCTGACTGTGCAGCCGAAGTTTACGTCATCACATCAGTAAATTTTATTATTTGTCAGTCACACGAACACTTCGGACTGCGAGCGATTCCGATTGCCGCCGCTGATCTTGTGCCCGGCGTGACACAGGTGCGGAAATGGGCGTTTTATCCTGAGGTTGTGTGCTTAGACGAAAATACAAATATGTTCGGGTTTCAACATGAGGAAGGTTTTCAGTTGTAGTCGAAAAGCTGAATTGAACAAATTCACTTTTCTTCTGCACAAAGAACGATGTAGGTGCGCTTTGAAGACGTGGACAGGGAAAAGACAGGTGTGCGCTGTCCATTCCCGGTCCGCGTCTTCAAAGCGCATCTACATCGTCGACATGCAGAACCAACTGGCCCAATTCAGTTCGCTGTTAAGCTTCTCCTGATATTTATGCATTTTCTGTTTGTATAGGCGCGACCACTATCACAGGTAAATTGGAGAAGGGGGCCGCACTAATCGGAAGGCCACAATGGATATATTGCGCGGCGCCCGTCGGCTACGCAAGCAGCGTTACCTGCAGCAGTGGCTGCGCCTGTGCCTGCCGTGTGGTACGTCTAGCCCCTTCACGTAGCCGCTAGACATTGCTCCAAACACATCCTAAGTAATGCGCTAGAAATAATAGAGCAGAAAATTCAAACACACCACGAATACACCACCAGAACCGCTGAAAAAACTTTGCCGGAAGTGCCGAACCGGAAGTCTAGCGGGGTAGGCCGTTCGGCTTGAGCCGGTTTGTTTACAAACACCGAAGCCACCTATAGAACGGTAGTTGTTTATATCAACTTTGTCCTCTTTTCCTTAATAGATCATGCTTATTCTGCTTAGTTTTCACCAATGGAGAGCTTCACCATTCATTATTGCTTTGCTCGTTGCCTCTCCTAATGTTTGCAAATAGTTTGGTCCCAATTTATTCATTAGCATGATTGGGATGCTGTCAGGGCCTGTTGATGAGCTATTAGGAACTATTTTTTCTGCCCTTTCCCACTCTCGTTGTCACAGTGGAGCCACTGAGCAAATCAGTTCATCCTCATCTGGTACGGTCCATGCAGCGCTTTCTTGGTGTTTAATTTTTTCTGTCATCATTGTTTTTATATATCTTATTGCCTCATCCCTGTCAAGTCTAACCCTTTGATCTGTAGTTAGAAAGCTCTGTTTCATGCTTGTCTTATTACTCGGAGAATTGAGATGGTTCTAAAGCTTTGCAACTCCCTTTCTCTACTTTGTGTTTACTTCCGCTATTCATTGAGCCCCCTTTCTTCTACTATTTCCACTGATAAAATCGGACACTTCCTTTCTGCAGCTAAAAACTTATCTCCTTTTTTTTTTGACATCATCTTCCGGTTCACCCCTCTGTCCAGCGCACCTGTTTTCTCTGGAGGCTTCCTGACGTCTTACTATGGCTCCCTTAACTTCCTCCTCCCAGCAGCTCTAGGGTTTGTGTCTGCTTTTCCAGGTTGATTTCACTCATACCTTAGCAAGCTCTAACTCAAACAGTCGAGATAGATCTGTGTGCGCCCACTATATTTTAGTATCCTCGGTGATTATTTTCTCAATCTCTTTAATTGCTATTCTTATTTGCCTTTCTGAATAAATATTACTGTGTGGTTGCTCGTGATGCTGCCCTTCCAATTTCATTTCTCTTCCAAAACTAAGGTTGACACGTTTGTGATCACTACACTCATCTACGTTCTTCACCCTTAGCCGATCATACATCTGTGACATCATTGCGTAATCTATCGTCAACAGCAGCCTTCCCAACTCCTATGTTATCTGCCCTTGTGCTTGTTTCCGTGGTGTAGTGGTTACCACGTGCGCCTCACATGTTATCTGCCCTTCCCATTTCTCGGGGCCGTTACAAATGAATAAATCATGCCTTTCACACATATTCATTAGCATTCTGCCTGTTAGGTCAGTATATTCATCCATATCTTCTATGTGCGCATTCATATCTCCTAATATAGTTACCTCGCACTCTTCTCCTAGTTCGTCAAAGTGATTTCCCAAACACTGCTCCATTTGTTCATTTTCCACTCTGGCTTTTGCCCCTGTTCACAAGTACAGAAAACCCTGGAGCGTCATTTGCCCTGCCACTTTCCCTTCAAGCCATAAATGTTCGTTGCACTCCTGCTTGACCCTTTGCCTCTACTTTTATGAATGAATGCCCCAATACCACCCACCTTTCTGCTGCCTTCTGTTCTATTACAATATTTCCACATGTAGTCCAGAGAGTTAGGAGGTTGTTTCGTGTCCTTAAGATGTGTTTCTACAAAACCGTATCATCGGTCTCTCCTCTCTTAGCTGTTCTTCTATCTCTTCTCTCTTCAGCCTATTTCTGCCACCCTGCTTGTAAATATACGTCTAAATTGGCTCGGCCCTCGTGGCTACGTCGATTCTTCCCCGGACTTTATGTGTCTTAGATATTGGTGCCACTTTGGAATCGTATCTGTGTATACCACCAGTCAAATAGTCTCCCTGGTTGTTTTCCTCGTTACTAGCTATCCTGCATCCCGAAGGGCCCGCGTGCCCCCCCAAAAAAGCTACTGCGCCTCCTGCAAGTCACCAACCCACGTCATGACCTAGCCTTCCACCGAAGTGAATTCTGTTTCGTTGAAAACCAACCCACCCATGCACCTCTCGATTTATTTCCACCAGCTCAAAGCCTTTTTCTCGACTCATCCGTCATATCTCTTGGTTTGCGTTGACAACCGCTCTTTGCACGTTGCTGTCACGCACCGGTACCTCCGGTATCGTGCATATAACTACCTGTACCTGAGGAGAAATAGCGCGCATGTCATCAACCCCTTTCGCCAGAGTGGTTGCTAGTCCTGCTGTATCTTCATTTAAGACATCATTTATACCACCTGAAATTATCACGAAGTTTCGTCTAGCAGCTGTAGTTTTGAGTTTTGCGCTCGCTCGCCTCATGACTGTTTCCAGCTTGCGTCCTGGGAACGCCCCTACTGCAACCCTCTTGTCAACTCTTACCCTTTCTTGGATGAATTCTGTGCATCGATTTAAATTCGAGTCCCCGTCGATTATCACATGCTTTGACTTTTCAGCTTGAGCGTCCTCCACGTAGGGGTTACTTGCACCTGTGACGCCAGCTGCTTTGTCCCCTACAGCCCCACCACTACTTCGCTGAAGCTGGGCCTTGCGACAATTGAAGCGGCTGAACCTGTTTTTTTCCAAATTTGCTTGCTCTTTCTTATCCGCCGTTCTGGTTGCCGGTTCCCTACTGTGCTTTATGTAGGCCACTCCTCTGTTCACCATGGCTAGTGCTTCCTCGGCGGACATGAGCCTTTTTCCCATAGCCCTTGTTTTCTCTTGCTCTGTCGCCAACGCATCTCCAGCTCGGATATTCTCGTCAGCTGTTCACTCTGGCCAACTGTTAATTTCTTCGTTTTTTCTCGACCAAACATTGCCTACTATTGGGGTCAGCATCTCTCCAATCGCGTCTGCATTGGTTCCATATTCGAACCCACCCCGCATCCTGAACATTTTACTGTTTTTGTAATTATGTCTTTTTGACACCAATTGTCCTTATGAATTGTCCCAATCGATAAATACAAAACACGGCATGCGACGAACCCTGCCCTGCGAAAATAAAAAAGTCTCGGCTCTACAAAACATATTTGCGTGTTAGGTGTACGTGCACCTCCCCCACGGGATGGCTAGAAAAAAAACACACACACACAAACACAAAGTAGTAAATACCTGGTAACTGACACCCCAAATGTCGTACAATGTAATAAGTGCCACAAAGGTTTTAACTGCTGCCTTATTAATTATAAAAGCAAGCTCGACACATGCAAAACAACTTATCTTCGCAGTCGATTGGGAGCGCTAAAAAACACGTCCATCCACCGTGCCAGTCCTAACTGCCAATTGGAGCAAAGGGAACACGCGTCATCTACATCAGCGATTTCTACTTTTTTACCAAAGATGGCGCTGCCTTTCCAGATTGGCAGTGCCACCCTGGGTCGTTTTGGCTTCCTATTACATTGTAACGCGTTTTCAAGCAGGTGCAAACCGAAGGCTGCCAACTGAAATAGCGATAATGTTTAGCTTTTTCTTAGGTTGTGTTGTCGACAAACATTTGATGCTCATTTCACGTTTCCTTTATTACTTTTTGGTTATTAGATATGAAAAAAACTAAAAAAAAGGTGATACAATGTGTTTCTGTCTTATTCCAAGAATTACGAGATTCACGTTTCTATTCGAAATTCCTGTTTTTGATACATACTTTTCTGCGATACACAAGTGAGAAAACAAAGTGACTTACTGTACATAAAGAATTATCTAAGCCGATATGTCGGCCGGGGTTTAAGCATAGATCGCATGGTGCCAAGCCAGAGATTTTTAAAATATTTGACGGGAACTATACCCTATGGTTTTGCAAGGACAAAGACAATGTGAATTTTGCTTTCCAGTTAAGAATGGTCCTTGTGAACAGTGATGTGTACGCTTGGTGCAGATTGTATGGTCTTGTTTAGTCGGGCTTTGCAGAAGAAAATAAAATTTCTTTTGGTGACACACTTCAATTGGTATTGCGTTTTGAATGAGAAGCATTTCTTAGCGAACTTCGGCAACTTTGAGCGTATCTATCTATCTATCTATCTATCTATCTATCTATCTATCTATCTATCTATCTATCTATCTATCTCACTATCTATCTATCTATCTATCTATCTATATATCTATATATCAATTTATCTATAAATCAATCAATTTTTCTATCTATCTATCTATCAATTTATCTATCTATCTATCAATTTATCTATCTATCTATCTATCTATCTATCTATCTATCTGTCTATCTATCTATCTATCTATCTATCTATCTATCTAGCCGCCTAAGTCTTTTAGCTCTCCTGGCCTTTTCCATAATGGTATCGATAGCAAACTTGGTATGGCATAAGATGAGTGTGTTAAGAACATATTTGACTTGTTGTAGCATGAAAATCATGACATGAATGTCATGAACGCCATAATTTAGATTTAACGGTCCTTCAGGTCTTGCGGTGGTTTCGTTTGCATGGCATGTTGCAAAACTGGTATGATATGATCTGATTTCATGGCGAACACAAGCGACAGACCCTTACATGAAATAATGATATTCTTGCCATGTAACAACATGACTACATGACAAGCTGATGATTCGGTCGCAGCCGTTGTACTAACGTCACGTATACCAAATTTGGTATGAGAGTACGCGAATGGATGACGAAGGTATGTGACTGGTGCAAACATGATAATCATGAGATGTGTGTCAGTTAACAACACGATTACATGCCACGCTTATGAGGCGCTGGCGGCCGTTTCGCCAGCTTCACTTATACCAAATTCGGTATACGGGACGTGAATGGATGATGAAGGTATGATACTAGTGCAAACATGATAAACATCAGAAGCGTGTCTTATGACAAAATGACTTGATGCTACGCTCTTGATGCGCTCGCGGCCGTTTCGCTAGCTTCAGATATGCCAAGTTTGGAATTACGTGACGCCAATGAATGACGAAGGTATGTGACTGGTGCAAACATGCTAATCGTGAGATGCGTGTTGTGTGAGAAGACGATTACATGCCACAGTCAAAACGCCAATATAATTCGACGTGACGCGGTGCGCGTCCTCACCGGCGTTCATTGCGTCACTTAAAGCTGGCGTTGCCACAATAGGCGATGGTCCGACCTTATACTCGCAGATGCGCGGCTTGATGCGTTGCGTTGACGCATGCGTGTTTCAGCGCGTCCGGCGTTCCTCCGTCACGAAAAGAGGGAGGTGCAGTGTTGTCTGGGCAGCGCATCGGTGCGTAATGCAGCATGTCACATTTCGCGCAAGTTGCCGTTGGGCCGCCCCGACGGACCCTGGTCGCGCTTGGCGTCAGGCCATAGAGTGCTCGCGTTTCGCTAACGTAGCGTCGCTCTTCCCAGCGTGCGCCCGCGTCAGCGCTAGATTGGAGTATATTGGACTCTTCATGATGCGCTCACGGCCGTTTTGCTAGCTCCACATAAACCAATTTCGGCGTTACGTGGCGTCAATGAATGACGAAATATGTGACTGGTGCAAACATGATATGCCTGACACGCGCGTAATGTAAGAACAGGACAACATACCACGCTCATAGCATGCTCGTGGCCGTTTTGCTTGCTCAATATATACTAAATTTTGTATCACGTAACGTGAATATAGGACGAAGGTAAACCACAAATCCAAACATGTTAATCATGACACGGAAGACATGTACAGCATCAATTACCTTTCCCTCGTAACGTTGTGCTGATTTTAAAGTGACATATCAACATTTCTCATTCGTGCTTCGCATTCATCGATTCCCATAGTACGTGGGATCTGCCAATTTTTTTCTCCCTCTCTATACCGCAATGGTTTTAACACCAGCGTGCGTGTAACGTCTGACAATTCAGCCTACACGTTCCTATTATCCTCTGCGTTCAGCTTGTTATGTGATGTTGCAACTTGGTTTGATTCTACTGCCAGCTGTGACACGGTGTCATGCGAAGTAGTACTGATGCTAATTTCACGGTATTGCAATAGTTTGGAATGCTCTCGTCCATTTGCTTCATGTTGTCAATGAATTAACCCTGGCACAGTAAATTGCTAGCATCCTGGTTAGCTCGAATGCTTGAGCGACCACCCGGGATAGGCGTTGGGATAATGTAAATTATAACATTCATGACGTACATGTCATAATTTTCATGTTATGACTTGTAAAATATGTTCTTCATACAGTCATGACATCCCATACGAAGTTTCGTGTCGATGTCTTTATTGAAACGGCCAGGAGAGCTGAAAGTCATAAGCGGCTAGATAGATAGATATGCTCAAAGTCGCCGTAGTTACCTAAAAACTGCTTCGCAATTAGAAGTATATAACGCTTTAGAGTACTAGGTACTCTACTATGCAAGAGCATAAAACAATCCTGGGGGTGTCAAACTTGATGAACAACCCATGTCTTGAAGCTGTGTTTAAAACAGATGTTGAAGATTCAGAGCAGGAGGCAGTCTGTGTTTAGAAAAAGTGCATAACGTTCTTGAGTACTTTGCACTCAACTATAAGGTAACAGTGAGCTGTCTTTAAAACAATGAGATCGCACTTTGCAGATTTACCCCACGGAGGTGGTGCACAGACAGGGAGCGAGTTCAGAGAAGACCTACTTTATAGATACAACATTGAGTGCACTGTTCATTCACAAATGCCATCGAAAATAACCGTCTTCACAGCGCTCAAGACTTTTGCAAATCATTTCTCAATATTCGGTGTCATTTCTCACGTATTGGCTTGCAAATGAGCCACTGCTAGGGAAATTTGTTAATTACGATTGACTTTTAGATCAAGCCTCCCAGTATTTACTTCAAAGAGAAAAACCAAGCTACAATAAAAAAAGTGGAAATGCGAGGGTTCGTTTTCTTCTTTAACGGAATATCTAAGAGAACTAACTGACAAGGACGCCAAAGAAAGCGTATGGAATTTTATCTTAAATAAGCGTAATCTAAAAGTGAAGAATGAAAAGTGGATGAAGAGAGAACTCACCACCAGCAGGGCCTGAACCTGCGACCTTGAAATAACACGTTCGATGCTCTGTCAACTGAGCTTCAGCGACAGTCATCCCGCCTTCATTCCCACTAGTAATCAGTTTTTCTAATGTGAAAACAAACGAAAAGAAAAACAAGAAAGTGTTTTTTTTATGTCTGGGGTCGCATTCCACCATTTTGCCAAGGAGCGAATGCCCTCCCGAGCGACTATGTACTTCTGTCAACCAACATCAGGATGTTAGTGCACTTCTACTTGATAAGGCCACCGCGGTGGGGCGGAGTTGGCCTTTAAAGGCCAACTCCGCCCCGCCGCGGTGGTCTAGTGGCTACGGTACTCGGCTGCTGATCCGCAGGTCGCGGATTCGACTCCCGGCTGCGGCGGCTGCATTTCCGATGGAGGCGGAATTGTTGTAGGCCCGTGTGCTCAGATTTGGGTGCACGTTAAAGAACCCCAAGTGGTCGAAATTTCTGAAGCCCTCCACTACGGCGTCTCTCATAATCATAGGGTGGTTTTGGGACAATAAACCCCACATATCAATCAAATCAATTTAAAGGCCAAATCCGGCAACTTTTTGACCACGTCAAGGTTATGGTGTTTTATGTTCCTGAGACATTCTTGTCACGAGTCCTATAGGTGAAATGCTCAGGAAATTTGAAAAGTCACTTTAATTAAGCAAAAATGTGCAATACCGAAACGGAAACCCAACCGAGCACCCTGTCTGCGTATGACGTGATATTTGGTAGACGGAGGCTACATACTGGTTCCGCCGGCGCGGAGTATGAAAACTGTGAAAGCCAGTCCAGCGACGCACCGGCCAAACACCCCAGAGGAAGCAAGACACCATTCCCGTGCTATACCCGTGCCAAACACTGCCGCCGTCACCTTGTGGAAAGCACAATAAATGGTGTAGCGACCAAAGTAGCGATGCCACCGGCTACGTCACTTCTGTTAATATGCCAAACATGACGTCACACAGACAGTCTTTCCAATAAATCTAGCAAGGGAGGAAAGCTTTTCGAGGCAATCTTTAAAATTAATTTGCAAACGATCAGTGCGAACCTCAAACCTGTGATTTGGCATAAAAGGCAAAAATGTGCAAAGGAACATACCCACTGAATTTCATTGATATTCATTGGCCTCGAAAAATTGCCGGAGTGGGCTTTAAGGTGGTGGTTCCGGTTTTCCTATTCGTAATGCTTAGAAAGAAGACATAAGACGACGCCACTCATCCACGCGTCGAAAAAGCGAGAAAATTGCTCGCGCAAGAACGGTCAGCGTCGCCTCGCGCATGTCTTGTATGTCGCACGAGGCGGCGGAAATCGGCCTATGAAAAGCAAGGAGATCAAACGCAGACGGCTTCTTTCACCTACACTTCGCCAACGGAGGCCGTCGTTTCAACGACACGACAAAAGGTGTCCCAGTGACTGCACGAAAATGCGAAGTGGTACCACTAGCAGTTAGAAGTAACCTTATGACACTAAGAAGAAAAAAAGCATCTTGTAGTTGACTTATATATGCGAAGTATTTGCCGACGTAATGCAGTTCTCTATATCTATTTTATTTAATGTGCGATTCTCTAAGATACATTCGGTCGTGCCTTCAAGTATTTTCCCCCACATCCATGTCTTTCGCCTATGCGTTCAAAGTGTCCTTATAACTTTTTTTAGCAAACCTAGGGCACTTGAACTGTTCCTATCTATCTATCTATCTATCTATCTATCTATCTATCTATCTATCTATCTATCTATCTATCTATCTATCTATCTATCTATCTATCTATCTATCTATCTATCTATCTGTTCGTCTGTCTGTGTGTCTGTCTGTCTGTCTGTCTGTCTGTCTGTCTGTCCGTCCATCCGTCCGTCCGTCCGGCCGGCCGGCCGGCTGGCTATCTGGCTGGCTGGCTGGTCAGTCGCTTACGCCTGCGTGCTCTGCTGATCGTCTCCCCACTTTGTATGTACCTAAATCGCTTTAGCCGCTGATCAGCGTAACGCAAGATGCCTGTTCCGCACGTGGCGAATCTCTTTCACTTGGTCATGCTTGGCACACACCGCATACAATTGTAGTTCATTATTAGAAGGTGTGCACCACAGGAGATTCACAGTCTCAGTTAACGCTGTAACAGCGAACATGCGCGTTTTACTTAAAACCTCTTATGCTATTCCATACACCTCATGTAATGTTGTGAAATATGCTTTAAGGCATAAAAATTGCAGAGGAGGGATAATGATCTAGATTGCAAATTTGGACGGATCCTAGACGTTGTGGCAATCAATCGGCGGTGAGGTGGCTGAATGGTTATGACGCTCGAATACTAGAATCATTCACCAAGTATCACAGCTTTAGCGTAACATCAGTGGTCATTGTAGCATAGACTATCTACTCTTACAACAATTCATATTTACTATGATAATGCAGCAAAGTCAGAATACGTTGAATAAATAATATTTATGGATACGTAAATAATGTTCATGACTTGCAGTTGGCCATCAGTGGGATCCTGTGTACAGAAACAGCTGGCGCATGGTCCTCCAATATTCCATTTTGTCGGTGTAGTGCGCACGCTACGCCAAATCTTCACACTGTTTCGTACATTTTTTACGAGCCTAGTTGAGAAGCTCGTGCTGACCGAGAATGACGTCACCATTATTGAGAGCCGTTTTGTATATAGATTACTCGGGTCACATATGCGCGGGTAGTCTACGAAGGCGAAAAGTGTCATTTGTCTACGTAGCACTATCCAGGTCTACCACCTTCGGTGGCCTATACATCACCAACTAAATACTTTCAGGTTCCGACATACTAGCAGCTTTGTCTACAGACAGTTTGTCGCCTAATGACCCGACTAACAAACAGTCTTCTATAGACACTACCTTGGATAGGGCTACCACATTCATAACGTGCCTCAACTACAAAACTCAACTGACTTCCACCACTCGAACATGAACCACCACTCTCACCTGAACACACGCTTGCGCACCACCTCGGACAAGGCACTGTGCTGACAGAGACTTATGTGTCAGCATTTACTGAAACCTGGAGCGCTGAGTGAAGGGCAATCACGGGATTCTAACGCGTCGTCCACAGCGAGCTTCTTTATTGCGGCAACAGCAGGTGCGGTAGTGGGGTTATACATAAGTGCATGGTGGTGCCCAACTTCGACGTATACGCCCCAATTATTCTCTTACAAGCCAATGATAACACACAGACAAGCAGCCAAATCAGTGACGTCTGCGTTTCGCACCTCAGTCACGATAACAAAGACTGCTTTTTTTGTCATCTACGTCAGCCCTAGAGCGCTAAAAGATTCCGTTCAGTGGTTTTTATCGACAGAAATGAACGGTTGGGCAAAATTGGCCCACAGTTTCTCAAATAACTGCCTAGAGGTGAGGATTAAGTCCATCATCAATGCCGGCGAATCATACATTGATTTGGTAAAAAAAGCACCAGTTTTTGCACCTTATAAAAACACTTTCTATGTAAACAAGAGAATGTTTTTTATGAGTTGCAAAAACCGGTCCGGGCTGTCCAGAAGGCCCTCGATGCGGCGGTGAGGCTTGGCCTCCCTTTCCCAACGTGGGAGCGGCCCACAGTCTTGCCCCTATAAAAACGCGGTGAAGATTCTTCCGAACCCGAATAAAGTTATCTATCTATCTATCTATCCATCTATCTATCTATCTATCTATATATATATATATCTATCTATGTAAACAATACGCCACAAGACCTCGTTTCCACGTGCAAGAAAGGAGAAATCGTCGATCATTGATCAGGCATTACTGATCAGCTGTACTACTACTTCACAACGCAGACTCCAATCACCGCGAGCACAAACGGTTCCTTAACAAGTCCTCGTCACTTCGTGGTGCTCACTGATTACTGTGGTGAGGACCTTGCTCAAGAGTTAGAGAGTTACTGTCAAGAACTACTTGTACACATGCTCACACGTGTTCGTGAAACGTGCATAGATTCTCTGTCATAAAGGACATTTATAAACAGTGCATATCAGGTGGCCGCTTATGTTGAGGTAATGTAGTTAAATGCAGTGAGGACTGAAAATATTATTGGTAACTGAGTTTTGGAGATAGGTTCACTGTATTTTTGAGGGTTATACTGTTTCTTGGACTTTAATTATCGCTATAAGTTTTTCTGTAATTTTTTTGTGTGTAATTAAATCATTAGTGCTTTACCCCCGAGCGTTCTTGCTATCTCGAAAAGACGCATCTTCAAAATCAGCGGCACATAGAGGGTGCGACCAGTAGTGTGCTGGCCTGAGATGGCTTGCACCTGATACGTTCATTTCTATGTTATCCCCAATTATCATCATTTCTTATAAAAGATATGTTTCACGACGTCAATTCTGTGAAGAACTTCGAGCGCTTTTAACCCCATCTAGGCGAAACCAACTGAAAACCAGCTACATCACGCTGACTGCTCTCCGCCATCCATTTAAAAAACACAGTTTTAGGGGCGAAGCTCCTAAAAGCGGCACCCGTTCGTCCCTCGTAGTCGTCGTAGTTGTAGTAGTGTGTAACCAGTCTTACGTTTGGACATGCAAGGTGGTGCCGGTGGGAGATTTCTCCTGGGCGCTGTTCAACAATAAAAAATTCTCAGCGTGCGCGTTAACTAAAACCCGAATGCACCTGTCTCTCATTCCCCAGTAGCAGCTATTCGCATGTACAATGAACGCTATCTGACAAGAAATGGTTGCGACGTTATACTCGCTAGGCGTAACCTCTTCGGTTTAAGAAAAGTTTAGCGAGCGTTGAGCCGCAGTGCCATGAATACAGTGAACTAGTACATACCAAGAACTCGAGGTGGTTAAAGGTGGGAAGTAGACACGAAGCGCAAGCTGTAAGAAAGTGTGTGTGTGACACCTCTCCTTTTGTCCTTGGAATGTGCACCAGATGTCGGTGCTTCTATATGGGGAATATGTGATGAAAAGATGCGACATGGTAGTACTTGGAATGTTGAATAGATGGACGAACGGACACACAGACAGATGCACAGACGTATGCACGGATGGCTGCACAGACGGATGGACGCATGAACGGACGCAGGGGTGGGTGCATGGACGAACGCAGGGACGGACGCGAAGATGGACATGCGGACGCACAAACAGACGCACGCATGGACGGGCGGATGGACGCATAGACGGTCACACAGACGGACGCATGAACGGACGGAAGCAAGAGAGAATGGACGGACGGATGCTTCACCCCACTCTCCATCATTCACTCCGTTGATATCCTGCCATTTTTTCAGTAACCGTTAAAGCGTGAATAAAAATAAAGCCACGTACGACCACACACCTACCTACGCAAGCCTTTTCCGGATGTTAATTGCGTCAGACACTGCTACGGTCATCAATTATGTCAGCCTGACAACGTCATCGAAAGTCGCTGCCCTGCACAACTGTTTGACACACTTCAGAGAAGAGAGCTAGGCCTTGCCCGCCTCATCCACTTGCAACATAATAGCTTAATGACGTGAGCTGTCATTAGGAGGCGTGATGTGCATTGGCCACAGAAGCTATTTTCGCACAAAGAAAATGCTTGCATAAGATGATAGGGCAAGTGGATGAAGCCTGCGTATATAAGCGCCTGTTAGGCTTTCTGTATATTGTACCTGACACGTTTCCAGAGAAGGACTACACAGCAATGTTCAATTTGAGATTAGAAGAGTAGTTCACAGTTTGTAGAACCACTCTCCCACTTTTGTCTTCTTCACTCTCACGGCCCTTGCGGCAGAATCAATTTCGCTGCAGCAGCCCGCTAGCAAAGAACGGTTTGAGCACCCCCCCCCCCCGCAAGAACAATACTGCCAGCTTCCTCCCTCGAGGCGTGGGAGTCGCTCCTGCCGCCAGCTGACTACCGTCTCCAGGCAGAATTGGTTAGCGGGGCCAAAACGGTCGTGGCAGGCTTTTCGCCACCACCCTTCGAAATACCGACAAATCAAGTTTACCGACCTTGCTACGCCATCAGTAATATTGTTTCTCTCTTGAGGCCCTTAGTATAGTGAAACATAACAAGGGCCTCAAACAACCACATTCAGAGGCATTCCAGTAAAGCCAGAGGATCGCCGGGTAGTGTCACAGCGACGAAAAGCATGATGTGGCTTCAACACCCTGTACGCCATTCATCCGAGCTTCTTCAGTGAGGCGCCTGCACACTATAAGCCTCGGGTGTCAAGTGGCGTTTACGTGGGTCTTGCGCCACGAGTAGTTGCTTTTGACAAGTCTGTCACTTCTACGCGAAAGCTCGTTTTTTGTCTCCAACACTGTAAACAAGCGTGATCTTCAGGAAGCGTCCCCTGTGCATATTTTACTGGCGCGTGTTAAGGTTATTACAAGGCCACAGTCTTAGCGAAAGCCGTGTTATTTCTATGGCGGTGTGGGGCGGGCGCATCATGGGTTTCACGGCCTGATAAAACAACCTGCCCTTTATAGCAAAGCTGTTTATGACATTTTCTATACTACCGCGTTCAAACGGAAAGCTACAGGGGAAGTGCAAGCTATAATATAAAATGTCTCAATACTGAGGTGCGTCAAGGTTCTTAGTGCCTTGAGGGTGCATCTGACTCAGGATAAAGCATTCCCCGGACCAGTGCTTGAGTTTCAATGTTCCAACTGCGTCACAAATAGGCCAAGTCTTCTTTTCGTTCTTTTTTAGCGCTATAAGTACGCTGTCAATACACTACAACAATATGAACATTTGCTCGTGTATTTCATGTTACACTGCTTGATACGGCACATCCTGTTTATCGGGAATCTTCCAGTGCGGAAATCCCCTTTGTGAGTGCTCTCCATACCGACCACAAGCGATGCGGTACCCAGTGCATTTTCTCGCCTCCCGCCATATCAAGCAGTGCATCAGACGACTTTCAGTTGGCTGATGAAGTGAACGTGTTCGCAAGGTTTTTGAGACAAGAAACGGTAAAGGAAAAAGAGGACCTAATACGGCACACTGATACTTGATCGATGCACAAGCGTTCTTTTCGTGCGAGCTTCTTTTTGTTTTTCTATTTATATCTCTCTTTGCTAGCAAAATTTTTTATAAAGAAGCACCCCGGATCAATGACAGGTGGGGAATACGTTGATCAGACGGATAGATCTACACTGATTTTGCCCTTTACGTTCCCTATATATCCTTCAGTGTACGCTTTGAAGAAAAAAAAACCAGCGGATTCCTGGTTTATCAACATGGCAAAGGGTTCGTGACACCACCAAACATTGCCGGTACACGTCTTTAGTCATGATCATACCTTATGATTCTGTACATCAAGTCGTAATTAACAACTAAACAAAATGTTTAAAATTGAGATAAAAATAAAGCCCTCGCTTTTTTCACGTGATTGCTCGCTTAACTTTCCACGTTTCATTCTAACAATGCGGATTCCGAGGGGCATTTCAGCTTTTGGACTCCCCAGAGTATCCACGTCAATATGCTTAGTAGAGTGGTTAAACATGTACTGCATGTGACGTGTTTTAGCGCTCATCTATAGGAACGCTGATACCCATGCGTACCCGTGAAAATGTCTTGTTGAGAAATATCCTTGGTCTTCCTAATAAAAGAACCTATACACTAAGGTGGCTCTTATATGTCAACCCCCTCAGTTACTGTTATTCATAATAGTTATTCCAGGCAAAAATTTAAGGAGTGGAGAACGAAGGTAAAAGGAAGGACAGGGAGGTTAGCCAGTGTCCAGACCAGCTGGCTGCGTAGCTGCTCTGTCTCTCTCTCTCTGCCTCTGTGTGTGTGTGTGTGTGTGTGCGCGCGCTTGTGTGTGTGTATGTGTGTGCTTGTGTGTGTGTGTGTGTTAACCGTCACTTACCACAGCGGATAGCTCGCCAGGACACGATAACGCCCTAATCTACCTTATACAGCTTGCAGCGCGACACTCGAATGCAAAAATTTCAGACATGCTTTTTCTAAAAAAGGAATTTAAGGGAATAAGAAAAAAATATTCTGAAAATGACTGAGCTCTTGTGCTGGAATTCGGGACAGTGTTCGGATTTATTTCTCTAAGGTACTCCGAAGCATATGTTCGCTGCTCCGAATGAAACATCAAACCCAGGTGCCTCTTTTCACCGCGAATGCAGGGTGGCACGCAACTTATTGCTTTTGTTGCTTCTTTAAAAGAAAACTTTATACCCATTTTTTATAGACCGAAAACCAAAACCTTTGTCTTTCCCACCTGTACTACATTGTTGGTTTTGTGTTGTGCGCTGATAACCTCGTGGCTTCTCGTACACTGCCCGATATAGCAATTTGATAGATACCTAAGATCTTTTTTCAAGGATTTTTCAACGGCAATACGTGAGTACGTTTTGTGCCATAACGTTTCCTCTACATTTCACAATAAACAGAACATAAAAGAATAAACCAAGAGGAAAAAGGGATGGCGCCTTATTGTACGAATTACCTCGTTCAATGGGACCTTGTGCTTCAATCTGTATTAGGTTTTTTGTGTTGTTTCACTTTCGACAAACCTTGATACTTTGTGAACTGTTTTTCCAATTGACTTCATCTCTTGAGTTTTTCTCAATTAAAACATGTTTCATTAGGGAAGTAAAACGTGAATACCAGCCACAACTTGCTTTTAGGAGCAGACTTCTACTAGCATCACATGAAAGAGCTGTCATGCCCAAAGTTCCCTGGGAGATAATATTAGTACTTTTCAAAGAGAAAACTTTCTTGGAATGATTCAATAGGAAAGTTTTCGTTTGACCAAAGTTTAATGCTATTTACATTGCTTCTCGGATCTACAATTGACGGTCTAACAACAGATTTAGCCAAGGGTACCATTACAGGTCCGGGACAAAGTGCAACAATTTTATCTCTCTCCCTCTCTCTCACGTGTGAGTTTGTGTGTGTGTGTGTGTGTGTGTTTGTGTGTGTGTGTGTGCGTGTGTGTGTGTGTCTGTGTGTGTGTGTGTAAACTGTTATGCAGTGCCTGTGCCAGCTAAGATGGCGGCCATGTACACTGCTGTATATATGAGCTTCAGTGAATGGAGATTCGATACAAAGGTTAACCCGATGAGACGGCTGTATACGATAGGAGGGCGTAAGTACTGTTTATAGAAAAAGAAGTCAATGACCCCTTTATACCACACATTCACAAGGAAATCCACATGGATTTCTCAGAAAGGAAGCCTCTTAGTCATGGTCCTGCAGCTCTTGAGGTGGATCATTCGCATGGCATGTTGCAAAACTTGTATGGTGCGGCATGATTGCATGGTGAACACAAGTGAAAGACCCTAACATGAAAATCATGACATGCGTGTCATGTAACAGCATGACTACATGCCACACTCATGATGCGATCGTGGCTGTTTCGCTAGCTTCACATCTACCAAACTCGGTATTACGCGGTGAGAACGGACGACATAGGTAAATGACACATTCAAATAAGATAATCATGACATACATGTCTTGTAACAACATGACTACTTGCCACACTAGTGATACGCTCGCGGTCGTTTCGCTAGCTCCACGTATATATACGGGAAGCCAATATCATGAAAGTATGTGACTGGTGCAAACATAATTGTCAAGAGATGTGTCTCATATGAGAACATGACTACAAGCCGCAGTCAAGGTGCCAATATATTTCGACATGACGCGTTGCGCGTGCTTCCAGCGTTCATTTTCTTGTGTCAGGCCGGCGTTGCCACGCCAGGCGCCGGTCCTGCCCTATACTAGCAGGCACACGCTGCGACACGTCGCTTTGACGCATGCGCGCTTCAGTGCGTCCGGCCTCCCTCCGTCACGAAAATAGCGACACGCAGTGTAGTCTGCGTAACGCACCGGCGCTAAATACAGCATGTCGCATTTCGCGCCGGTTGCCGTCGGGCCGCAGTGACGGACGCTGGTAGCGCCTGGCATCAGACTATAAAGTGCTCGCGTTTTGCTAACCTAGTGTCTATGTCCCCAGCGTGCGCGTGCGTCAACGCTACGTTGGAGTATACTGGGCCTTTTATGATGCGCTCGCCGCCACTTTGCCACCAAATTCGGTGTTAGGTGACGTCAATTATAGACGAAATACATGACTGGTGCAAACATGATAATCCTGACACGCGTATCGTATAAAAACATGACGACATACTACGCTCATAGCGTGCTCGCAGCCGTTTCGCTAGCTCCACGTATAAAAAATTTGGTATCACGTCACGTGAATAGATGACGAACGGAAACAACACATCCATACATGATAATCATGACACGGAAGTCATGTACGGCATCATTTACCTCCACCTCATAACGTTGTGCTGATTTTAAAGGGACGTATCAACATTTTTCATTTGTGCTTCGCATATTATTTATTTTCACTGTACATGGGGTCTGCCAATTTTTTTAATGTGAAGCAATTCTTAACGAACTTAGGCGTCTTTGAGCGTATCTATCTATCTATCTATCTATCTATCTATCTATCTATCTATCTATCTATCTATCTATCTATCTATCCATCTATCTATCTATCTATCTATTTATCTATCTGTCTCTCTGTCTGTCTGTCTGTCTGTCTGTCTGTGTCTGCCTGTCTGTGTCTGTCTGCTGTCTGTGTCTGTCTGTTGTCTGTGCCTATCTATCTATCTATCCATCTCTCTATCTATCTATCTATCTATCTATCTATCTATCTGTAGCGCCTCAATGCACCGCTCAAAAAGGAAGAAGAAGTTGGCATTTGGTCCGCGCGGCGGGTGAAGCGCGATTTTAAAAAAAATCAGTTCGAAAACTGAACGCTGTCAGGGCTGGATCTTTTCCGTGTTAGCTCCGACAGTTAATGGTGACCCGATAGAGAACACACAACCCCGATTATCCCGTATGGATCCCGCCGGCTCTGCCACCAATCCTACCGGTCCTGACGCCCAAGAAGACGCCAAGCCTAGCGGTGCTGCAGTCGCTGCGATTCAACATGTCAACCAGCCACCATTTTGGCCCAACAGCCCCAGCACATGGTTTCTGCAGGTCGAGGCGCACTTCCGTCTACGGCAAATCACCAGCCAACCGACCAAGCACTGGCATCTGGTGTCCTGCTTACCTCCGGACGTAGCCGACGACTTAGCTGATATTTTAGCGTCGCCGCACCCGAGCCACCCCTACGACACATTGAAGGAAGCTATCAATTCCCGCAAGTCTGAGTCCGAACACAGCAGACTCCAACAGCTCATCACGGCTACAGAGCTCGGTGACTGTCGCCCATCACAGCTCCTGCGAGGCATGCGCCAGCTCCTTGGCAGCCCCTCCGCCCCTCAAGAGGAGAAGCTGTTACGTGAGTTGTTCCTCCAGCGCTTACCGCAGAGCATGGTCCCGGTCCTCGTAGCTGCAGGAGATGTCTCAGTAGACACACTCGCTGAAATGGCTGACCGAGTGGCGGACTACTCGCGAACGCATAGCCTCTACGCCGTTACCACACCGCCACCGGCCACCGCTGCAGACCCGGCGCTCGCGAGCATCGAGAACCGTTTGGACGCCCTTGTCAAGCGCCTCAATGACTTTGTACCTGCGCATCGTCGACCGTCATCCAACTTCCAGATACACAGTCGCTCCTCGACGCCCCCACGTTCTCCGGAACTTCGGCCACCTGACGCGCCACGGGACGTTTCATCCTCGACCGTGTGCTGGTACCACCGCCGATTCGGTGCCTCTGCTCGCAAGTGCACTCGCCCGTGCTCCTGGTCGGGAAATGCGACGACCGGCCACTGACGGCGGCAAGTGGTACTGGTCGAAAGTCATGCCGCCTTTTCTATGTTTCTGATAAGATCACTGGCGCTTGCTTACTAGTCGACACAGGAGCCCAGGTTAGCGTCATCCCGGCCTCGTTTGCAGATCACCGTTGCAACGAACAGACCTGCCCACTCTAAGCGATCAACAATTCCGCCATTCGCACATACGGCCAACGCTCTCTTACACTTGACCTTGGACTACGCCGTACGTTCTGCTGGATTTTCATTCTCGCTGACGTCTCGCAAGCTGTTCTTAGAGCTGACTTCCTCAGTTCCTTCATCCTTGCTGTGGACATGCATGCTCATCGCCTCATTGATCTCAACACCCACCTCTCCATCAACGGCGTACTCTGTACTTCCTCGCCAACGGGACTGCGAGCTCTCACACCTGCTTTGCCGTATGCAAAAATACTCGCCGACTTTCCCAGCATCACGAAGCCGCACACCAGAGATACACCGGTGAAGCATTTCTTCACTCACCACATTGCCACCACTGGACCTCCCGTTTTTACACGACCCCATCGACTATCTGGAGAACGCCTCGCCATCGCCCGCCGTGAGTTCGAGCACATGCTTGAACTCGGCATTTCGCGGCCTTCCTCCAGCAACTGGGCGTCGCCACTCCACACGGTGCTGAAGAAAGATCCTGACGACTGGAGACCATGTGGGGATTACCGCGTTCTCGATGCCCACACCTTACCAGACCGCTATCCACTTCCTCACATACAGGATTTCACATCATATTTGGCTGGGTGCACAATCTTCTCTAAGATTGACTTAGTGAAGGCTTACCATTAGATTCCTGTATAACCCGCCGACATTCCGAAGACGACCATCATCACCCCATTCGGTCTGTTTGAATATGTGAGGTTGCCTTTTGAATTGCGCAACTCTGCACAGACCTTTCAGCGCACTATCACCGAGGTCACGCTAGGTCTCGATTTCGTATTTGCCTTCCTTGATGACCTCCTTGTAGCAAGCTCATCCGGCCCTGAGCATGAAGCTCACCTGCGCACCCTGTTCCACCTCCTGGATGATTACGGCCTCGTAATTAATCCCAATAAGTGCCTCTTCGGCGTCGCTTCAATAGAGTTCTTAGGCCACCTTGTCACTCCAAAGGGTATCCAACCACTCGCCAGCAAAGTGAAGGCTATTCAAGACTTTCCACCCCCGACTTCACCTAACAGACTCCGAGAATTTCTGGGCCTACTAAACTTTTATCACCGCTTTCTTCCAAAGTGTGCCACATTCCTAAAGCCCTTGACCGACCTATTGGCTAAAAATAAAGACCCGGCTGCGCCACTGGAGTGGCCCAAGGACGCTGCATCTGCCTTCGGCACTGCAGAGAAGGCTCTGGCAGACGCTACCATGCTCATACATCCCGTCCCTGAAGCACCAATTTGTCTCGTCACCGATGCATCAAGCGTGGCAGTTGGCGCCGTTCTCGAGCAGCACGTATCCGGTTGGCAGCCCCTTGGGTTTTTTCGCAAAAACTGAAGCCACCAGAGGCAAAATACAGCACATTTGCCCGAGACCTCCTCGCGGTATACCTCGCCATCAAACATTTTCTCCATTTATTGGAGGGCCAGTACTTTTACGTCGTTACAGACCACAAGCCCCTGACGTTTGCCTTTCATCACAACCACAGCAATTATACTGCACGGGAGATCTGTCAACTATGCTTTATTTCCGAGTTCACTGTGGATCTCAGACACGTACATGGGCCGGAAAATGCTGCTGCTGATGCACTATCCCGCATCGATGCCTTGTCGACCCAGCCACCACTAGACATTAAAGAGCTAGCAGCTGCCCAAATCAACGATCCTGAGCTGCATCGTCTTCGCTCTTCATTCACGTCTCTATCGTTCACGGAGTGCCCGCTTCCATTTTCTACCTCATTAATAACTTGCGAAACGTCTACTGGTGTCCCTCGGCCGTTCGTGCCTTCAGCTTTTCGTCGTGCAATTTTTGATCAATTGCACAGCATGAGCCATCCTGGTATTCGTGCGACCCAGAAGCTAGTCACATCTCGTTTTCTTTGGCCAAGCATCAATGCTGATGTCCGACGCTGGGCGCGAACCTGCCTTGAGTGCTAGCGCGTTAAAGTTGACCGTCACACTGTCACGGCAACATCCCCGTTTCGGCCTCCAGACGCAAGGTTTTCTCACGTCCATCTCTACATCGTCGGTCCTCTTCCGTCATCGCAAGGAGCCTGTTACCTGCTGACATGTGTGGATCGCTCTACCAGATGGCCGGAAGCGTTTTCAATTTCTGATTTTACAGCACCAACAGTCGCCAAGGCTTTCACCAAAGGCTGGGTGTCGCGCTTTGGATGCCCTTCTGTCGTCACCACTGATCGCGGTCGTCAGTTTCAATCGGCCCTTTTCACCGCACTTGCCAATATCCTGGGCATTCGACACATCCACACAACTGCCTACCATCCTTCCGCCAATGGCATGGTCGAACGGCTTCATCGACAACTGAAAGCGGCCCTCACTGCTCACCAGCCAAGGGAACGTTGGCTCGACCACCTCCCCGTCGTTCCTCTGGGCATCCGATCAGCATTGAAAGTGGATCTCGGCTGCTCATCAGCCAAACTAGTCTATGGCGTTTCCCTGCGTCTTCCAGGAGAATTCTTCGAGCCACCATCGTCACCTTCCACTCAGGATGCCTCCACGTACATTCGAGAGCTGCGCACCACGTTTCGGGACCTTGCTCCTGTGATTCCTGCCGACCGACACCCCCAGTCTGTCTTCGTCTGTCAGGATCTGCATGACTGCAGTCACGTCTTCGTTCGGCGTGACCAAATACGGCCACTACTAACACCAGCCTATGATGGCCCATTCCGCGTACTCCATCGTACACCTAAGGCGTTCACGCTGGACATCAATGGCCGTGAAGACGTCGTGGCTACTGACCGACTGAAACCTGCGTATATCGCCGCTCTCGCGGCCGCGGGGTTTCAATGTAAAAGCTGGATGCCAACATCCAAGCATGTCGACTGGGCGACTCCTCCTGTGATTCCTACGGCTCTCGCTTTACGGGGGGGGAGCCCTGTAGCGCCTCAATGCGCCGCTCGTCAAGGAAGAAGAAGTTGGCATTTGGGCCGTGCGGCGAGTGCAGCGCGATAATAAAAAAAATCAGTTCGAAAACTGAACGCTGTCAGGACTGGATCTTTCCCGTGTTAGCTCCGACATATCTATCTATCTATCTATCTATCTATCTATCTATCTATCTATCTATCTATCTATCTATCTATCTATCTGTCTATCTATCTATCTATCTATCTCTGTCTGTCTGTCTGTCTGTCTGTCTGTCTGTCTGTCTGTCTGTCTGTCTGTCTGTAAACAAATTCAGTAACCTAGCCAGAGTTTAGGCAAATGTTGAACGTCCAGCCATCTTGGACTGGGTTGGTGTTTATACTTGTGAACAACATCGATCCAAAGGCAAATATTACGCATATTTGCTATTTACGCATAGTTGTGACTACAATAGACCACGTTGCTGCTATATTCCACATTATCGTAATGCCTCTATTTGATTCAGCAATTTCTACCAGTTTGAGTGCGCGTCAGGCGCAATCGTCTTCCTCAACACAAGAGAGCGTATTAGAGGGCGATAGCAGGCGCCATGTGTGCCGAGTGTACATCAATCCGTGACTTTTATTATCTCCTGTTAATTTAACACAGCAAAGGTCTGATTTTAGCTTTTTTTAGAGTTACCTTAGGTGTGCAGTGTGCAAGTAGGTTTGGAGAGATTATTTGAAGAAAGTGCAATCAGCGAAATCTGGTAGTTCGAGAATCAATACTACTAAGCTATACCTGTGACCCTGTCACGTTCTTGGATCCAATTTTACGGCGAGCAATTCATCTGGACGCGCTCACTGGGGTCCCACGGGAGCCCCACAGACCACGCCTCTATATCGACCTCCTCTGATGTGCACCACGCAGTTTATGCGGAACGTAAGGAATGCGGGCCAGTTTTCCAGAACGATTGCTGCAAAAAGACAGCATCGACATAAAAATAGCTTGAGGACGTGAAATAGTACAATCGCCAGCCAGTTTTGGTTGCAATGATAGTATTCGTCAAATCAAGTGGCCAATACGTGAGCAGAATACTCTCGAAAAGCTGTGCTCACGTATTCGCAACATTAGGGAACGTGGATGCCAGAAGAACCACAACACGTTGGTCGTCAAGTGTCGAACAGAAGCGGTGTATTGTTTTACCATGTCATGTGCGACGTTTCACGTTGTCAAAACTGGGCTCTGTGTCAATTACCATTCGGGAAAACAAATAAATAACAAAAACGCCAGGCCTACGCGCAAGGCAGAGCACAGTCACAACGAAAGCCTAAAGAGCGGCCTTTCAGAGCTCTTTCTAAACAATATTTGGGTAAATGCTAGAAGCAGACATGCTGACTACACCATAAATATTCACAATTTCTGCATAGTAGGCCGTCATTCACAATGCTAACCTTCGTCATTCTTCGGAGAAGCGTGGCATCCGCTAAGCGATTGAAACACATTTTTTGTTGCATTCAGTGGCTGACGACGAAAAAGAATTACGCCTGAAGTGTGTTTTGTAAAGTGTTGGAGCATTTGACGACCCACTCGTTAAGTGATTCACATTGTGTGATGCCTGGGTGTTCCTTTGCTATTTTAAAACGTTTCATTATTCATACTAACGCCAAACCTTTCCTGACATCAAACCTGCCTAAGGCAAGTTTGCGAATGAGTCTCAAGCACCAGCGTGGCTCAGCAGTTGAATACTCGATAATATGTGGGGTTTAACGTCCCAAAACCACCATATGATTATGAGAGACGCCGTAGTGGAGGGCTCCGGAAATTTCGACCACCTGGGATTCTGTAACGTGCACCCAAATCTGAGCACACGGGCCTACAACATTTCCGCCTTCATCGGAAATGCAGCCGCCGCAGCCGGGATTCGATCCCGCGACCTGCGGGTCAGCAGCCGAGTACCTTAGCCACTAGACCACCACGGCGGGGCCAATACTCGGCTGGCACACGGTTTGAATATGACTTTAAGCCACCACATATCTTTGATGTTTTTTATTTGAGTCTTTTTATATTTAGCGTGATAGTTGTTACGGACACCGGCAGCGGTGGCGGACTACTATGGCGATGCGCGTGAGCCGTGTTGTGGTTACAGAACAGCCTTCGCTGTAAAAAGTTACGTCACACGTGCGCATTAGGTTGCACATGTGTTAGCAAGTCCACAGGATGTGTGGCCCGGTTTGAATACGTCACACATCCTATCAAATTAAGAAATTTTGTTAAGAAGCTAATCAGTGTCTCATTTCTTGCCTTCTTTGAAGTTTACTTTTATACTCTGGATGCGGCTGTCGAGTCTTTGATGTCGAAGAAAAATTAAGATCGGTTCTGTTCGCTTTACCCTTGGTTTGGCTGTATTGCGTTGTTGATGTTATGTATTCGAAGACCTTCATACCCATTTCTCCCTTTTTTATGCTTCATTCTGGCTTAACTGAGGTGTGTCATTCCTGCAAATAATATAGTTGCTGGTACTCGTCTTTTAGCGCCCCCTCTCTTGTGGGCATGTACTAGTGCTGCTGCTTTCTTGCTGTACAAAAAAGAATTCGCCTAAAAGAAGGCCTAATAAGGTCTGATGCGTGCTTGAGAGAACTTGATTCCATCTTTATTGAGAACTGCACAAGTTTTGTTTCCACCAGCCTATGTTCCACTAACGCACATTTGCTACAATGCGTGGCAGAGGCAGCTATAAGGATGCGCGGGTATACAAACTGTGACATCAGTACGCCGTTATCGGTGGTGGGTCGTTCCAATTGTGCTAAGAATTGATGTGTGGGGTTTAGTGTCCCTAAACCACCATATGATTATGAGAGACGCCGTAGTGAAGGGCTCCGGAAATGTCGACCACCTGGGGTTCTTTAACGTGCACCCAAATCTGAGTACACGGGCCTACAGCATTTCAGCCTCCATCGGAAATGCAGCCGCCACAGCCGCGATTTGATCCCGCGACCTGCGGGTCAGCGGCCGATTACCTTAGCCACTAGACTACCGCGGCGGGGCCAATTGTGCTAAGAATATGCGGACTAATAAAACATGATGTTCCTTCAATATAAGCATTTTCTTGGTCATAAACAATTGTTACAGGGTTTCTGAAAACCTCTTTTCGCAACCTGCGTCAACCTGTCTTTTTTTTAATGAAACCTAAAATTTAGAGGTGCGCGTTGACTTGAGGCGTTGATGTACAACGACAGTGTCAGTCGTCCCGAAGTAATGTCACGGCTTTGTCATGCGCGGTGTAACCAACTCATTGGAGCCATAAGCTTCAGCTTACATTGTTTGACATCTATCGGGAAATAGGTGCACCAACGCTTTTTCCTCTTCCCTCCACCAAAATGAGCCCGCAACTGTCGCGAGTCGAAGCCGCGAGATTTACACAGAATGCTACGCAAAATGTTTAATACGTACGCACGTTGCACTCACTTCATCATGGGTTCAGAGTGCAAGAAGAGCGCTGCCAGATAGCTGGGAAACAGTTCGTGTTACAGTAAGCTTTAATCGTTCCCGCTATAAAACGTAGTAACAATCGAGGTATATAGGAATGACAAAAGTGCCCCGAGGAAAGAGAAAGCGGTAACGACCATGTGGACCATACTAAACGAAAAAAAAAAAACGTCAGTAGCAGCGTCAGGCTCTAAACATATAAACGCTCTGGTAGCCACGTTCGGGGGGAGTACTCGTTATCTTCCATGGTACAACCAATCAGGGTTAGCCCTGGGGGGGGTGCGGTTCATTAGGCGGCGCTCTCTTCGGCCAAAGCCGTCGTCAAAGTTTCAGCTGTTCTTCGCACACCGCCAATGTGCACCTGAAAAAATGGGAGAGAAGAACAGGCTGGGCGTCTACCTACCCCGAAGCGATGATGGCTTCAGCGGGTCTCTGTGTAGCCTGTGAATAGTCTCTAGGTGGCTTCGTACGATGGCATGGATGTACCTTAACGAGTTGTCCAGAGCATAAAAGACCGTTGGGTCATGTGAGTATTCCTCTGAGATATCTACCTGTGCAGGAAAGACGCAATAATAATAATAATAATAATGTAGCATCCAGTTGTGCCTTCCTGAGCGACATTCGGATATCAAATCACAATGTCGACACTGGTTTACGCAAGTCGATGGTTCATTAAGTATTAAAAGTTAATTACCATTCTAGCACTTATTTACATTGTGTACTTGAAAGAGCACAGCGACATCCGTCTGCCGCCAACAGCATGTCAAGCGTTGACATGTTACTAAACTTCAATGAAAAAAAAACTGATAAAAAAGACAATATCAGCCTAACTTTAGCTATAAGAGCCAATAAACTTTTAGAATAATGAAGGAATATAGCTGAGCGTAATGAGTGAGAGAAAAAAAACGTGTTTGTGGAGGGGAAGTGTGTGTGAGTGTGCGAGGATTTGTGTATGTGGGGCCATTGCGGTATCCCGCGGAGATCCTCACCGCGGGCGTGTTCCTACATGAGCTGTGCAAGCCGCTTCCGCAATGAGATAGCCCGCGGCCATTGTTACAGATTTGAATTTTTAAAATATTTTCGTTAAAACACTATTATGTAGCCAGATTTCTTGTGCTCTTTCTTTATGCTTGGTTACGAAGTTCCACACTCAACTACTGGGCTGCTCAATAGCGATTGGTACAGATCGTCCTGATTTTACTAACAAAAAAATTGATTTAACTTTAGGGGGCACTCCTGCGACAAATAGAATTCGTTTCCATAGGAAAGCTAACTTCTCTAAAAGAACGCTTACGAAATCCGGGGGGTAAATCCTGCAGCTTTCTAAGGGCTGCACCAAGATCAGCGCAATATGCTCACAAGAATACGCCACAAATGATTAGGCCTCTCGCCTAAATACCCTTTGAAAGTAGTAACAGGGTACGTCATTTACCATGAAAGTTTTTTTTAATTAAATCGTTAAGGCATGCATGCATTAGTAGGTAACTTCTAGTGACCACACTTGGGGGTCGACATCAGCTACTTACCACGGAGTAAGCTTCTGAAGTTAATATCTTGATTGCAGTTTTTATAAGCGATATACTTTCGCTCAACCAGCAAGCTCTTCACCATGTCTCAAAACTGAAAAAAGTGGCAGGTACTTCCAGCTAAATTATTGGGAGTTCTACAACGTGGGCAAGGTTTTCTGGACACTTGATATATATATATATATATATATATATATATATATATATATATATATATATATATATGACGCTTTGATGAATGGGAGACGTGGCCTGGCTCATATGCCATGTTTATTCCGTTCTGACGTCTTCCTCCTCGGCTTCTACTACAAGTCACTGCCTTCCTACGTCACAGGATTCCCCGTCCCCCCGAAAGAATGCGAGAGTTACAATGAAGAAAACAACAGAAGCATAAAGTGAAGAATGTCAAATTGCGCGGTAGTTCGATTTCAGGAGGGAGTTTCTCAACTAGCACAAAAGCTTAACAGTGTAGGGTAGCAGTCCGCGGTCATATCTAGGGTAGCTCTGGTGAACGAGGCTGGCTGTTGCGCCCTATATAGCATAACCCTGCCCTGCACATCTCCACTGATGATGACACGACTTGAGGTCTTGTGAAGAATGAACAAGGCTTGAAATCTGTGTAGCATTGGATAGACGGATGTCTTTGGCATCGGATCCAGCGCCGTCGTGGCAATAGATGCTTTTCTTCTAGTTGGCGCGCGTGAGAACCGAGCATGATGGGACGATGTCTTTTTTTCTCCGTTGTATACGTAGTAGCTGCATGTCTCTTTCGTAACTTTCTGTGGCGTTCTCTCAGTTTGTTGGATCGCAGACATGGCATTGACAACTGGTGCAGCAAATTTTGTCGACGTTGCTTTCTGCGAAGATGGCTTAGGCATTGACTTTGTCTTTGCTTCTTTAATGGATGTTGTCTCTGATGACCTTTCAGCCACAAGTGTACTCGTGAGGAGGTTTTACTTGATCGATGTTCTTGTTCGAGTAGCCGTTGCAGTTCCTGGAGTTCGTGGAGTTGCCTTTGTTGAAATTGCTCGTCTTGTTGTGAAAGTTCGTCAGATGGGCCTCTTTCAGGAACATGTGACTACTTTTCTTTAAATGGTGATGTAATCAATAGATTGTCGGTAGTCGATACTGTACTGCTGGGCTTGTCTTGCGGTGAAAGCAGCGTGACAGGCTGATGAGAAAGCTCCCAAGATGGTTGTAAGTCATTCTTCATTGTAAATGCTTCTGTCTGTTGACAATGCGCCGGCGTTGGTGGATTCGAAATTCCTGCAGTGCTTTGACTCACATGTGTGTTATCACTTGACGATGAGAGCGCAACAGACATGGCTTCAGGTGGTTCTGATGGCGTATGTTTTTATTTTTGCGGCGTAACTAGGCTAAGAATGTCTGTCGAACGACCCTGGTCGGGAACGTCAGGGTGTGGGCTGGTATTGCGAGGATTCATCAGCTCGTCACACGTAAATTCCGTCACACGCTCGAAATCGTTTGGGACTTGTGTGTGACACAAAGCATCAGGAAACTCGGGTGGTTCAGTAAAATCTGAAGTGTTGTGGTGCAGCAAACACGTTGAAAATGCCGATTTCATTGCTCTTGGGAAAGGAGGTTTTAGGTTCAGTTTTTGGCGAAATTGTCTAGATTTCTTTCGGTATACGGACGCTTTACCTTGTCTGTTGTGACGTGCAAGTTACCAGTCAGTGTTTAAATGCGTGATGTCTTTTCAGAAGAGACATATGGTGGTACAATGGTGGTATATTTTCTCTGAGGTCTCGTTTGGACAATGGGGTTACTGCTGGAAGACTTCGCGTAACTGTGATGGGTGTGTTGAAATGCCTTCCGCTGATGAGGTATGGAACGGTCTTCATCGTATTCTTCTAAACGAATGATCATTTCTTCTTTGATCTTTTTCCAAGACTCATCGTTCTCGAAGATGTGGGTGAGGTAAAATTTGAATGCCTCACCTAAGATGTAGTCAGTGAAGTTGATGATCATCTCCCGTTCCGACCAAGATGCAGCGGTAGCGTGGAGCTCGAACAGGTCGAACCAGCCTTCTACGGGTCCATCGTCCGCTGCTCTGGTGTACTTGGGGATAGGAAGGTCAGTAGATGCTTCTGACATGATGCTGGTCGATGCGCAATGCTATGCGCTTGCACGGTAGTTCATGTATACTCAGGGTGTCATGCAGACAACTGCGTAGATGATGAGCGACTGATGAAGGGGCAGGCAGGTCTCCATCCTGTCGACTCGTGTGACGCTCTCATGAATGGGAGACGTGGCCTGGCTCATACGCCATGTTTATTCCGTTCTGACTTCTTCTTCCTCGGCTTCTACTACAAGTCACTGCCTTCCTACGTCATATATATATATATATATCCTGATGAAGGCCAGACTCTAGGCCGAAACGTCCAAATAAACCACGTTGTGACCGCTCACGGAGGATTTACTTGACACACACACACAAACACACACACACACACACACACACACACATATATATATATATATATAAATATATATATATATACATATATATATATGTATATATATATATATATATATATATATATATATTATCGAGAAATTAGAAGATTTTCACAATGAACTGTAAAAGAATTAAAATTACCACAAGCCACACATTGCCGATGCCCAGTTCATTGTACGTGGCTTTTAGAAGATAACCTCATAGAATTTGGCATCACAGGTCCCTATGTTGCCGACGTGCTCGAATGTGCACGCATCCCGGGAAAGCAAGCGTTCTGAGCTATTGCCGTCACTGCGCTGTCATCCACTCGCTAACACCGATGAGCAACGACTTATCTGAGGCACTTGCTCGTTCTTCAGGGAGACATCGCACCTCTTCTGCATACTCCATGGTTCCTTCGAGGAACCAAAAAAAAATTGCATTGATTTGAGTGTGAAGCCGTCACGCACCCCACGCTGGAGCATATACGCACTCTCCACCCTTTCGCTGTCACTAAATTGTCTCCATGTTCTTCTTATAACTTGAAAAACTTGTGGCGAAGCACTGAAAAGGAAGTACGAGAGAATGAAAACAAAAGAATAATTCGCATGATTATGTTAGTTGTATCATCTTTTGAATCTACAACGGAGCACATATTTTCGTCGCTCGCTCTGTTGACACGTGTACTGGTGACTACCGCAAGATATATGTGAACTGGTAGCGTAACTTTCATAGATGACTATGTATTCAGTACTTGGCGGCTCGTTGTCACCGTCCCCATCTGCGTATAGAGGGGACAACTATCAACAAACAAAAAAATATGACGTCAATACCGAAAGCGACAGCAACTTTATGCATTTGCCCTACATGGAGCGAAATCGATTTTTTTTAGTTGCCGACCTTTATCGTGCCGTTACAAATGCGCGATTTTATTCTGCTTTATTGCTCACTGATCCTCTTCGCGAGCGAAGAGGAAGATCAAATAGAAAGATTAAGAAAGCACGGCTGTTTTATTAGCGAAATAAAAGCTTTGCAGATGAAGTTGTGACGCAACTCTTCGCGAGCATATTAGTGTAATAGTTTGAAAACTCGAGTTGTCCAATCGTGGAAAACCACTACACCGAGACAACAGCCTTGAGAATGTCAATTTGACAACCGTAGAGTGCAGCGTCTCGTTGCTTAGAGAGTTGCATTCACCGTCGTCAAATGTGAGGGGATGCCTGCTGTGCACCAGATAATGCAGTAGGCGTCAACTACAGCGGCTATTTACACAATACATGCGCTAGTTTAGCCAGGAGACGGAAACTCCTCATACCCCCCACGTACGCGCTCTCCCGTGGTTATGCGCAGTGCAGCACCTCTTTTACCATTGGCGGCTGCCGGGCATCTAACTAAACAAATAAATCACAAACAGAACATTTTTATCATGACGTAACTGGTGAGGTCATCAAATAGAACGAAAGGACGAAACACCGAGAGGAAGAGAGTGGCGTGAAAGCTTTTCTCTCTCACTTCGACCTCTTCAAAGCAGCGTAACTAACCTCTCGGGCGGTCCCCTCTTTTGGGAGTAATAAACTTTTGATCATCATCATCACTTCGCATGCAAGCGGAATGTGTTCGGGCCTTCTTTGAGGTTTGCTGACAACTTGGGTGATGTGGCCGTTCGTAAAATTTTAGCTATTTTTTATTTCTATCATTTTTTTCGAAGTGGCAAACGTTAACTGATTTCTCAGTAAGACAAACTCGACCGACCCAAATGAAATTAGCTTTTTGTATAAAAAAACGTAGACATACACGTCGTGTGAAAGAAACGATCTCTAACAGCAGCTTTAATTTACAACTGACATATGGACATAAGAGCAAACAGTGAACCCGGAATGTCAGATTAATGCAAAAGTTATCAATAATTACGAGTAGGACACGTCGTGTTTGGCTAGATAATTCTTGTTAGAACGACATACGTAGTATCGTAACAGAACTTCAGTACTAAATGAGACTGAAGTTCGGATCCACGGATATGCTTCAAGCTACCAGAAAATATGCAAAAAGAACGTCACTGGAAAGAGCGTTTTGGAAAGTTGACTACTTGATCGTCAGGGCAACAGCGTTGCTTGTACGAACAAATGTTAATTAGTCAGAAAGTTGGCTCCAGCGGCATTTCCTGTATTAATTCTGAGAAGCATTTAGTTCATCGCACGTGCTTCAATGATAAATAAGTAAAGACTCACAAAGTTTGAAACGGGTAATAAAAAATTTTATGAAAACGCAGAAGGCTATATTCACTTGACATCATTTGAAGTACATTCTAAAAGTAGAAGAAGCAAGAACTATGTAGCCGAGCAAACACGACTTCAAGCTTTTCACTGAACGAATTTTGCCGACAGGAGCTTGGCTGCCGTCTTTACCAATTAGTCTAACGGCACTGCACTTTTGTAAGTCCAGTCATGCTTGCTGATAACTAGGTTGACTTATGTGCTCGCCCGAAATCAATACCTGCTCGAATAATGGGTACAAATGCGCGTGCTCACCCTTTGCCACTTCCATGAAAAAAAACCGTCGCGGAGCTGAGATTTGCCGGGTTAACACTCTGCAAAGCCGCGAAAAACATCTGTTGTCCAATTCAGCCATCTTCGTCGAACGCGTGCTTGACTTACTCAATATAACTCACTGTGGCTTTCATTATAACTTGCGGTCATTATCTTTCCCGTACTTGACACGCCGATCGAGCGAGATAACTGAGTGCGATCCAACTTGTAATATCGCTAAGTGAGTGGTAACAAGGAGTGGAGGCAAGCGCATCAAACTCAAGACAACCACTTCCCGCGCTTCGCTTGATTTAAAATTTAGAAAAATCAGATTAGAAAGACATAAACAAAAACGCTCGTTATAGTGGTATTAAAATTTTTATTTTGGAAACCTGTGAAAGCCTACCAATGCGAACATCCACATCAACGTCACACCGTTAAACCATATCTTTGGTGGCAACCCGGCAACCACTATGAAGGTGGCATGTTTATTGAAACCAAAACAAGCGCTGAGATTCCGGGGCCTGGTTAAGCTCTTACAAGTCACCCCAGTGAACAGCACGTAAGCAAATGAATAAACTGGAGAAGCTTCGCCCGATACCATCACGGAACATTGAGCGATGTCTCGTTGACCCAGAAATGCGCCGAACTGAACACAGGCTCCGATAGCAGATTGCTCGGAGACGCCCCCCCCCCCCCCCCCCCCCCCCGACTGAAAATAGCGCTAAGAAACGGGGACACAAGAAGAGGACACACGGCACAGGCGCTCTTCTTGTCCTCTTCTTGTGTCCCCGTTTCTTAGCGCTATTTTCAGTCGTCACAATGCACCAACAAGCCCAAATTTCGACAGTGTTGAGCCCCCCCCCTCCCCAACAATTAGTGCACTTGACCAAAATTTGAGCCAATGAACCGTTTAGTGAAGTGTCGAATAAACTGCAAAGTAAATTTATAGCTATCTTTTGGATTTTTACCATACGACTACTTCCAAAAATTTATGTTTAGTTTTACTTTTGTTTTTATTGCCCTCCTCAACATGCGGCAATTCAGTCGTCGGCAGGCGCTGGGGACTTTGGCAACATGCTTTTATTACCTTTCGTTCCAAGTTTCGTGACCCATATCGTCTGACCATGCACAAGCCCTGATAGCGAATCTCATGGATACGCCCCCATTTGCAGAAATCGACCAAAAAATCTGGCAATGAACCATTTAGCGAAATGTCAGATAAACCATAACCTGAATATATACTTCACTTATGCATATATAAAACTAGGACTATTTGGGAAAAATTATATGGAATTTCTAATTTACGCTGTTTGTCCCCTCTTCACCTAGTAGCGCTTCACTGTAGACGGCAGGTGTTGATGCCTGTGGTAATGATTTTCGACCCTTTTCGTTCCAAGTTTTGCGACGGATATAATTTGACCATGACTACAGAGTGATCACGTTCACTACTCATTTCTGCCAAAGCCTGTGAAATTGCCTCTGATTTTCGAATAGAGTGTGAATGTTGACACCATCACTGATTCCGTTCACTCGCCACATATTCACTAGCAGGTATCACCCGCAAACGAATTCATTCTATTACTTTTCCATCCCTAGCTGTCATATTGACTCCACAACGCTCCATTACTCTGCGTCTCCAGCTTTCTTCTAATCCCCGCTACCAGGCCACCACTGGGGGTGCGTCACGGCTAGAAACACCCGCCAGTTACAGGGTTAATGGGCTAATTTTGGACGGTGACAGCGCGGCCTGCAGCCTCCCTAAATTTCTGGGAAAAGGTTTCACCGCTTTCCGTCTTGACATGCCTCCCTTTCAGCATCTGCGCCACTTCCCTTATGTCAGTATCCGCACCTCTTTGTTACGCACATGGGTACTTCAAGGTTTTCTTTTGTGAGTGACGTTTATTTGTAAATTTTTCCCACATATAGCAATTACCACCTCTTTATTTGCATCGCGAGAGCCTGGAATGTATGGCGAGGTTGTAATAATTGCTCTGTTCTTTTTTTTATTTTGCATTTTCCAGACGTAGTGTCGCCGAATGTAGGTGCTTCCTACTACAAACTACCGTGGTTCGCAAATAATGTTCGGTTATGGTGTCTGTCAAAAATCAGTCATACTTGAGTTCCTAGTCTTGATCACTTTGGTAACATACGTGCAGTGAACTAAAAGCCTCGGAGTGTCAGATGTTGCACACCGTTCACTGGTTGCGGCACCTCCAATTAGGCTTTTGGTTTTGTAACTGCATGAGTGTACTTTATGGTTACCTGAACAATGACGTGCCTTTTCAACAAGGCTGTAAACAAAACAGATATATTTAAAGTGTAGGTTCGAGCGTGGACACGTTAAGTTCCGAGTTCTAGCGCTCACAGCTCCTTCTCCTTATCGTTGGGCACACAGGCGCTTGGTTCCAGGCAATCGCAACGTGAATATAGCAATGTGTTGAAGCCTTCTGACCAGTCAGGCTGGCTGGTCAGATTTTGGGTGGTCAGTTATGCCAGCTGTGCGGCAACCAAATTTTTGGGCTGCGTGCCGAGGGATCAACTGGTATCCATTGATGGCATGCGAAAATATGTGGCCAAGATAGCTGTTCTTTTGTCCTCCAAGATGCTTACATTTTTCCTAATGGCCAAACCTTAATACTTCTAGAGCTTCCCATTCATAGCACCACTAAGATGTCCCGAGCCAGACATGGATTTCCCGTCAGCAAGCTTGATGCCTGGCCATTCCCAGTGGGCACATTCAGAGTGAGCAACGAGGCACATTCTGTTTCGAATACATCCACTGCACTCCAGCTTGCAAACTGTAACCTTTCCATACTGATTTTAATGCTTTAACTGCAAAGAATTTTTCCTACGTAACGAATGAGGGTGTCGCAGACCACCACGCAGAATTTGAAATATGTCATTTTTAGAAAAAAAAGTTACCCATAAACAAACAAATGATTGATTTTGGTCCAGATAAAGCCTTAGATTCGAAATCGCACAAGAAAAAAAACATTTTTTCCACTATATTGCCTACCTTGTCTGTTGACACACGCAAGGCCATGAGAGAGTACCAGGGTACGCTGATTTACGCCCCCCCCCCCTGCACAACAATGCAACAAGCTTCGTACATTCATAGTTCAGGCCAAGGTCAGTTTGTCGGCGGCTACGACAGAGGGTGCACCCGCCGCTTTCTGGTGCCCGTTCTCAGATTAACCAAAGGAACAGCGTATTATTATCTGTCTGATAGGTTTATCGTTCAGTAAGAAACCTCACAAATGGGTCCGGCACAGGTGGGTCAAAATAAAGAGAGAATGAACATGGGCGTTACGCATAAAAGAGTTAAATAATCTAGAAGTACAATGCCATGATATGTGGTTGCAACCTTTTTGGGTCAGTTATTTGGCCAGTGAAACTGGAATAATAAGATACATTGCCCATATACAGCATGAATTGAACCTTCTGCATAGCACACCAGTCTTTCGTTACCAACATGTTCCAACGAACCCACAGATATCTTTCAGGTTGACCGATCAAATATGTAGAAAAGAAAAGGAGATGCTGTTAGCAAAATAACAATTCACGCACATTCCAAAAGACGAAAGAAAAACACTGCGAGAAAAATGTCATGCTCAAAAGACAAAATGTCTGCGCACAAATGGGCACTTCCGTTGCAACTATAGAAAAAAGCATTGCCGTTAAATGTGAACTCTTGTGTAAAGGGCGCCGTCCAGGCCATCTGTGTCGACATTTTTCAGGGACAGCTCACTGCTCCCCCATAGTTGAATATGCGGTACTTCAAATCTATAAACACTTTTTTCTATGCCCAACGTTAATGGTTTTCGCGTGAATCTGGAAAGTGGGACAGCATGTTGCTCTCCTATAGTAGAGTACCTTGTAATTTGAATCGTTTACCACTCTTTCTAAACACAGCCCTCCTTGAATAATCCGCGAAACTCGGAATTTCGTCGTGGAGTCCTTCACGGCAAATTCTTGTCAACAAGGCCTCACCAAGTGTGCGACCTACGGGATGGCTTTTTGCTCTCCTATAGTAGAGTGCCTGGTACTTTCACTCGTCATCCCCTTTTTCTGAACACACTTGTTCTATGAGTGCCGATTTTTTCCGGCGTCTAGATCACATCAGTGGGGCGGCTTTCAGCCATACAATAGTATACGTACCAAGTACTCTGAATCAGTATACGTTTTCAGGGTGAGGCTCCTTGTGCCTTGGGTCAGGCATCCCTGATGTATGTAGAAATAGTAGTAGTAGTCGTAGTAGTAGTGAGAACAGGTAGTGACCTCCTGTTTAGTACTCGGAATGCCCGCTGAACGGCAGTACTTCTATATGATGAATATGTGATGAAAAGAGGCGAGATGGTGGTACTTGGAGCGTTCACTAGATGTACGGATGAACGGACAGCCGGATGGATGAATAGACAAACACCAGGACGAGCGGACGGATGGACACACGGACGAACGAACACACATACAGAGGTACGGACGGACGGACGCATAGACGGACTTAACTTAAACTAAATGCAGAGCCACCTTGCGTTGGCAGACACGTATCAGAATAAATTTTACAAAAAATAAGTTATTGAACGGCAAGTACCAGTTAAATAAAAACAGGCACAAGTTATACTCTGCAGTGATATCTGAAGCAAAGAACTGACACAAAATACTTCGCATGTTAGGTTTAATCAAGCTGTTACGTGTACCATAAAATTTCAGCGCAAGATGTACCTTTACCACTATAATTATTCGGATGGAGTGAATCCGTGATGACTTGATACTCCTGATTACAGACCGCATTCGGATAAAGTAGTAAAATGCGACGGTAGATCGCCCGCTTTGTCATATGCTATCTTAAAATGTCTCACAAGCCATCTGAAATTGAACTAACACAGCGTGAAGAGAATCGAGAACCTTTTAAATCGGTCGTCTGCGTTCAAGTGGGTAGTGGTGACAGCACACGAATATTGACATCGCGAGCCTTAAGCATTTCAGGATGCCTCGCCACGATGGTCTAGTCACTATGGTATTCGGCTGCTGACCCGCAGGTCGCGCGGTTGAATCCCGACTGTGGCGGCTGCATTTTCGATGCAGGCGAAAATCCTGTAGGCCCATGTGCTGAGATAATTTCGGTGAACGTTAAAGAACTCTGGGTGGTCGAAATTTCCGGAGCCCCACACTACGGTGTCTTTTCTAATCATATTTATACGGGGGTGAGAGAATGAATGAAATAAATATATTTACAAAGTATACAGGGAGAGTCAGAGGCAGCTGCAGCCAAGATGGAAGAACAGCAGAACAACAACACGAGCATGGTCGCTTTCATCGTCTTCGTCCTATATGATGCTCTTTCGTTGCCGATGTCGTGTAACATATAACCCCCCGCTGCTGGCAGCGCCGTCTCGGTGCCTAAAGGAGAGTAGGGTCATATGCGGATATGTAAGGTTTGAGGCGGGTCACGTGGACGACGTCAGTAGCGGGTGCAGACGACGATGACTGACTGTCCAACAGAGCAATGTCGTATGTTACATCGGTAAGCCGGCGTAAAACCTTGTGAGGCCCCGATTAGCGAGACAGGAACTTCGAAGAGAGGCCAACGTGGCGGCATAGTGTCCAGAGGAGGACCAATGAACCTGGAGAGTAGAAAACTACTCTGTGATGGCTATCGTAGCGGGCTTTCTGAGAGAGCTGCAAGCCAAGAAGACGTTGCCGTGCAATTTGGCGGGCCACTTGAGCCCGAGCAGTGGTATCCCGGGTGTACTCTGTAACCGTTTGCGTAGTTGATGGGAGAAGAGTCTCGAAGGATAACGCTGGATGGCGGCCGAACAATGAATAGAATGGGGAGAAGCCAGTGGTGTCGTGGCGTGACGAATTGTACGCGAATGTCACTTAAGGCAAAGTACTATCCCAATCAAGGTGATTTTTGGAAACGTACATGGAGAGCATTGTTGTCAATTTTCGATTTAGGCGCTCGGTAAGACCATTTGTTTGTAAGTGATAGGCCGTAGTCAGCTTGTGACGCGTCGAACACGAGTGAAGGATGTCACTCACTACTTTGAAAGAAATGAGCGACCACGATCAGTCAGCAGCTGTCGAGGAGCGCCATGGTGAAGAATGACGTCATGAAGCAAGAAGTCTGCGACGTCAGTGTTACAGCTTGTCGGTAGCGCTAGAGTGATAGCTTATCTTGTGGCGTAATCAGTGGCTACGGCTATCCACTTGTTTCCAGTGAGAGAAGTAGGAAATGATCCAACGAGATCAAGACCGACGTGGTAGAAGGGAACGGTGGGTATGTCTATTGGTTGGAGCGGACCAGCTGGTGGCAAGGTGGAATGTTTGGAGCGCTGGCAGGACTCACATGCAGCAACGTATCGGTGCACAGAACGGTAAAGGCCTGGCCAGAAGAATCTACGCCGCACGCGATCGTACGTGCGCGTGACCCCGAGATGTCCCGCGGTTGGGGCGCCGTGAAGCTGTTCAAGTATAGCGGAACGGAGTGTTGCAGGAGCTACGAGTAGTGGCTCTGGTCCTTCGGTGCTGGTGTTGCGTCGGTAAAAAATGCCATCGCGTAGAACAAACAAGTGTAGCGACGGGTCTACGGGGGGCAAGCGTAGACTCTGCATGATAGATTGCAAGTGGACATCGCTGAGCTGTTCCTTGCGTATGTCGGTGAAAGCCGACATGGCGAAGACACAAGGGTCAGAATCTAGTGCTGAAAGGTCAGGTGGGTCCACGGGACGACGGGATAGACAGTCGGCATCCTGGTGCATTAGGCCAGATTTGTATGCCATGTCGAAGCTGTATTCTTGTAGTTTCAAGGCCCAAAACCAAGTTGTCCTGTTGGATTTTTAAGGAACGACAGCCAGCACAAGGCATGGTGATCTGTAATTACCGAAAAGGTGCGGCCAAACAAGTATGGTCGAAATATTCTGACTGCCCAGACTAGTGCGAGGCACTCATGCTCTGTAATAGAAAAATTGCTCTCGGAATGAGAAAGGAGGCGACTGGCATAAGCAATGACGCGATGTTGTCCTCGTTGCCGCTGGGCGAGAACAGCACCAATTTCATGTCCGCTGGCATCGGTACGAACTTCAGTATGGGCTGACGGGTCGAAATGGGCCAAGAAGGGTGGGGAAGTAAGTAATGTTGTAAGGGTGCTGAAGGCAGTTGCTTGGTCAGTACCATAATAAAAAGGCATGTTCTTCTTTAGTAGCTCCGTAAGTGGTCGCACAATGTCAGCGAAATTCTTCACGAAACGTCGAAAGTAAGAACAAAGGCCGATAAAACTCCGTGCATCTTTTGCGAAACGTGGTATGGGAAAATCTTTGACAACTCGAATTTTGTCAGGATCAGGTTGCACGCCTCGAGCACTGACAAGGGCGCCCAGCACAGTGATTTCCCGGCGGCCAAAGCGACATTTGGAAGAGTTGAGCTGAAGTCCTGCTTTCCGGAAAACCTGAAGAACAGCCATTAGGCGGCTAAGGCGGCTTTTGAATGTAGGTGAAAATACGATGACGTCATCGAGATAGCACAGGCACGTGGTCCATTTGTATCTACGCAGAAGAGAGTCCATAATTCTTTCAAATGTAGCTGGTGCATTACACAATCCGAATGGCATAAACTTGAACTGGAAAAGTCCATCCGGTGTGATGAATGCGGTTTTGTCACGGTCTTGATGATCGACAGAAATCTGCCAGTATCCTGTTCACAAGTTGATAGATGAAAAGTAGGCAAACGCAAGTAGGCAGTCGAGAGCATCGTCAATCCGCTGCAGTAGATACACGTCCTTATGTGTTACTTTGTTTAAGTGACGATAGTCTACGCAGAAGCGCCAGCTGCCATCCTTCTTCTTGACTAGCACGATCAGCGATGCCCATGGACTGCAGAAAGGTTCGATGACGTCTTTTGTGAGCAGTTGTTCAACTTCGTGCTGTATAACTTGTCGCTCAGCATTAGACACGCGATAAGGACGTCGTTGGATGGGGCTGGCGTCTCCAGTGTTAGTCCTATGAGTTACAAAGGATGTCTGACACAAAGGGCGGTCATCAAAATCAAAGATGTTGCGGTAGGATTTCAGCAGGTGCCAGATGTCAGCTGTCTGTGCTGGAAGAAGATCCGGAGCGATCATCTTGTCGATGGTGTCATTCGCTGTGCTCTTAGAGGATGAAACGGAGCAGAGGACGAAGAAGATTCGGCAACTAACGCCGAAATAGCAGCATCTATAGAAAAAACTTTTGCCAGTCACACCATCTGGGATAACTTCAGCGCACCAGCTGAAGTTTAGGATCAGAAGAGATGCTGTATTTCCCGTGACTGTCAAAAGTGCGTGAGGCACGGCAAAATTTTTGGCCAGCAGAACGTCAGCAATAGGTATCAACATGTAGTCACCATCGGGAACCGGAGGGACAGATCTCAGCTTCACGTAAGTAACGGCTTGAGGTGCTAGGCGAACGTGATCTGATGAACACACACGGTGTTGAGCTGGTGTTGGGTCGTCATCATCATCAAGTTGAATCATGCCGGTTGAACAATCAATAAGGGCAGAGTGGGCGGATAAAAAGTCCATGCCCAGGATAGGTTCATGGGAAAAATTCTCGGGCACAGCATGTAGCACTGTCGTGGAGCGATCAGCCACACTTATACGGGCGGAGCACATTCCTAGCACGGGAAACGTGCCACCGTTGGCGACCTGGATGAGTGGCACTGTGGGTGGCGTTAAAACTTTCCTAAGGCGGCAACGAAGTTCTGAATTCATCACTGATATGTGAGCTTCTGTGTCCACCAGTGCAACAACGAATGTGTCATCTACTTCAACGTTGATAAGGTTGCGTCGAGTTGGCAGCATGGTCAGAGGATTTGGCGGGCAAGTGGTCGATGCAGCATCACCTCCGGGAGCTGCGTCATCTAGTTTTCCCGTGGCAGGTGGTCAGTCGGCGACGTTGGTCGACGAAATTGGGGCGAGCGAGACGCTGGGCGACGGGAGAGCGGTGAACGGGACTGGTGAGCCTGCGGAGATTGAGAGCGACGACGATATGGCGGCATAGAACAAACGTTTTCACTGCTGGCCTGAGGTGACTCCCGGTAAGTTTGAAAGCGTCCATGATCCCTCTCTGGCCGATGGCGGTACCCATAGGATGCCTGATGCCAATACCACCGAGTGTTACAATGGCGGGCCACATGTCCGATACGGTGGCAGTTGAAACAAATCGGGCGATCGTCGGCAGTCCTCCCCTCGGCTGGTTTGCGAGGGCGCGCCGGAAGGTTTTGGCTTTGGGCATACGAAACATTGGGTCGACGACGGTCGATCGGCTGAGAGGGAACTGTACTGCACTCGTAGGCCATTCCAGCATTGAAAGCTCTGTCGCACATGTACCAGTGGCACCATCTGAGGGCTAGAGTCACAGACACAGGAGCACGTGGACGCAGGAGACAGAGCTTCCAGTTCACGTCTGATGATTTTGGTCACGTGCTCTGCAGTTAACGGCGTCTGTAGCACAGGCCTGTCTTCGCACGACCAGGTTGCTGCTGTGTTAGGTAGTCGAGTGAAATTACGGGCGATACGTCGACTTTTTGTGGCTTCAAAACGCTGGCACTCTTTGATGATGACATCGACCGTTTTGCAGTCCTTGCATATGAGAAGGTTGAATGCATCATGTGCAATGCCTTTCAATATGTGAGCTACTTTTTCGGTTTCTTCCATACCATTGTCCGCTTTTCGGCAAAGGGCAAGCACGCCCTGTATGTAAGTCACGTATGACTCTGATGACGTTTGCTCACGAGATGCCAACTCTTTCTTGGCCACTGTGTTTCTACACACAGACTTGCCGAAAAGGGCGCGCATCTTTTCTTTGCACGCATCGCAGCTTCCGATTTCATCTTCGTGGTTCTCGAACCACACTTTTGCTGTTCCTTTCGAGTAAAACAGGATATTGACTAACATAAGAGTTTCATTCCAGCGGTAATTCTTACTTTTACGTTCGTACAACAGCAAACAATCTTGGATGTTGACATCATGCGTGCCACAGAACGTGCCAAGATCTTTTAGCTGCGGAAGGACAACAGTTGTTGTTTTAGTTGCCTCGGCAGGAGCAAGTCCCTGGTTTGCCATGGTGGAAAAATCGAAGCGTCGGCCACTGTGGAGCTCCGTTTATTGTGTTGTACCCAGCACCCACCACCAAATGTTACGGGGGTGAAAGAATGAATGAAATAAATATATTTACAAAATATACAGGGAGAGCCAGAGGCAGCTGCAGCCAAGACGGAAGAACAGCAGCCACAACAACACGAGCACGGTCGCTTTCATCGTCTTCGTCGTCTATGATGCTCTTTCGTTGCCGATGTCGTGTAACAATATAGTGGTTTTGGGGCGTTAGACCCTACAAATCAATCAAGCATTTCACAATAATGTAGATTCGAATGCTTAAGAGTCCAAGGTAAAGGCCAAGAAGAGCCCCTTCTAATGCAAGCACTCTTTACTATCTTCCTTTAAACCAGGCAGGTGCGATTAGCACGTTATTGATCGCTTCACTTTTATTGCATTCTTCATAGAAAACTTGTTTTTTTAAGGACTCATCCAATGGCAGAGAAGAGGGAGAACACTGCGTTAAAAGCTTCTTTGCTCCCTGCCTGCCCTGCAATGCAAAATCCTTCGCTTCTATCCTTCTTGCAATAATGATTGATTTTTACATACCGACCACTTGGCAGCGGCCGGAACAAAACAGCGTATGACACGTACTTTAAAAATTTCTGAAGTGTCATTCATACTTGTCGTGCACGATGGCTTCTCTATATTTAAGTAACCGAACTACGTCTACTCCTACGTATTATAATAAAGCTTGTCTTAATTGGTTGACATGTGGGGTTTAAGGTCCCAAAACCACCATATGGTTAAGAGAGATGCCATAGTGGACGGCTCCGGCAATTTTGAACACCAGGGGTTCTTTAATGTGCGCCCAAATCTGAGCAAACGGTCCTACAGTATTTCCGCCTCCATCGAAAATGCAGCTGCCACAGCCGGGATTTGATCCCGCGACCTGTGGGTCAGCAGCCGAGTACCTTAACCACTGGACCACGGAGGTGGGGCAAACCTTGTTATCGATACAAAGGTATCGATAAAATGATATTACGGGAGAGCTCCAGATGATGATTGGCCATCGTACTGAAAATCCAGCGATTTCGCTCGTGGTTCCGCAATATGCTCATCGATGTCTTTCCACTATCATGGCACTTTTCGAGACGAATAAGAAAGTGGCTTACTCGAGTACGTGTGAAGCCTCCCCTAATATAAATTGCTAATGTGAATCTTGATGAAGTGCCACGGTAACGTGGTCGATAAAGACACCCATATCACACGCATTTGTTTCCTTCGGAATTGAGACGTTTTTACGAGAGGTCACTGGGAAGCTCCAAACGGGTTCAGTGATTCAATACAGGGCGTCATTTAACATAGGCACAATAGCAGCCAAATAATTTCTCCGTGGTCGTTCCTGTTTCAACGCTGTCTGCGAGATAACTCCTTTTTAAGTACAAAAATGTTTTATGACGGGGTCCACCACGACTCCGCTGACGCACTTCCATCACGGAAGTGACGTTGAAAAGTATTGACTAAGAAATTGTGAAGAATACTTCCAGAAGGCAAGAATCCGTCACACGAAATCGAGCCAGCAAGCTCTCAATTCTCAGCGCTTGGCGCTAACCACTACGTCACAGAGCGTACGTTGTCTGGAGGGCTAACGGCAAGTGATTTATATACACCATTCTCCGTTTGGCGGTACTCAGAGCTTCGAAACTTTCGCACATTTTTGTTATCAGTGGCGAGATGGCGCGACAGGCTTTCCTTGGGTAAAGCGTTGGGCCCGCTCTGAAGGGTCTTGTCTCCGCTAAGCGCCGCCTTCAAAGAGCGTGGTCTCGCCTGCGCACACACTTATCAAGCTCGCAATTCGGGAAAGGTCGAAGGGTACTTTGAAAGCACCACTGCCGCGTTTACGAAATGAGGGCGCTGCTAACGCATTACGCAAGAATTGTGACAGTTGTTCGCGCTGTGCTGTGTGTCCTTGCAGGCTAGTTTCGTGAGTTCTTTTTTCTGTTTGAACAGCTTGCTTTAGGCGTCGAGCACTGACATTTGTTGTTCTGCGCTCGTCCTATGTATGCTAATTTGGGACGTGCTTTCTGTTTGAGGTGAGCACTCTAACATTCGAGCTACTTGTCATTCCTAACGTGACTTTACTTTATGTTGTTGTTGCCGAAACAATGCTTAATAAACGGTCAACTACCTCGTTAAGGACACGTCTCACTTTTGTGCTGTACCTATTCTAATATAGGGAGCCACGTGTTTTTTTTAAAGTGCACCCGTCGTAACAGGCTAAAGTAACTAACCGTATGATAAAACAAAATATAAGTTTAACGCTGTTTACAGCCCGTATGTACAAACTGTTTCTGGATGTGCTGCTGCACAAAAGTGAGACACGATAATAATAATATTTAGGATTTGTTGTGCCAAAACCACTAGACGATTATAAGAGACACCGTATTAGAGGGCACCGAAAATTTCGAACACCTGGGGTTCTTTATCATACACCTAAAACTAAATACATGGGCCTCGACCAATTTCGGCTCCATATAAAATGCAGCCGCCGCAAAAATATGGTATAAAACTAACGTTCTTAAGGCAAAACGTGTTTCAAACAGGCAGCACGTCAAGATGCAGAGGCTTGATCAGAGGAGGCGCATACCATCCCGCTCAGGTTCAGAGGTTGACAAGTCAAGCTTCATGGAAACTGGCTGCCATCAGTACATATTTTGTGTCACCCTCTTTCTCTCTGGCAACTCCATTGAAGGGCGTTGGAGACTTCAACAGTTAGGCGTCAATCATCATCAGCAATGCGCTTGCCCTGACAGAGGCAATGAACATATTGCGATTCGTCTTACACAAACAGCCACCTATAGCATGGCCTAAATTTTATTTGTGGAAATCAATGTTCTTCTATCATAGGTATATGTTAAAACAAAACGGACGCCGCCTAATATGTTCTTGAAAATAACTTTGCACCTTCACATGGGTATTAGTAAAGTCGTTTAAATAGCTTTGCAGCCCCGCCGCGGTGGTCTAGCGGCTAAGGTACTCGGCTCCTGATCCGCAGGTCGCGGGTTCAAATCCCGGCTGCGGCGGCTGCAATTCCGATGGAGGCGGAAATGTTGTAGGCCCGTGTGCTCAGATTTGGGTGCACGTTAAAGAACCCCAGGTGGTCAAAATTTCCGGAGCCCTCCACTACGGCGTCTCTCATAATCATATGGTGGTTTTGGGACGTTAAACCCCACATATCAATCATTAAATAGCTTTGCAGAAGCACTAGACTATTGCTCTACGTAGACAAACAATGCGAATGTTTTTCAGGACTGTTTCTTTACACATTTAATGTAGATGATCTTGCAAGCAAAGTAGTTACATGTATGCTTCCTAAATGCTGCGCAATACAAGCATCAGTTATCGCAGAACGATATTGTAAACTATTTTCGCTAAACAGGCAGTTCTTGGGATTTAGCACATTGATTTTATTCACCATATGATTATTAGTTATGACGTCGTCATGGGCTACGGAATTTAGATAAACTAAGGTTAGTCAACGTGTACCTGAACCTGAAATACAGGGGGATCTAGTAGTTTGCCTTCTTTGAATTGTGTTCGCAACGACAGGATGCGAACGTGTGGATTTCAGGTGAGGTGCCAAAATGAAAACCATTGTAGCACCGCAGTAGCTAAAACTGCTAAGCAAATGACCACCACCATTCAATGAGAATAACTCAAGGGCACCGCCAATGAATGGACAGAATCGGGCAACAGAAAAGTTTAATTCACTACTGTGCACGCGTGACATTGTATATTTATTAGAATACTGCGGAGTTTTCTATTAAATACGCATATAAACAATACAAAAACATTATTACCGTTAAGGGGACCTGGACTAAAAGGTCAGGATGTCTGTCTCCGAATCACATTAGTAATGTTATCCTAATAAGGTCCATACCAGCTAGGGCAACTTTCCGTCTTTTCAACTGTTGTCAAAATCGACAGGCGCTACATTATTTTAAATGAACAAAGAACTATACAGCGAAATTGCTGCTATTTGTGTCGATACCAACAACGTAACTCTAGTAATGTACTTGTACGCCGTCAATAAAAACACGACTGCATTACCACCTCTCTGCTTACTGTGAAATTATTTATTTTTTGTGAGTTCCAACAGCTTTTTTTAGACTAGTCTTCGTCTCCGCACTAAAGTTTTCATTTTGCCAGCCTCAAAGCCATGAAATCCGTAGGCGGGCAGGTTTAGGAATATATGACTATATAGGAGTTCAACTTATTTCCGGTTCTGGTGGGGAACTCGTTCATCAAGCTTCAAAACGTCCAAGCCGCGTCCGCGATTTCACTCTAGACGAGGATTCGCACCGGAGCGTTTATCATTAAACGATTTCAAGGTTGCTTCTCGGCGTCGTGTGTTTTTGAACCAACGTTCTTCTAACGCTCTTTTTGCGCAACTATGCTATTCAGGCACATCGGTGAACAAAAGCGGAAGTCACCAAAGGTCTGTTTTGTAAACAGTGAATGGGTCTATACAGCAGTACTGCATAGAATTCTGAACATCGAACACGTCACAAACTGCCTTAGCAAAAAAAAAAAAGAAAAATATACTGATAGCTCTCAACGACTACACAAACACTGTTCCTGTCTTGAGGGTGCGTACGCCCCAACAGAGTGTCGAACTATTGAAGTGAAAAAGAAAACATGGTGACCATATCTGCTATTTTGCGCGCGAAATGAGGAGGCGGCCACTTGATAGGCTTTGAAAAGCACGCAGTTGGGCAACTTACTTATTTTAACAGCGGGCGCACCTTGGGCAGAAACTTTTTATTTCCTGTGCGGCTAAAAACTGACATGCTAAAACAAAAGCAGCTATGCGCTTGCCTGCATAAAGTGAGAAGTGGGGAGGCATTACTTGTTCTCTTTGTATACCTCTTTCTTTTTTCCTTCAGTTGTTTTTTTTTCTCGTTCTGATTTTCTATCTTTGTAATAATTGCTTGTAATAAAATCTTTCTATTTACTTCTGTAATCTCACTATGTATCTATGTTTTTGTCTGTCACTCTTCATAATTTTTTCTTCCTATTCCTTTTTTTCTTTATCACTTCCTCTTTCACGCTTTTTTCCCCTCTTTACTTTGCTAGTCAGCGATCGCTATTTCTTGCATGGTAATATTTTTTGTTTTTTTCTTGTTTACTTCCGGTAAAATTATTGCAGTTCATGTTATATATAATTATAAATGGGGTCGACTCTAACCTTTGACTAAGGAAACATACAGAGTACCATAAAAAAAATCATTCATTCTCTCATCTTTCCCTCCTCTTCACCCTCATATATCTCTTTTCGACAGAAATGGAAGATTCTACGCATCATAAAAGTTTTAAGTATTCGGCAATGTGATACCGAACACGTGGCTGAGTGACGTTTTAATGTGCATTCAGGAGGGCCGTTGAAGATACTGTTGAACACTAGAAAGAAAATGAAAAATACCTTGCCGGTTCTGTCCCACCACCACGTTCCTGGAAATCCGCAACCATGAAGTTTTCTTGGCAATAGCAGACAAGTGGCCCATTATCAAGATTGTGATGTTGCAATCTCTGGGCTTCTTAAATTGCAAGGGCATATGAGCCACCGTTCCTTCTTTCGAATCATCTTAAGTACGCCAGTGCCACAGAGTGAATGAGGAATTGATGAAACTGCAGTAGTAATGGGTAAACGAGAACGCAGCCACTTTACAAAATAGGCTGGGCCTTTCCGCAGGCGTGTGGCGTTCTCGAATCCTATTTTCCGGTGAGCAATTAATTTAGACAAGCTCACTCGGAGTCCACCTTGGACCAGGTCGTTCAATCGATACTTCCTCGCACAACTTGTGTGGACCGGGAAATTGGGGCGTCAAGTGAAAGTGTGGGCCAGTTTTTTTTTCTGACCATCGCCTAAAAAAAAGTTAAGCACAAGAGGAGCTAGATGCACGAATAGTAAATACAGAGCTAAGTAACATTTCGTTTTTGCCTAGCTTGGTTTGTAAAAAACAGAATGTCCCTGAAGTGGTTTTGCCAACCTCCGCGCGTTCTGCGAAGGCGATATTCATGTTTAAGGTAACGTTTTTTACAAAAAAAAGAACTCGCTGACGGTTGTATATAAAAAAAGCTCTATCTACTGTAAGAAACTACGTAAATGGGCAATAATAAATCTTTTTGAATAAGAAGCCATTTTTCAACCAAAATAAGAACCAAGCCGCAGCTCTGTCGGTCATCTTTGGTCTAATATAAATATGATGTGTAAACGAGCTTTCATCTGAACAACACATATCATTATTTTCTGAGATTGCGCTGACTGAAACATCGCGCTATAACAAGACCTAGCAAGCGTATACAGGTTTACAGTTTAAAGCACATAGAACAGCTGAACGTGCTTAGTTTGACGAATAATGAAGCTTGTGCATATGTCTTAACAAGAGAGTCAACTAACGAGTGTTCGTTAGGTAAAAAAATCGGGGGCCTTAAAGCTATCAATGCGATGAAGCTCTTGTATATAGAGATTCAAAAGGTAACACGATATCAGGTCATTTGATTTTCTTTTACGGCTATTGTGGGTACCTGTGGTTTCGGTTGTATAAAGTACACGGCTAAGCGATACCTCCACGTATCCATTAGGTAAGCGCTACTTAATGTTGTCGATGTTGCGCACTGGTGCACAGGAACGAACCAGAAGCAGTCAGATCCTTCTGCTCAATAGGTTACTTGTGGACGTTTTTGAACGCTGGGACTTTTCAAAATACCGCTACTCTTGTGTCGTCATTTATTGCATTCGATAATACGTCAAAGAAGCGGCTCCACATCAAAAGTTCTAATAGTTATTTAACACAAACCTCATCCGAAAAATGCACTCTACGCACCGCTACAGCATTGTACCAATTAGCAACATTTGCCTCTGGTGCATACTTGTGTACTTTTTCATGAAGTGGTGAGAATGTTCACTTGATGAACCTGGGCTTGCTTCTCTATTAGTAGATAGATTGTTCTTGGTTTTATTTTGTTTTCACCTCGTTGCATTCGTACACCTTCAACTTTCGTATGCACATTTAAACTACGTTTGCAAAACACTCAATTTCGTTTGCACCACGTAGTGACAAAACCTATCTATATACGATCGGTATAAATAACGTCGTCACCTACGAACTTGTTACAATATTCATGACGAGGTCAATTCTGGAGACCACTGGCCACCTCGCGTCGTAATTTTAGGTAAAAGTTCTAACAGTAACAAAATTTATTACATGAGATTAAGTACCAAAATGAGGCCCATCTCATTACACAGTATTTTTAGGAACTTGGTGGCGTGTTCTCGATGACTGAAAGAGTGAAACATAGTCGCACACTCGAATATATCAGCCAAAGTTTTTATCAACGTTCGTGCCAGTACCATACAATGACTCTGACCACAACGGTGGGTGTTTGGTGATGATTGACATCTTAGTGTATTGGTAATACTGTTTCACCCGAAAACCAAATGCAAAAACTCTCCAGAACTTGATGTAAAAAAAACAAAACAGTGCGTGCTTTGTAATGTGGTCGTCAATCCCTAACATTAATTTGCACTGCGCACGGTACATACTTAGTATAATACAACGGTGAGGTAAATATTTTCCTATTTGAAGTCTGAAAATTGGCCTATTAGCTTTAGTAGCTTCCTATGCCTGTTATGACTTGGCAGTGTTTCAGAGGGTACGTTGTTTTGCAGAGTTTTACCGAGTTCACCTCTGATATCACGTGATATTTCATTAAATAGGTAATAAATATAGGAAACTAATAATGAGCTGCCGCTACTTACAACAGAGAGTTCTTATTAACCAATAAGAACCAGAAACAACAAGACCGTACTGCATTGTATCAAACCACTGTTACGAGATGCATAGATTCCGATAGCCTACCACGCGTGCTTTCCCAAGGACGCCCCTGCGCTCTAATTACATCGGGATCGCATGCAGTGTGGAAAGGCTAAATTGTTACTTCGACTAGGCGTGACCACATACTCTTAACCACATTCGCATCACTCGGCTCCAGATAGTCAGCTGTTCCTCGAAAACTTGTCCTGCTGCATTGATCGAATGCATCTTTAGAGCACTGATAGCTCGTCTACATCTAGTGTTCTTGACAGGCTGCTTTGCGGGAACACCAAAACACACAGAATCTAGCGTCAACCGGATGCAACAAAGAAGGGAAGCAGCAAAAAGGGAGAAGGCAGGGAGGTTAACCAGATAGACATCCGGTTGGCTACCCTACACTGGGGGATTAAGGAAGGGGACAAGAAAGACGAGAAAGAGGGAAGAGAAGGAAAGAAGGGGGTGGGGAAGAGACTGACAGTAATTTCACTGCAGCGTGTAGAACTCTACCGCATGTCAAAGGCGTTCACACAAGTCTGTCTTTCTCAAGAAACACAGCAAGGCTTTCACTGCCTTGTGGGATGTCGAGGCATGTGTACGTTGCTGTAATAGCACCTGCACAGGAAGAGGCCGATCATCCAGTCGCCGCATTACGCTGGCAAGTACTTGTCTATCTGAGGAAAATCGAGGACAATCGGATGCAACAAAGCAGTCGTAAGAGCTGTGGCGATAAATAATTGCCGCATTTTCTTGCTTCACGGCGCACAACGACACGCACACGCGTCTTGTAGCACACCAGTTAGTGTATCGAAGCAAGTCTTTCCTTCTGGCTACTTTCGCTGCATTTACCAAAACTATATATTTCACGCTGCTCCTACTCTAGCACAAGACGCTTAAGTGCGTATGGCCTTGCCTCACCGCGAGTGCTGCAGACGCGCCTATTGGGCAACATCGAAACCAGGAACTCTGGAGAAACGGTTTTTCTACGACAATACTGTATAGCAACTTCAAATACCTAGAGCTGCAAACTGTCCAACTGTATTCAGCAGACAGGTGAACTCCGGACAGGCAAAGCGGCCAGGTTTGGTACCCACCGTTGACAAGGTGCCCTTTTGTCAACTTTACGTCATAGTTATATCTGACTTAATGCAGTGCAGTTAGAGTGCAAATGACGTCCCGCTTGAACTAAATATGTTGTTGACATTTTCACTCGCGAGGTTTTTCTAAAAATTAAGGTCTCATAAAAATGATTATATCTGATGTGTACAATACAACACCACGGTATGATTATGAGAGACGTCGTGGTGGAGGGCTCAGAAAATGTTAACAATCTGGCGTTCCGCGACGTGTGTGACATTTCAAAGTACATGGACATTTGCCTTTTCACCTCCATCAAAATATGACGGCCGCGACCAGAATTGAACCCACGACCTTACGATCAGTAGCCGATCACCATAACCACTGCTGCATCACGGTGAACATTAGATGGATACGTCACAACAGGAACGACAGATCGGCCAATGAACCAGTAGAAAGAACCGCTCACGAAAGCTCTCATGGGAGTTGAAGTAAGTAGCGATGATCCACCCATAAAAGACGCAACTGCACCGAGGCCCGGGCAGGCAGCACAGACTATATATAGACGGAAGTGAAAGGAATATCGGCAGCAGCTGTGGCGCACTCATCTATCATGGTACCGACACGCTGATAGCTGTGAGACGCTGATGAGGCTTTTGCCACAGGCAATCGCCAACAGCCGTACATCCTGTATAGGGGGTGTGGCTTGTAAGGTAGCACTCCTTGCTACAACGATCCTTGTTAGCAGCCAACTTTTGTCCTCACTTCTGACAATGCACACCTCAGAAAAGAACGCCGAGATAAAGAGAACGACAGGATCACGGATATAGGTCGTAATAATACCAGCTGCCAATACTGAAACAGCGTATCAGATGCATATCTTTTTTCACCTCAAGGAGATATATGCATGGCAAGGACAGTACCACGTGGCTTGAATGGCGCGCGTAGTGTCGGTATTTTGGTAATAGAATCCTTGGTAGCAAAGTAGACGACGTGTCCTTGTGTTGCTGCACGAGAATGACACGAGACGAAAATGTTTCAAGTACTTGAAGAGACATTCAGGATCAAGCGTATTAGTACATCTAAAAACCGTTACAACAAAATTCGCCGACACCATCACGTGTATAGCCACGTGGCCTGAGAGAGAGAGAGTCACACATGACGTCATACGGCCACAAAAATGTGATCCAGTGAGATAAGTTCTGCCTGCCATTGAATGAGCATCGCTGTAAGCCAATGCACTGGTTCTCCATGTCAAAAGAGGACCAGTAACCTAGACCGAGCCGCTTCGCGTTTATAACAGATCTCTATTTTTGGCAGCATCACAACCACCAGAAACAGATCTCTTCTACCAGTGACGTCATTGGTTGCCTCGGTCACACACGCACGTTGCCTCGGTCACATACGTACGTTAAAATGATTTGTGGGGTAACGTCCCAAAATCACTATGATTATGAGAGACGCCGTAGTGGAGGGCTCCGGAAATTTAGACCACCTGGGGTTCTTTAACGTGAACCCAAATCTGAGTACACGGGCCTACAACATTTCCGCCTCCATCGGAAATGCAGCCGCCACAGCCGGGATTTGATCCCGCAACCTGTGGGTCAGCAGCCGAGTAGCTTAGCCACTAGACCACCGTGGCGGGGCGCGCACGTTAAAAAACAACCTTTATAAGGAATGAAAAGCCACCGCGCAAAACCAATGTACAGGCATGAATGCCTTCAAGGAGATGGTCTACTGCTCTTAGAAAAGGGCGTCGATTACTGAGAGATAATTGGTAATTAAAAGGGGGAATGTTCTCATGTAATCACGTTTTTTTATATTCAAGTCAGCAGGACGAAGGAGGTTTGTCTTACACAAAAGAAAAAGTATTTGCTCGAGGCATAATTACCAGCCTTCCGAAAAGCGCCTTCACGATTAATCATTTCGAAGGTTCAGCAGAAAAAAAGAAGCACGAAAAAAAAGGCCATTATCGATTTGATAAGTCGAATACAATTGCGAGTACATAACCACACACAATGAAGCGAGATTGTCGAGTACTATGGGACATAAAAAAAATCATGGTATATTCAAGCAGTCAATGATAATGAGTAAGGCGAAGCGTCAGTCAGTCTGTCCGCTCATCCACCCATCCATTCGTTCTTGTTTCCACGCGTCCGTCCGTGTGACTGTCCGCGCGTCGGGCTGTCCATTCATTCGTCCGTGCGTCTGGTGATGCGTCTGTCCGTGCGTCCATCCAAGCGTCCATCAGTCGGTCTGTGCGTCCATCCGTTCGTGCGCCCATCTGTCCGTCTGTCCGTCGTTCGTGCAGCCGTCCGTCCATGCGTCCATACATCTGTCCGCCCAAGCGTGCATTTATTTGTGAGTCCGTCCTTCTGTCTGTGCGTCCATGCGTACGTCCTCCCATTCATCCGTGCACCTTTATGTCTGTCCATTCATCCGTACGTCCACTCATCCGTCCATCCGTCCGTCTGCTTGTCTGTCCATCTGTCCATCTTGCGAACACTTACCGCCATCTCACATCTTTTCATCATTTATTCATCATAAAGAAGTACCGCTATGCAGAGGACATTCCATGGACTAAATGAGAGGTGGCTACATACCATAAAGTTTAATACAATAATACCTAGAGAGGAATCTGGCGCTGCGATTGTGTACATTCATGGGAATTGTGGAAATTACACGCTTCGGATTGGAAAGCATTAGCCAGCGTCTACGTGCTTTTTTTACATTTTCAGTTTCATTCTTCACGCAGCGTGGGTATTGGGTGTGGTGAAAAAGGCTGAAGCAGTGCTTTTGTTGTGCGAAGAGGCTGACGAGCATAGATCTCTTGACTCGCTGTGACATTGGAGCTTTACGAGTCGTATTTGACAGTTTCAACCAAGTGTCTTCCACTCACTGCTGCGCATAGATGTAGCGTCTCATGCCAGTGCTAGGTATCGCCTTGAGTTTCATGTTTTTCACAAGTGCGTCTTGCCTAAAGGTGTTCTAAATCGGCTGCAAAGCGATTACGAAGCTAAGAAGACGCACCACCACGCTCCGCTCACTCGACTTCACAACAATAACATAGATGCATTGGGGGCAGACCACTGGGAAGACGCACCTAGCGTCGCAGAAGACGAAACGATAGGTGTTTCTGATTTAATACTGTGCTGTTATTTCCATAAATATGTAGTACATACTTTCGAGAGAAAAACACGAATGACAGTTTCCCAGTGTTGTAAAATAGTTTATTAAATCTTGATGCCAACGCAATGGTGAAGCGATGCATACATTAATGGTTGAATTTGCCTAGGCTTCTCTTTGGCCGCCTGGTCACAAAAAGGCTTTGCATAAAGTTTGCTTGCATACAATTGAAGCAAGTTTCAAATAACTCCAAGTTAATATGACTTTGCTTTACACCCAGAAAAGATGCGTCGCAAATCTCATGAATGTATTCCTTCTGAAGCTGCTCCGAAGCCTGTATTTCTCATAATTCTCATGGGAGTACAAGCACCACCGAAGGAGCCCACGTAGACACAAACACCAGATTCACCCCTAGGTTTTATTGTATGAAACTCTATGCTGCATAACAATACGACAACAACTACTACGACTATTACTTCTACTAATACTATTACTAATAGAATTTGCGCCTACTATTACTAATAGGCGCAAATTCCATGGCTTAAAGGGACGCTAAAGTCAAATAAAAATGTCAGAGTGAAAAGTCAATTTATTACAGCATCTAGAACGACAATATTAACAGCAGTCCCAAACTTACCGAAAAGCTTGGGTAAATGCACCTGAATACATGTGCTGCAGTAGGACATTCTCAAAATAATACCGCTGACATCAGACGAACCGCCTACTATTATTCACTACTAATAGATCTAGCTTCACTAAATAAAGAACCTTTTGTGCATCAAGAGGCACAATAAAATGTTGCTTGTTGGTTTCTGTTTGATTCAAGAAAAAAACGTTCGACGTTACTACAGAGATTCAAACGAGTGTTTAAAAATTCAATTTTCACGTAGTTAAACAGGACAGATCGTGCCATACAGTGGGGCATAGTTGAACCAAAACACGTCTGCCATCTCGGAGTCAATGGCAGAAATATGATCAATGGCCGTTGTTGCTGTTGTGGCTCCCGCTGCTTTCGTTTTGTCTACTAGCGTCGGCGAATACTCAATAAAGCCGGGCAACGTTGTGTACGCAAACCGTGACGAAAGTCGGTCTGCTTTCTGAAGGCTCTTTTACACGCCGCGATTTCAGCGAAAAAAATTGTTTCATTCGCTCCAATCGCTCTGTTCGCAGCCGTCGTTAATGGCGGTTTTGTTTGACATGGACCGCGATTTCCGCTCTGCGACTGAAGCGACGAGTTCTTGCCACCGCTCTTAGTGACAGACTCGAATGAAATATAATAATATGTGCATTATGATATCATGAAGTTTCCGTGAACAGTAACGAAGGGCAAACTTGTTTCGTCATTTAAGAACACTGTCCAGTCAAAATTCATTTTAGAATGCACAGCATGGGCCATTACCATAACAAACACGTCGACTCTAAGTCGACGGCTTGGCCGGACCAGCCATATTTCGATGGGTCTCGACCTGAAATCGCTCTCGCTGCTGCGATCAGAGCGAAAATTTCCAACATGTTGGAAGCTCGCCGCGGACCGCGCTGCGGCGAAAGTAGACTGCCCTCTTTTTTGCTGCGAGCGAATTCACGCACTGAAAATCGCTACTTTTTGTGCCATGTGAAACGGCCTTGAGGCGGGCGATTTGAAGTTCCCTAACCCGATGCGGGCTACTAAACCATGATTTTATTTCAAGATAAGCCCTTCCTTGTCACAAAACTAACACTGCAAGGTTTCTGGACCGCTATTTTCACAGTCAACGTCGACTTAATAGATGCCTTTAGTGTCCCTTTAAGAAGCTTCACTCTTGAAAGGAAGTAAGTATGCTTTTATGCGAGGGAGCGATGAGGCAATTGAAGAATTTCACTAGAGAGAAACTGAATGTACCGAATGGGTTGTTCTAAACAGAAAATATGGTGATTTAAAGAAAAAAAATACAAAAGGCAACTTAGACGCTTATGCCGTACCACCCTTATGATAAATGTTCTCACTGTTATTTTGAGTTTACGTATATGCCCGACATACACAGCCCCCTCGCGAGAAAAAAAAACAATTAGGGCAGTGCAAAGTCTTGTGCCAGAAATGGTGATCCTTGTTAATAGCGCTGAAATAGTGACGACGACATAAACCAATGTTTATAATGGGATAACGAGTGGCCCGCAGGTTCGAGTAAACGCACATGCAGTTTTTCATCTTTTTTTTTTCGTCCTCTCTGCTATAGAGCAGCGGGGTAATTCACTATATATATTTTTTTCTTACGTGGTCTTTAACGTCTAGAAACCACCACATGATTAAGAGATATGCCGTAGTGGATGGCTCCAAAAAATTCTGACCACCTAGGATTTTTTAACGTGCAGTAAAATTTGAGCCTACGGGTCTTCAGCATGGTAAATCACACATTTCCAGGCGTTAAATATTTCACGGACTCCTGTTGTACTACAATTTTGGGCACCTAGTTTTCAGGAGGTGCGTACTTTATCAGACGAGAGGGTTGTACTTATGTCATGCAATGTTTAATTAGCTCCGAATTGAAACTGAGGCTCTAAAAACAGGTTAAAGTTATTTCAATTCTTTTTCGTTTTGTACGAATACCACGACGAAATGGAAGTTTTTGGCGTAGTTAATGGATTGGTGTATCTGTGCCATCTCAGTTTCTTCTTAGGGAATCCGGACAAACGCAATCAAAGCTTTCTCGTCTCTGAAGTCTGTCTTGTGCCAAAAGAAAGGAAATAGATACATAGGGAGTTTCTCATCACCCAGACCACCAAAAATTTTCCGTTTTCCGCTACCTTAGGAACAGGCTGTCGAACGAGAACAGATTGCAAACTCGATGAGAATTTTCTCGCTAGTCACGCTCAATTTCAGCTGCTTTTTAGTGAATTAAACCCCAAGGCAAGTGCATAAAGCAGTGTCCGAGAAATATTATACTACGACATGTTTGAAGTTTCGCAAGCTTAATAATGTTTCACGCAGTAGAATAGCAAAAGACACTGAAAAAGAATTGGTGTACCATTAGCTCTGAGAATGTTTGCTGGAAAAAGAGAAAAAAAATGATCGATTTGTATGTGGGGTTTAACGTCCCCAAACCACCATATGATTGTAAAGACACCGTAGTGCAGTGCTCTAGAAATTTCTATCACCTGAGATCTTTAACGTGCACCGAAATCTGAGCACATGGGCCTACAGCATTTCCGCCTCCATTGAAAATGCAGCTGCTTCAGCCGGGATTCAATCCCGCGACCTGCGGGTCAGCAGCATGCTTCTTAAGTCACTAGAACACCACGGCGGGGAAGAGAGAAAAATGAATTTACAAATTGACGAGTGGCTCACTTAAGAAATACAATGTTTCGGTGAATTTTCCAAACTGCTATAATAAAAACAAAGTAAAACAAACTAGTTCAACCAGTGCACACGTAAACTCTTAAAAAGAACAGATTCTTAGAAAAAACTAGATTAGAAAATATTGCGTGGATTTCGTCATGTATGCAATACGAGAAGCTTCCATCTTCAAAAAGAAAAACAGTATATTTATATTTTAATCCTTTTTTACTATTATTCATGCTCGTTTCTTTCACTTTGTGTTTTTTAACTGATTTTTGAAACACGTACTAAATATTGGTCAATAGGAAGTGAAATTATTTTATAACACATTGTATTGTTGTCTGGCATCGTCTAATTATTTATTAGGTGCACGGAAGCTATACTTTGAAGAACAATCAGCTTTCCTCCACAAAACTAAAATTCCATGCGCTCACGTGCGTACTGTCGGTCAAAGTTTTAATGTGCGCAGCGACAACGTCTTTGTCTCTGAGCGCCATATTATGGAACGAATTTACAAGAAAATGTTTGGTGAACTGGTGCTATGTGGGCATACACTTGTCCTTATCTACACACGAAGAACTGACATTCATTTATGACAGGTAAAAATTCAGCTGACTGTACGGCCGACGGCACTTCTTTAAAGCCAAGAGCCTCAGTTGAATATGATATTTTTTTTACAGAAACTTCTTCACGCAAAAGAGTGCAAATAGCGACTAGCTTAGCTTCATCATGACGGTTCGTTTAGTTTAAAAGGAGGTGTGCGTCCGACCAACTGTACTTGAGAGGCAACGATAACAGAGACAGTGGCATAGCAGGAAGTGGATGGAAACTTGAGAAGATGCAATGCATTAAGAAGTGAACCGCAAAACAGAATCCTTATAGGCACATCAAACCATATCGAATGAATGAAAACTTTTCCCGATGGTGAGGCCTACCTACGGCAGAAGTGTTAGATCGCTTCCTGGTCACAGCCAAAAACTTCCAGCTTAAGCGAACGCCGCCGTTCCCTTGGTTCCAGCGGTCAACGTGGAAGGGTTGAAGGTTATGGGCACAAACGTCTGCCGATAACATCATTCATTAGGAACAATATGTTCATGCTCTTTGTTTTCTTACAATATCTGCAGTACCTCACAAAAGCCATAACTCAAAAAGCACTTAGCGCTTTTACAACGAATAAGAACACTGTTTTCGTTTCTTGCTGATCCTAGAGTGACCTAATCTTGTCCTTTTAATAGCCGTAATCAAAGAGGTTTAAACAATCTCTTAAACCTTCTTAATTGGCCGTAACATGATTTGTATAAAAACAAGATAGCACTTTCTAGTATCATTAGGGGCGAGGCTTCTTATATGGGGTGTGGGTCGTCCTCTGCAGTAGTAGTAGAAGTAGTAGTAGTACGTAGCCACCTCCAGCTTATGAATTGCTCAATAGATGGCGTTTTCTGTATATGTCTGTACACGGCTGAACATTTGATAATATTTTGTGAAGGGCTCCACCCTATAGTCCAAGATAAAGGCGCGGAAGCTATCAAAGCATTGTGGTTTAGGGACACTGAAGGCAAAAAGAGACTTTGAACGGGCATAAATAACCAGTAAGAGGCCAACTAATTGGTTGCTACAATCATGGTGCGAGTGAAATTCAATCCTTAATCAGATAGTGATAGTCCCTACCTTTATGGCTAGGTGGCGTGAGCCACCACTTGATCTAAAGGGCACAGCCGGATACATCCATCCAACCACCCATTCTTCCTTCGAAATAAAAAAAAATGGCAGCTTATCCGCAACTTGAATGATGAAGAGTGGGGCGAAGCATCCTTCGTCCATTTGTTCTTGCTTCCGTTCATCCATGCGTCCGTCTGTGTGACCATCCGTGCGTCCATTCACCCATCCGTGCGTGCATCTGTTCGTGCATCCGCACGTCCATCGGTGCGGCCGTCCCTGCATCCGTCCATGCGTCCATCCGTCGGTGCAGCCATCCGTGAGTCCGTCCATGCATCTACCTGTGTATCCGTTCGTCCATCTATTCCACACTCCAAGTACCACCATCTCTCATATTTTCGTCATGTATTCTGCATATGCACCGCCATCCAGCGGACATTCCAATGACTAAACGAGAAGTGGCACACGCACATTTTCTTAAGGCTTGCGCTTCGTGTCTGCTTCCCACCTTTAACCACCTCGAGTTCATGGCATGCTACGTTATACTCGCTGGGCGTAGGTTTTAGAAAGGTTTAGCGAGTGTTGGGCCGCAGTGCCATTATTACAGTGAACTACTATATACCATGAACTCGAGGTGGTTAAAGGTGGGAAGTAGACACAAAGCGCAAGCCGTAAGAAAGTGTGCGTGTGCCTCCTCTCGTTCTCGAAAATGGAGGAGCACGTCCTGTGATGCTTACAGACAAACACGCTGCTCTGTCCAGCCATACTCGAATAATACGACCCAAAAATAAGCGCGCAGTGCCAGTACTGTCGGGAAGTGGCAAACACTTACCATATTGTCTGGGCCTGCCAAATGAAACCAAAATTAACCCCCTTTCCCAACCCCAACAAAGAGGACTGGGAGACGACCCTACTCAATAGCTCCACACTAGAGGAACAGCGAACTCTAGTTCAGCGGGCTCGGGTGGCGGCCTCGACTACTGACGTCCCGGACTAGGGATGTCTACCAGCCCGGTGGGAATAAGGGCTATCTGGCTCAGCCAGCATCAATAAAGATATTTTCCTCCTCCTCCCTCCTCTCGTTCAGTTCTTGGAATGTCCGCTGGATGGCGGTGTTTCTATATGCGGAATATATGATGAAAAGATTCGAGATGGTGGTACTTGGAGTGTTGAATATGTGGACGAACGGACACAGACAGATGCATGGACGGACGCACGGATGGCTGCGCGGACGGAGGGACGCATAGACGGACGCAGGAGTGGATGCATAGAAGAAAGCAGGGGGGGACGCACAGATGCACGTCTGGACGCACGAACAGACGCACGCAATGACGGGCACGGGCGGCCACACAGACGCACGCATGGATAGACGGAAGCAAGAACGAATGGACGGACGGATGCTTCGCCCCACTATCCATCATTCACTTCGTGGATATGCTGCGATTTTTTTTATTGCTCAACAACGCACAGAAGAAATCTCTCGTCGGCACAACCTTGAAGGTCAAAATGTAAGACTGGTTACACACTACGACTACTACTACGAATACGAGAGACAAATGAGTGCCGCTATGAGGAGCTTCGCCCCTAATATCTCTAGATGGTGTTAGTGGTTTTCGTAGTTGACTATTTGGTATAATTGACGAACCGTAAGACAGACGAACGCTTCACCCGCCCACTCATCATCATTCACGTCAGAATATGCTTTCACTCTTTTTCTAGCGAAGCCATCGTGCCATTGTGTTTTTTTTTATTTTGCATGTCACTCTCGACAAAGAAGGCAGCTCATACCGGCAAGGTGTTCTTATCTGCTTTAATTTATTTGTTGTTACTTCACCTCTTTCTACGCCCCAGAAAGCTGTGCCTTTTACGCGTACCTCGAACGCCAATCAGCGTCTGCATGGATATGAAACTGATCGCACACAGCCCCTACTTTACACAGCGGTACGGGAGACATGGCATGCTGGACTATTCTCGTAGTTATACTTGTACAAAAGCTCCGCCTTCGTAGCTTCCCCTTCATTGCATATAAATGTTGTCCGCGAGTATAGTCATGGCCGCTGGATAACAAGGAAGCTTCAGGGGTGAAGCTCTTTACGCCGTGAGTCGTCCCCTCCTATGAAGTAGCAGTAGTACTATGCATGCAGCCACCTCTACTTTATGATTTGCTTTTAGATGGCGCTGTGTGTATATGTCCTTGGGTATGATATACGTAGATAGCGTTAATAGTTTCACAGCATATCCAAGGAGTCAATGATAACTGGGGCGAAGCGTCTGTTCCTAGGAGACAGACAGACAGACAGACAGACAGATGGACGGACGGACAGACAGACAGACAGACAGATGGACGGACGGACAGACAGACAGACAGACAGATGGACGGACGGACAGACAGACAGACAGACAGACAGACAGACAGACAGAGAGAGAGACAGACAGACAGACACAGACAGACAGACACAGACAGACAGACAGACAGACAGACACACGGTCGGACGGATGGACGAAACATGATTTGACGATAAAGCAATCTGACGCTTCGCCTCACTCATCATCATTCACTCCATGGATATGCTGTGATTATTTTTATTCTGCAGCGGCCATGGTATAATATTTTGAAAGCTGAAGTGGTTTTTTGGGCGTGTTGGTATGACATTATAAAGTAAGAAACAGCGCGAAAAACGAGAGACCGGACAAAGAAGTACACATACAAAGCGCTGACCTACAACGAAAACTTGATTCTTGAAACCATGCATAAAACATATGCAGTGCGACGAAAAACAAAAAAAACGAAATTGATACTCGAAGAAAACCATTAGATCATTCTGGTAGCTCGCGCAATCAAGTAGATAAAAAAAACTGGCATATTCCATTTATAGTGCGAATCGATGATATGTGAAGCACGAATGAGAAATGTTGTTATGTCACTTTGAAATCAGCACAATGTTACAAAGTGGAGGTAAATGATGCCGTACATGACTTCTATGCCACGATTATCGTGTTTCGATCTGTCGTTTGAGTTCGTAATCTATTCACGTCACGTGATGCCCAATTTAGTATATTTAGAGCTAGCGAAACAGCCGCGAGCACGCGATGAGTGTGGTATGCTGTCATGTTCTTACGTGACACACGTGTCAGAATTATCATGTTTGCACCAATTATATATTTCGTCATTCATTGACGTCACGTAACACTAAATTTAGTATACGTGGATCTAGCAAAACGGCCGCGAACGCTTCATGAAGGGCCCAATATACTCGAATGTATCGTTGACGCGCGCACGTTGGGCACAGCGACGCTGCGTTAGCAAAATGCGAGCACTCTATATTCTGACGCAAGGTGCGACCAGGGTCCTTCATCGTGGCCCGACGGCAACCGGTGCGAAATGTGACATGCTGCATTTCGCGCCGATGCGTTACCCAGACAACACTGCGTCTCCCTGTTTTCGTGACGAAGAGACGACGGAGGAGGTGAAACGCGCATGTGGCAAAGCAACACAGCGCGGCGTATGCCTGGGAGTATATGCCAGGGCCGGCGCCTGGCGTGGCAACGCCAGCGTGACGCGATGAAATGAACGCTGGCGAGCACGTGCACCTCGTCACGTCGAAATGTATTGGCGCCTTGGCTGTGGCATGTAGTCATGTTCTCACATGACACGCATCTCATTATTATTATGTTTGCACGAGTCACATACCTTCGTCATCCATTGGCGTCACGTAAAACAAATTTGGCATATGTGAAACTAGCGAAACGGCCGCGATTGCATCATCAGTGTGGCTTGTAGTCAACTTGTTACATGAAAAGGATGTCGTGATTATCATTTTTGGATGTGTCATTTACTTATGTTGTCCGTTCACGTCGCGTATTACCAAGTTTTGTACATGTGAAGCTAGTGAAATGGCCGCGAGCGCATCATGAGCGTAGCATGTAGGCATGTTGTTGCGTGACACGCATCTCATGTCTCATGTTTGCACCAGTATCATACCTTCGTCTTCCGTTCACGTCCCGTAATACCACATTTGGTATAAGTGAAGCTAGCGAAACGGCCGCCAGTGCATCATAAGTGTGGTATGTAGTCATGTAGCTACATGACACGCATCTCAGTATTATCATGTTTGCACCAGTCACATACCTTCGTTATCCATTCAGGTTATGTAATACTGAATTTGGTATTTGTGACGCTAGCAAAACGGGGACGAGCGCATCATCAGCGTGGCATGTAATCATGTTATTACATGACGTGCATGTCAATATTTTCATGTTAGGGTCTGTTGCTTGGGTTCGCCATGTAATCATGCTATACCAGTTTTGCAACATGCCATGTGAACAAAATCACCGCAAGAGCTACAGGGCATTGAAATGTAATTCATGACATTCATAATTTTCATGTTATGACTCGTCAAATACGTTTTTCATCCAATCATATTATGCCATAGTACCGATAACATAATTAAAACAACCAGGAGAGCTTAAGGTCGTAGGCGCATGGATAGATAGATAGATAGATAGATACATACGCTCAAATTGGCCGAATTTCGCAAATAAATGCTTCACATTAAAAAAACACTTCCTTTTCTGAGAGCATTCAATCAATGCCAGTTAGACCGAGTAAACCTATTACCAAGTCTTTCTAAGGTTAGACTCGTCGATCTTATGGGAGCCCACCGCGGAGCTTTAGAAATATATGGGTGAATAAAATATTAATATGTTTTCGCCACGAGCAATATTGGGAATTAAGTAGTAGCAATATGCAGATCATAAAACACTTTAACAACAATGAAACTCATTTTAAACTTTGTAATAATTAGAGGCAAGGTGTTTTGAAAATCCAGATGTCATACTATCGCATTTGTGAAGAATATAGGTAGTGTCATTTGAAAGACTTTCAGTGTTGCTCCTGTATTTGAACAAGTGATTAATCATTGCTGTTCATGCACAGGTTGAATTGTTTCAGTTCATGTACGTTTGCTCATAGAAGAGTACAAGGTACTCAAAATTGTTAACCACTTTTTCTAAACACCAAGTAGTCTATATTGCTCAACGTTTTCCAAACATTTTAGTGCCTGCTTGTGACCACCAGCCCGGGCCTGGCCCAAGCGTCTATTTAGCGGCGAAGCTCCTTTAAGTTCAACCTTGTCCTGCGTCCGGCGAAACGTGCAGTATCAGACAGACAGACCGACGTATGGACATAAAGGGAGACGAACAGATGGATGAGCGGACAGACAGACAGATAGACAAATGGGCAAATGGACACACGAACAAACTAAGTCAATGAACGGCCGATTCAAGGTTTAGCGACGAAGCTTGCCGCTTGTCATCATTCACTCCGTAGATATGTTGTGATTTTTGTAATGAAAATGCTGTTTTACTTTAACGTGCGCTTTGTGAACGAATTTTTTTAAATATAACTCAAACTTGTTGCATGGAAACGAGATAAGACTTATATAGATATCCCCTTCAGTCACGGCGTACACAATTGTGTACGCGACCTTCGAAGGTGCGTGACATGCTGCGCGTTTCTTCGAACGGGCTGCAACTCAGTGTGCACATTCCTGCAAGCTTCATCGTGTGAATAAATACACTAATAACCTAATTACTGAAACTCATCCGAAACAATACAATCCTTCATTTTTTTTGAAATGTTATGCGTAGGGCCTTGTAATTATGCGGCAAGAATTTCATGCGTTTTTGACAGCCCATCCAGCGTGGCCGAAGGGGATCTCAGTATCTTTATACTGCGCTGTGGTGCCTGCACAACTCGCAAAACACAACACCTGAATTAAGGTACGAGCGAGAAATATTGCGACAGTTTAGTTTAGGAGTAGCTTAGTTAAGCAGTAGTTCAGTTCAGTGCAAGCTTCACCTTCGCTAGATTGTTTTCAGGATAAATCTTTGGAGGAGGCAATGTGCTTGCGTTCGTTAAAAAGTCACAGTGAGTAATTGTGGGCAACAATCGTATAGACTCTTAACTCTTTTCAAACTCTTTCTTAACACTTTGCTTTCGACTCGTCTTAGGAGAACGCATAAACAGCCGTATGACTTTCATAACAAGAGCGCAACGATCAAATGGCATGGCAGGATCTGGTAGCCACGGCCTTTACGTGGGTCATCACAGAGCCGGTGAATAATTGCTTAGGGTACGTCGAATCGACAGTATCAACAAATTTATAAAAACTTCGTAAATAAAATGTTGAATACACGTGTTTAGTAAAGCATGCAAGTAACCATCGGGCCACCGTTCCTTTTCAGCAACTTTCTATAACAAAAAATGGCAGCATATCTACGGGGTGAATGATGGAGAGTGGGGCGAATCATCCGTCCGTCCGTACGTCCGTCTGTGTGACCGTGCGTCAGTCCATCCGCCTACCGTGCATGCATCTGCTCGTGCGTCCGCACGTCCATACGCGCGTGCGTCCTCGCGTTCGTCCGTGCATGCACCCCTGAATCTGTCCATGCGTGCATCTTTCCGTGCATCTTTCCGTGCAGCCATTCATGCATCCGTCCGTGCACCTGTCTGTGTGCCCATTTTTCTGTATAGTCAACACACCAAGTAGCACCATCTTGCATCTTTTCATCATGTATTCCGCATATAGAAGCACCGCCATCCAGCGGACATTCCAAGGACTAAACGAGAGTTGGCACACGCACACTTTCTTACGGCTTGCTCTTCGTGTCTACTTCCCACCTTTAGCCACCTCGAGTTCATGGTATATACTAGTTAACTGTATTCGTGGCACTGCGGCTCAATGCTCGCTAAACCTTTCTAAAACCAAAGAGGTAACGCCCAGCGAGTATAACGTAGCAACTTTTTCTTGTCAGATATTGCTCAATTTACATGCCAATGGCTGCTAATAGGGAATGAGAGACAGGAGAGTTCGGCTTTTAGTTAACGCGCACGCTGCGAATTTTTCGTTGTTCAACAACGCCCAGGAGAAATCTCCCACCGGCACCACCTTGCAGGTCAAAACGTAAGACATGTTACGCACTACAACGAGGGACGAACGGGTGCCGCTTTAAGGAGTTTCGCCCCTAAAAAACGACAGGCCTGTGCGTAACGTGCCGAACAGTCACAGCGAAAGCTAGACGAGCAGCTTTTCAGAGCCTTTTTTTAAGACTCTTTTGAAGGCTACAAGTGCACTGCCGGGTACCCACTGCACCATAAATAGTGATGAATTTTGTGTGGTAGATCATTATTCTCTATGCTATCTCTCGTCATTTTATGGAAAAGCGTGGTATCCGCTACACACTTGTTGAAAGTTTTGTGCATTTTTTATGCAGTGGCTGACGACGATGAAAAAGACATGCCGTAAGTGGGTATGCGCCACAGTCAATAGTGATAAAGAACAAGTTTTCTAATGGGTTGCAGCATTGGACGACCTAGTTGTTACGCAATTCGCATTGTGTGACGCCTGGCTGTTCCTTTGATGTTCTAAAACGCTTTATTATTCTTGTCAACGCAATTTCTTTTCCGACATCAAGCCTGCCTAAGGCCAGTTTAGAAACAATTTCCAAGCACTGGCGTAGCTCAGTAGTAGAATACTGGGCTGACATGCCACAGACCAGGGTTTAAATCCCATTGTGTAATTGGTGGTTTTTAAGTGTGAATACACTTTATAAGCGACCCCAAACCATCCACCGCCGTCGGCGGCGTCCGCAGTCTTCTCTCTATCTTTAAAAAAAAAGAGGACTTGGTGGGCCGCAGCGCGACGCTCTACCGAATAAGCCACGGACGCGACGCTGATATCGGTGTCAGTAACGCGCCTTACACCCCCTCCCCCTTCGCTCGCTCCTCCGCTCTCCTCGCTCGCTGCAGCTGCGCACGCACCCCTCTCTCTCGCGCGCCCGCCTTCTCTCTCAGTCTCCCGTCGAGAGCGGGTCGTGAGGGGGAGTAAAGTTAAAATCCGTTGGCATTCACCAGTGGGTTAACGTAAACTCCCCCGTGTGATCAAATTGCGATTCCCAGGAACCATTACACCATAAACGCACCATAGTGTGATTAACAAATATAATAGTGCCATATAATAAATACCCCTCATAGCATATGCCCGTGTATTCGCACTTAACCATGTTCACCCTCGGGGAAATGCTTGAGAGTTTTTAATTACCAAGTTCCAAGCGCTGGCGTGGCTCCATATTAGAATACTGAGCAGATACGCAGCGGGCACCATTGTCTCACTGGTGTTTTTTATTTACCGAAAGTTTTTTCGTTCGATATTGGTTACGGACACCGGCGATGGCGGCGGTGGATAACTACTGCGCTGCGCGTTACTCGTGTTTTGTTCTTTTGACAGCTTTCACTGTAAAAAAAAACGCAAATCATTGAATAAATGAACGCTTTTTATGTGTTTTCAAGCTACTTTTTACACGTTAAGGAAGAAGACTGAGGATGTGGTGGACGAAACAAGGGTTCCAGTAGAGTTGATTGTTCCTGACAATTCTTAATAGTGCCAGATTGAATGTGAAGTTGCAGAGATGAACACCGGGGAGGGCTATCGGCGCGCGCATAGGGAGGTGCGTACTAAACTGGAAAAAGCGGAATCAAGAAGAAAAGGTTGTTTCAGCTCTACACTGACGTGACATCCGCGATGGGTGAAGATGCGCTGTTCACCGGCGTTTCGCATGGCAAAATTGCTGTTCATAGGAAATTAGAAAAAGAAGACAAATATTTGATTGTTTGATTGATTGGTTAATTGATTGATTGATATGTCTGTCTTTATTGTTTCGTTCAAGCCGCCTACGATAACCAAAATGATTGATTGATATCGGTGGTTTATCGTCACAAAACCACCATTTGATTATGGGAGATGCCGTAGTGGAGTCGTCCGGAAATTTCGACAATCTGGGGTTCTTTAAAGCGCACCCAAATCTAAGCACTTTGGCCTACATAATTTTCGCTTCCATCGAAAATGCAAAAAGAAGGAAGGCCTGTCTGAGGTGATTCGACAAACTGCTTCGAGATATATTGCTTTGATGAGACACTCGTGGAGCCCAGCCTGAATCTGTGGCCCGTAGAGAAATCTGTTTCGGAGCAGGCGTTATTATTTGAAAACATATTGCGAAATTCGTTGTGGCACTTGAAATACATGACTTTAAAGTAAACAGCCACGTTTATGTCTAATGTTTTAGACGAAATACTTAAGTGCCTCGGCAAATTTTCTCGAAGATTTGGACAGCACTGTCAAGCCAAGGCTGTGAAGACGAACCTTTAGGTCATAATATGCATCGTGGAGACCAGTGCCGCATCGCAGCACTTACAAGGACTTTCTGGTCCACACCTATTTATGTTCGATCGCGATGACGGCAAGACACGCCGACAAGCCGGGACGCTAAGGCGCCTCAGTGCTAAAAGGTGTGGCCTCTGAGGATAAAGTGCCGCGAACCTTCCGTGAAACGACGCCGACTACGACACTGCGGGATACATGGTTACCACATTCCTACGAATTTATTGCAGAAAGTTTTCCGAGGTCGCTTCTTCTTCACCCGGCAACTAGCTTAAGCAACCTTTCCTGGCAGCTGTTTGCAAGACATTTCGGCATTTCCACGTACTACAAATGTTTGTCTTTCGTGTCCTTGACTTCTTGCCATTCTTGGTGTGTTGATGTGTTTAGAATAACTAAAGAGCGCTTAAGGGCACTACATGCGCTCTACCATAGAACAGCCATACGATGATAGGAGGGCATTAACGACTTTCACGTCTGCGAATGAAGAAATGTTCGATGATTTATTTACCTCCCTATTCAGAAACTCTCCTTAATTTTACTTGAACTCGACTTAAACCCATCCTAAATGCAGCGCGTTTGGAACGTGTCTGTGCGTTTGTGCTGCATTGAAGTCGGTGACAAGTCAAGCGAAGCAACGTTTCTGAATACCGGGGTTAGAGTACGATGTGCTTCAGTATGGGAGAGCAATACGCTATCGCAGTACAACGTAAAGACAAAGAGTGCCTCCGAGTCACAGACATTATTTGAACAACCTCCTTCCTTGCTATCGAGAACTCACTCTAATTTCAAAGACTATGAACTTGCCCTGGTTTTGAATCCACAAGAAACATTAACCAAACCATGCTCAAAAAAGGGCTGTGGTAGGGAAATCAGCAATGTGTGTTTCCTTATTTCAACACTTAGTATTTTATGTGGTAGTCCACTTGGACACCAGTAACGACGTATTCGTCACGAAATTGTTTTGGTAAATTACGTAGGAAAGTGTTACTAGCACGTTCCAGGTTGTCGGATTGAAATTATTTTCGTTTCTGTATTAGTTTAGCTCCTCTTCAGAAAGTCCCCTTCCGTTTCTGTTTCAAAAAAAAAAAAAAACAAATGTGCCGTTGTGATTCGTAACAATATTTACCTGTATGCAAAAAATTGAAGTTCAACTAATGATAAAAATAGTATGCAAAAATTTGAAGCTTGGGTAATGATAAAAATACTGGTTTTGTCGTATGGTTATTCCCGCTCTTTCTAAAAATTTGAGAACGGGTAGGACACGTTTTTATCCTGTTCTTAAGGGGAGCACAACTACATTTACCCCAAATTTCTACCAATAAGCTTAGAGTAGGGCGCTAATAGGTTAAAGTAGACTCAAAAGTAAATTATGAAATTTTTCGAGCAGGCCTTCTCCCTGATTTCCTTCAAACGTCAAGGGAGTGAGATTGACCCGAGGAGGTTTGAATACAATTGCTGGAGTGGAAGCTCCCGCAATGCTTTGCCAGCAGTAGTGAAGCCAGCTTTCATCTTCCACAAATCTCAGAAACATGCTATTTTCTGGTGGTGTCAACTAATACACCAGATGGCTTTAATTTGTTAGTCTAAAGACTACGTCCATTACAAATTAAAAGATAGTTGTTTCGAAGAAATAGAGCGCAGAGACTACTAGTTCATACATCTGTCCGTCACTGTGTCTGATACTGCACTTTATTCCTGACGCAGGACAAGGTTAGACTAGAAGGAGCTTCATCCCATAGTTGAGTACGGAGTACTCTATATCGTTCGCAACTTTTTCCAAACACTGTAGTGCTCGCTTGTGACCACCAGCCCTGGCCTGGCCCTGGCGTCATTTTAGGCCTAAAATGATGCTTGGGCCAGGCCCGGGCTGGTGGCCACAAGCGAGCACTACAGTGTTTGGAAAAAGTTGCTAACGATATAGAGTACTGGGTATTCAACTATGGGAGAGCGAGAAAACCTTCCCGTGGTGCTCACATTTCATAAAGCCGCCGTCGAGAAATGTTGAGGTGACACGTTGGTGTAACAGCAGTGCTTGATCGCTTGTTCAAATACAACAACACCGAAAGTCTTCCAAATGACACCACCTATACACTTCACGAATGCGATAGTCATATATCTGGCTTTCCAAAACATCTTGACTCTAATTATTATAGTGTTCAAACTCAGTTTCACTGTTGTTAAAGCGTTTTATGATCTGCATCTTACTACTACTTGATTCCTTATATGGCACGTGGTGAAAACGTGTTAGTATTTATTCACCCATATATATTTGAAGCTGCGCGGTGGGATTCTCTAAGATTGACGAGTCTAACCTAGGAATGAATAAGGAGGTTATGAAAAATTGCTGGAGTGAAAATTCTTGCCCACAAGTGAAGCCGTGCCAACCGTAAGATGGCGGCTACAGCTGCCATCTAACTAGGGACATGATGAGCCGTTTACGGTCGGCGATTTAGAAGGAGCGTTTTCCTCGCACGTCTACCGAGTGTAACGTGGCAACCTTTTAGGGCCACATAGTGTTCGCAGTGTGTCCTTGCGTTCCTAGTTTTCTTTGGTAAGCCTCGAATTCTAGGCAAATTTCAATAGAGATTATGTCACCGCTACTAGCCTCTGTGGAATATTCCTTCGGAAACAATTGTCTTTTAATTTAAAATTAACGTAGCCTTTAAACCAACAAATCAAATCCACTTGATCTCCAAGTGTGCACCACCAGAAAAAAAGCATGTTTCTGAGATCTTTGGAGGGCAAAAGCTGGCTGGACTGCTGCTGGTAAAGCGCTGTGGGAGCTTCCACTCCAGCAATTTCTTAAAACCTCCTTGGCTTGACCTCATAAGCAGTTCGTCATTGAGCGCACCTTTTCATATACGGGACTGCTGTTCATATCGAAGAAACTCCCGCGTCGAGAATTCCTGCTCCACGCTACCGTTTTTCACAGGCACACGAAAGTCCCCTTGAGCTAATAAAGAGATCACTTGTTGCCCACATTGTTGTTTTTCTCACAATTTCACTGCACCTTTATTTCAGAATTCCGGCATCGGTTGCGCATTAGTACTGTACTCTTAAATAGTCATTATTGTGAATTAGATGATCGCGGTTTTTTAGATGTGGAGCATCTTATACTCGCGCCTTGTAGTGCGCCGTCCGCGCCGTCCGCACCGCTTCTCGAACATTCGACAGCTGACGCGCGCGCATGCGCCGTCGCGCCGTCGCCCACTCTTCCACCATCTGTGCATCCCTTACTCCTCTACACACCGCGCGCGCTTCACTCCTCCACCATCTGTGCACCCTTCTTCCTCTACACACCGCGTTCGACATCTACAATTCTCCTGATTCTCCAGTGGACGCGCATGTGGCGTCGCGCTTCGAGAACATTCAACAGCTGACAGTGCATGCGCCGTCGTGCTGTATATATACTCAAGGTCGGCGCTCGCTCGCTCAGTTGCCGCTCGTCGGTTGGTTTGTACGGCGCGTCGACGTCCAAGGTCGCGGTGAAATGAATTCCAACGAATCCACAAACACAATGATCGACGTCCCTTTGACCAGCGCCGCCCTTTCGCATACGTGTGTACGTGTTCACTCATTTAACACCCCCTCCTACAACCACGTTAACCAATTTAGCCATCGACCCAAGTAAGTCGCAATTTAACACCCCATTTCACAACCACGTTAACCAATTTAGCCATCGACCCAAGTAAGTCGCACTTTAACACCCCGTTAACCAATTACATGGTCCGCATCCTCCTCAGTGTTCCCCCGAGGGAACCTGCGGGCAATTTTTTCCTATTTCCATCGTTAAAAAACAATAAAAACAGCGCGGGTATACGAGAGCAGAAACACGACAGACTAGGGCGCTTACTTCCAATCTTCTCAACGTCTTTCAATTGAACCGACGGCACCTTCTTCTTGAGAAATCTGTAAAAAATACTCTGCCACGTGAACTCGCTGAACTGAGATGCTGAACAGTTCCTGGAAATTTCCTGGTTCACGAATACCACCGGGGAGCAGGCGTGCTCTGTCGGTGGTCATCTAAATGCAAGCACCCTAAACTGCGTACAGCACCTTTTTAAAAGACTGACAGTGCAATGTTCTGTAAATTACTTGTAGAAACCGCCTAAGCTAAAAATCCAACTAGCATAGAAATGGGCTTCTACTGGCGGCGCAAAGCAGCGCGGAAAAGAAGTCCTTCTCGGCTTATGCAGCTTAGCCTTTGAAGAACGCGGAAGAGATGAACATGGGGAAGAAGGTGCATGTACGCCAGATAATTTGGTTGCCTTGCAAAAATATAGGCGCTCAATTTTTGAGTTTTGTTTGGGTAAACAAAAACTTGTATTACCTGTATATCTTTATCCCACTTTCTCGCTCGTGCGACCCTCAAGAAGTAATTGATATTATTGTGCAAGTTGACAGGCAAGAGATTTCTACCCAAGAAGCTTTAAAAATTGTTCATTGTATACTTGCGCACAGAAGCCAACAATGCAAATATACCTTTAATTTAGAGGTTTAAAATATTTTAATATATGTCTTGATGTTGACCACCCTTTAGATACTGTAAGGACACGCTGTATATATATACTTATTTTTTGAAATCGTGCTGTCATGAATATTATGATTTATGTCTCGTTTTGTATTTTTTCGTTCTTTTTATGCATACCAGCTTGAAGACACATGAAAGGCTTTGACTCTACAAATTTTATTGTTCAAATTAAAAAATACTTAAAATCATAAATTGCCTAACAATACTTCCTGAACGATGCGGAAAAAACCAGAATAGCACACAAAAGCAGCAAGGGTCATATTAAATGAAGTTGCAATGATATTACCCTTACCTCCTGCTGATCCACCCATTTGGATCATTATGAGTAAAGCTGCTTATCGTTGTGTAAAGAAAAAAAACTGTGCGTCACAAAAATAAGGCAGAAGCTGCGCAGTGCATTCTCTGACGTCTGTTTCTTTGCTGTCACTGTGTGCGTCGGTACACATACATAATTTTTCAATCTCTCATTCAGTTTTTTTAAGGAGAACTTTGAGGTGGCCGAGTTCCAACTTATTCATTGTTGGGTAGGGCAAATGGAAAACTTTTAGTGTGTTTTCAGTTTGTCGGCTAACCAACAATTAATGTTACTTTTTTGTATGTACTGCGGAACAAAACATCAGGGCAGCTCTGAAACACGGTCTCGGAGTGGGCGAGTCTATTGCAGACAATTTAAGGTCCTTTCCCACACTCTCGATGACGCTCTGCGTGTTGTATACGCTTTTCATTGTATACTTAGTTATTCAAGGTATAAGAATTCCGAGACGTTCGATTATCCGCGTAAGCAGCTAAAGGAATGCATTACGGCAATAAGGTTTTCGGAAAATAAGATTAATCTTCAACGTAGGGAAAGGCATTCCCATTCTATGATGTCTGTGCGCTTTTTAGCTCTCTCATCTTTCAAAGCTGGTTTTGGGTCTTTCGCGCAATATCGGCTGTGCGTGCCTCGTTTGAAGTCTGCTTCTTTCGTGGTGTGTTATAGCTTTTTTAGCATGTACAATATTTCTGTGTAAGCTAATGACATTGAAGAATACTGTGCTGCCGGATGAAGCTATTGACATTGTGTGACGCTTCATGGCGCCACATTTATCGATATGTTTTTTATTTTTTGCATAATGTCTCTGAAGAGAATATTTTTAAAAGGCAACTGATTCGAAATCACGATGCTACAAGCAATATTTGCAAGCAAAGGTGCAGAATTTTCGAACTCTTCACAATAACTAATTTGTACTTGACTGATTCATCTTGGCGAGACAGGTAGCCCACCCAACGAGCATGTAAAGCTTACGGATGCAGTAGCCTTGTTTTGCGCTAAAGCGAAAATTCTTGCAAATAACAAAAATACATTTTCAGTTTATTCCGTAGGACTGCAATTGGGCCTACTGCACAAAGTTATTCTTGGGCAGCACAATTTATTGGCAGCTATTTCTCCACGTGCGGAGGTCCTTGGGGTCAAGCCAAGTCCGCCAACCCTCGTGACACGCCCCGACGATCACGCTGATGGCGACGAAGAACAAGCGCGCACGTTCCAGACAACATATTCTATTTCTGCCATCATGGCACGGAACATGCAAGATCCCCTCTATAAGCCATGACGATCACGATGAAGACGATGACGTTGATAATCATCGACGCCTGGCTCATGCAATAGACAACGTCTCTACGCGTTCTACGATGCATTCTGTATGATTATAAGCAACCGAAACTCACCGGGGAAACGTGCCCAGACCTGCACCTGCAGACGTCCACCGGGAAACGTGCCCAGATGTCAGGATAGACATCTGACACCACGATGCAGTATTAATGAAGGCCAGCCGAGATTCCCAACTAAACACAACATATCATTTGTGACCACTAAAGAGTGTATATAAATGCGCACCGCTTCGTCACTCTTATGAGTCATTGAGCAGTCAATGTCACGGGTGATTTACAGCAACACCGAACAATCTCCATGCTTCACCCACTAGTTATCATTGACTTCGTGGATATGGCGTGGTTTTCGGCCACCACAGTACAGCCCTCAGTGTACCCACAAAACGCCATGCAGACGGCAATGATGCAGATGGCGATGAAGAGCAAGCGCGTTCCGGACCACACGTTCTCTTTCTGCCATATAGAAAAAAAAAACGATCGTGAAAGTGCTCTAACCCACGAAAAGCGTAACGGCAACGCTGACAACAAGCTGCTACTCCGGTGGCGAGAGTACGGCCTGCGGCGGTTCAACATCTACGCAGAAGGAAGGCAACACCGAAAGCGAGAGCTCGGGAAGCAGCGACGAAACAGCAACATCAATAACGAGCTGCTACATCAGAGTGGAGGGCGTGGTGTGTGGCAGCCCGACGGCAAAAACAAATTTTATTGGCACCGCCAGCATAATGATCGACGGAGAGTGGGAAGGGACAGGGGTTTTTCTCCTCTTCCTCCACGTCGCCCAGTAAAACTGCCAGACTTTAAATAAAGTTCATTATTTAATTATTATTTAATTAATCAATTCATTCATTCATTCATTCATACTGTACGCACAAGTCGTGACTCAGTTACGTGCGCGAAAGGCTAATGTAACGTATTAATGTCTCGTTATGATTCGTTAATGGCTCGCATCATTAATTTGATTGTGATGGGTAGAATTGGTTTTGGTGAAAATAAATCCCACTTTGAACTTTCTCCAGCTGATGGCCTCCTCTCTTTCTAGGTCTGCATTTAGTGGATGCTAATGAGAGAGGAAAAACTGGCGCAGAGTAACTACCGAAAGGGCGATGATAAAATCAAGAGAGACACTCTACGAACATTTAAGGCGAAGAATTTCGCAGTGAGAAGCGATACCGGGTTCACTCGTATACAACGCGTAGTTATATAGGGAGATTTAGTAACTAAGAGTAATGTACGTATTCTGGGCTCTAGGATTTTTTTTTAATTTTCTTCATGTCTCGAAAAATTTCCACGTCCTATTATAAAGAAAACACAATTTCTTTTCTCTGAACAGGGCTTATTTTTTATCAGTCACATTAACAACTGACTGCTCGGCCAATCGAACATAGGAGCCAGATCACAGGAACGAGCAAGCAAACATGCACATGACGGAGCATGTTCTAACTGAATGTGGAAAAATCCATTCGTGGTGTACATTTGGGCATGTAGCTTTTGAGAAAACGGTAAATAGAAGATACCAGCAATATAGTAGTGAATCTTTACTGTTCCGGCGGCAGAAAACTGTTTATTTATTACTAATAAATTCATACAGAAATAAATCAATGGATAAATAAACGCAGTAGGAAAGACAATCATTGGTAGGGATAATACGGACATTTTGCAGCAATTAACAAAGTACTTGACTGTGAATTTACATTCCTTTTTACAGTAATATTTAGTTGATGGAGGTAGACAAAGCGTTAGGCAATATAAAAAAAGGACCAAGATTTTTTTTTCGTTGAGCCTGGTGGCACACTTCTCACAGCCTCGTTATGAAGGGGACGCTTATATAATCTATCCATCCATCAATCATGACAATTTTTTCAGGAATCGTCTGACGCATTGAATCACAAGCTAGGTTGCTCAGCAGCTGACCCAAAAGTCGCGGACTCGAGCCTGGCCTCGTCGGTTGAATTTCAAAGCAAGCGAAGTGGTAGAGGACCGTGTACTCTGCAATGTCAATACATGGTAAAGAACACCAGGTGATCCCAATTGCCGGATCCCTCCTCTACGGTACCTGTCATAGTGATATCACCGTTTTGGGACGTAAAACCCTGCATAATATTATTAATATTCTTTCAGTGAGCGCATTCCATAATATTCAACAGTTTTCTCAAAATTGCTATAATCGGAGCTCGAATAAACGTAAAATTTGATTATCATTTGTAGTTATGATACCTTTTCTCCTAAACCAGAATTATGGATTGGTGCTTTTCACACGATTTGGAGATGTTACAAAAAGCGGGAGGAAGTGGTACACCGACAGTGCCATGAACAGAAACACTAGCGTCACTCGGGGCTCGTGAGATAAAAAACGTTATAGAACAAGAGCGAGGAACATGCCTTGAGCGAAAGTTCGGTGGATCCATACAACAGAACGCCGTTCTTCACGACAGAGAAGCGACGCAGAGTCGTCGAGCGGAAAATGCAGCAGTTCCATCGATGCTCGCTTGGCCACCTTCACCGGTATCTCCACGAACGGTGTAATGTACTCCGAGAATATTGTCACGGGGTCGTGACGTGGCCAAAGAAAGGAGTCTTTATGTTGGGATATAAATGTTTATTTGGGCGAACCTGTACCCGGTAAACAGAAAGTTCGATTACAGTAGCAGTCTTGCGCAGATAGCAGTGAACGGAGCGTCGGCCGTCGATCAGCTACTGACAAGCGGCAAAGCGCGTCGGCATTTATACTCTTGCCATCGAATGTTCTAGCGTTATCGCTGGTGGTGGCGTAGGTTCCAGAATAGTCTGTACAGTTCGCAGGGTAGGCTTGATCTTATCGGAATGATCTACTGCCGTCTGGAAGCTTCTCAAAAAATACAGACGCGGTTTGCGCTGAGAAATGTGTAGTGTTTTCGGACGATAATAAAACTAGGGAAATGAAACGTGGCATTGCCCCACTCTGAAAAAGGCATCGTCCTGATGCTTTAACTGACGATAAAGGTACAACAATAATGCAAGAAAGTACAATGAATAAATTACGATACAATAATAATACAAAAAAACACTTTTTCAGTTTGTTAACGCGCATGAAACGGCTTGAGGCGCGCGACATGGACGACTTCAGGTCGCGATCGGCGTCGTTGAGAGTTCGTGATGCCGTCGGGGACAACCTCGTAATCAAGTGGGCCGAGACGTCGAACCACCCTGTACGGTCTGAAGTACCGTCGCAGAAGCTTTTCACTTAGTCCACGTCGGCGTATCTACGTCCACACCCAAACATGTTCACCGGGCTGGTATTCCACGAAGCGTCGTCGAAGATTCTAACGGCGGCTGTCGGTCGTTCGTTGATTCTTGATACGGAGACACGCGAGTTGTCGGGCTTCTTCGGCGCGTTGAAGGTACTCACTCACATCGAGTGTTTCTTCGTCGGTGACGTTGGGTAACATGGCATCGAGCGTCGTTGTTGGGCTCCTTCCGTAGACCAATTTATATGGAGGTATCTGCGTCGTCTCCTGCACCGCCGTGTTGTATGCGAATGCCACGTACGGAAGAATGGCGTCCCACGTCTTGTGTTCGACATCGACGTACATTGCCAGCATGTCGGCGATCATCCTGTTAAGCCGCTCGGTGAGGCCGTTGGTCTGTGGGTGGTACGCTGTCGTCCGGCGGTGGTTTGTCTGGCTGTATGCCAAGATCGTTTGAGTTAAGTCGGCAGTAAATGCCGTTCCTCTGTCGCTGATAAGGACCTCCGGAGTGCCGTGACGTATTACGATATTTTCGACGAAGAACTTAGCTACCTCGAATGCACTGCCTTTGGGAAGGGCTTTTGTCACGGCGTATCGGGTGAGGTAGTCGGTAGGTACCACGATCCACTTGTTTCCGAAAGCCGAAGTCGGGAAGGCCCCAGTAGGTCCATACCGATCTGCTGGAAAGGTCAGCAAGGTGGTTCAATTGGCTGCAGAAGTCCCGCTGGCCTTGTCGGCGGTGCCTTGCGTCACTGACAGTCCTGGCATGTCCTCACATAACGAGTAACGTCGTTGGTAAGCCGTGGCCAGTAATACCTTTCTTGTATCCTCGCGAGCGTGCGAGAAACACCGAGGTGCCCTGCCGTCGGATCGTCGTGCAGGGCCTGCAGGAGCTCCGGTCGCAAATCTGAAGGCACCAACCACAACGAGGTACTAGCTCGAAGCGGTGAAAAGTTTTTCTTTTGTAGAAGACCGTTTCGCAGGAAGAACTACGCAAGTGCGCGCTTAAATACCTTCGGGACTTCGGCGGTCCTGCCTTCGAGGTATTCTATTAGGGCCTTAAGTTTCGGGTGGGCCCGCTGTCATTCAGCGAAGTCGTCGGTAGTTATCGTTCCCAAGAAGTAGTCGTCATCAGGGTCGTCGGGTGGTGGTTGGTCGACAGGCGCACGAGAGAGACGGTCCGCGTCGGAGTGTTTCTTGCCGAACTTGTAAATGACAGTTGTGTCATATTCTTGAAGTCTCAGGCTCCATCGTGCGAGGCGACCTGAAGGGTCCTTCAAGGTGGCTAGCCAACACAAGGCGTGGTGGTCGCTCACAACTTTGAAGGGCCTGCCGTACAGGTAGGGGCGAAATTTCAACGTAGCCCAGATGATGGCGAGGCACTCCTTTTCTGTTGTGGAATAATTGGCTTCTGCTTTGGAAGTCGATCGGCTGGCGTACCTAGTAACCCTTTCAAGTCCGTCAGCCCTCTGCACAAGAACGGCGCCAAGACCTACGCTGCTTGCGTCAGTGTGTATTTCTGTCTCGGCAAATTCTTCGAAATGGGCAAGTAACGGAGGCGTCTGGAGGCGATGTTTAAGATCCTGGAAAGCGTGTTCCAGTGGCGTTTCCCACTTGAACTCCACGTCGGCGTTGGTAAGGTTAGTGAGAGGATCGGCGAGGCGGGCGAAGTTTTTCACGAACCGCCTATAATAGGCGCACAGGCCCAGAAATCGGCGCACCGCCTTCTTGTCAGCGGGTGGCAGGAAGTCGGCGATGACGGCTGTTTTCCGTGGGTCGGGACGAACTCCAGACTTGCTAATAACGTGCCCCAGAAACAAGAGCTCCTCGTACGCAAATCTGCAATTTTCTGGCTTCAGTGTGAGTCCGGACGTCTTGATGGCTTGAAGTACAGCTTCAAGGCGCCAAAGATGCTCCTCGAAATTCGAGGAAAACACGACGTCGTCCAAGTACACAAGGCAAGTCTGCCACTTCAATCCTGCCAGTACTGGATCCATAACGCGTTGAAAAGTTGCAGGCGCTGAGCAAAGACTGAAGGGCATGACGATAAACTCGAAGAGGCCGTCCGGTGTTATAAACGCCGTCTTCTCTCGGTCTCTTTCATCGACTTCGATTTGCCAATAGCCAGTCTTGAGGTCCATTGGCGAAATGTAGTTGGCGTTATGGAGCCGATCAAGTACGTCGTCTATTCGTGGGAGAGGATACACGTCCTTTCTTGTGATTTCGTTCAGGCGGCGATAATCAACGCAGAAACGTAGGGTTCCATCGTTTTTTTTCACTAACACCACGGGGGATGCCCATGGACTCTTGGACGGCTGGATAATGTAATCCCGCAGCATTTCATCAACTTGTCTCTTGATGGCCTCACGTTCTCGCGTCGAAACCCTGTACGGACTCTGATGGAGTGGTATGGCATTTTTTCGGTAATGATGCGATGTTTCGTGATTGGGGTCTGCCGAATTTTCGATGACGACGAAAAGCAATCTTCGTATTGCAGGAGCAGGGCCTTGAGCTGTTCTTGCTTATGGTTCAGAACTCTGGAATCGACATCGAAAGCTATGGGAGGGGCTTGGTTCCTCTCAGCAGGTTCCTCAGAATCGACATGGGTGAAATCACTGGTGGCTTCGACAACTTCTTCGATGTATGTGACTGTTCTCCCTTTGTTCACATGTTTGTACCTATTGCTGAAATTCGTGAGCAGAACCGTTGCTTTGCCTCCCCTCAGCTCTGCAATTCCTCTTGCGACGCAAATATTTCGGGTGACCAACAGATGCTGACTGCCTTAAACGACGCCTTCCAAGGCAGGTGATTTAGGCACGCCGACTGAAATAATGACGCTTGGGCGAGGCGGAATGGTGACTTGTTATTTCAGCATATTCAAGGCATGGTTTCCTGACGGCGTGCGCGGCGGTAGTGCTTCTTCTGTGGATAACATTATCGAATTTGTTTTTAGGTTGATGACAGCACCATGGAGGCATAAGTAGTCCATGCCAAGGATGACATCTCTCGAGCAGCGCTGTAGGACAATGAAGTCTGTAGGATAAATACGGCCGTTATTGGTGACTCTCGCTGTGCAGATTCCTGCTGGCATACGAGATGACCTCCGGCTGTGCGGATTTCAGGGCCTTCCCAAGCTGCGCTAACTTTCTTTAACTTCGTTGCGAACGACCCACTGATGGCGGAGTAGTCGGCTCCAGTATCGACGAGAGCGGTGACACAGTGGCCGTCAATAAGAACGTCAAGGTCGCTAGGTCGCCGTCTCGCATTACAGTTCGGGCGTGGCGTCGGGTCACGGCTGCGTCGGCTTGTTTCGCTGCTTCCATGTTGCGTCGTCAGGTCCCCTTCGGTAAGTGAGGTTTCGCCGTCAGGGCTTTGCCTGGTTTGCGTTGTGTTCGGAAAGCTCCGTCGCGGCGTCGTCGTCATCGGAGGATGTTCGGTAGTTCGTCGCACAGCAACCGCACCTCCATCGGTTGCTGCCCTTAGTTTCCCGGATACGGGCTAAGAGACCGGCCCCGCGTTGGGCCAGAGTAGTGCCGGTGGTGTGGTGACGTGCGTTGGCTGGGCGACGGTGAACGCGAAGGGCTTCGTGGTGTCCACCGAGTTCCTGTCAGGTAGTCGGCGATGTCACGTGGTCGTTCTGCTGGCTGTGGACGTGGCGCATTGACGGCGAAGCCATGCAGTCCCATCTGTCGGTACTGGCAACGGCGGTATGTGTGTCCGGCCTCGCCGCAGTGGTAGCAGAGCGGGCGATGGTCAAGGGTGCGCCATACGTCAGTCTTCCTCGGTGCACTGCGCTGGGCCGCTGGCGAACGGTATGACGTCGGTGGGGGTAGTGGCGGCGGTGGCGTCTGTCGACGGAAGTGCGATGGGGCGGCGTTTCGGTGTGCACGGGGAGGAGCGTTGCGGCGCAGTGCAGCGGCGTAGCTCATAGCTTCCGGCTCGGGCAGCGGTGCTTGGAGAATTTGAAGCGATTGCCGAACTTCTTCTCGCACAATGTCGGCTATCGCATCGACTTGAGGCTGCGCCGAAGGCAACAGCTTGCGCAGCTCTTCCCGCACGATCGCTCGGATTGTTTCACGCAGGTATCCGGAGTTACTGGCTTGAGCAGCAGCGCAGTCTGCAGTCAGGCGACAATTATACTGTCTGGTGCGCATGTCCAGGGTTTTTTCGATAGTGGCCGCTTCGGCTACAAATTCTTGGACGGTTTTTGGTGGGTTTCTCATCAGTCCCGCGAAGAGCTCCTGTTTGACACCTCGCATGAGGAAACGAACTTTTTTTCCTCAGACATGTCTGGGTCAGCGTGACGGAATAGTCGGGTCATTTCTTCTGTGAAAATGGCGACATTTTCATTCGGTAGCTGAAACAGGGTCTCTAATAAAGCAGCGGCCCTCTCTTTGCGAACGACGCTCGCGAAAGTTTGCAGGAATGCGCCGCAGAAAGCATCCCACGTTCCGAGCGTGGACTCCCGATTTTCGAGCCAGGTCCTTGCGGTGTCTTCCAAATAGAAGAACACACGACGCAGCTTTTCGTCATGGTCCCAGTGATTGAGGGCGGCCACATGGTCGTATGTTTCTAGCCAGGACTCTGGGTCTTCGAGCGATGACCCATGGAAAATTGGTGGTTCCCATGGTTGATGCATGACCATCGTGGGCTGGGACGCTGCGGTTGTCATTGTTGCTGCAGTCGCGGTCATGGCCTTGGTCTTCCGCGCCTTGTCTTGTAGAAGCCCGTACTCCGGTGGTAGCCCTCGCCGTCGGCGGCTTGTTCGCTGCTCCTGGTTGGCGTCGGTGTCTTCTCCGTGACGTGGGCTGGGTTCACGGCTTGACGGGGGCGTCCGGTACATGAACGAAGCAGCACCTCCACCAGATGTCACGGGGTCGTGACGTGGCCGAAGACTGGAGTCTTTATGTTGGGATATAACTGTTTATTTGGGCGAACCTGTAGCGGGTAAACGGAAAGTTCGAATACTGTAGCAGTCTTGCACAGATAGCAGTGAACGGAGCGTCGGCCGTCGATCAACTACTGACAAGCGGCGAAGCGCGTCGGCATTTATACTCTTGCCACCGAATTCTAGCGTTATCACTGGCGGTGGCGTAGGTTCCAGAATTGTCTGTACAGTTCGCAGCGTAGGCTTGATCTTATCGAAATGATCTACTACCGTCCGGAAGCTTCTCGAAAAATGCAGGCGCGGTTTGCTCTGAAAATTGTGTAGTGTTTTCGGACGATAACAAACTTGGGAAATGGAAAGTGGCAATATACACAGAAATGCTGTGGTGCAAAGAAATAAAATATAAAGAAAAACTCTTTTCCGTGAGTTAGAAGAGAACAAATATCCACAGTGCGCCATCTGTGGAGGCTTTCGCATGGATGCAGTTGGTGCCATTTAAAACTATCGCTTGATTTAGTAGAGTCCATCTTTGCGAATCTCTCGGAAGCACTGTTACGCGCAGTGGGCGAAAAATATCGATTTTGTTGGCGTTTCCACACGATACAATGCGGAGAATTCATCCACGAGTGCTTATGTATCGCGTACCTATTCGATTTTTGTCGCCGTATAAGGTTTGTTTTGTAGCGCATGTAGTTTCGTAGAATTATACGTGAGTACTTGTGCTCGGCGTTGATGTTCGCAGAATTCGCAAACCCACCTGCGGAAACCGGCAACAACCGATCGAAATTGCGTATTTTCTGCTGAATGTGTTTGCGCTCCACAGCGCAATGTCCAGCGTCACAGTAATGTTGATGGTCTTACACTTTTTTGGACAACGCAATGCAGTTGCGGTAGTGACAAAATGACAGTATACGTTATTTTGACCCAGACAGCTTCAGTTTTTAAAACCTTTTGGATGCGGCTTTTATCAGTTGGGCGCGACATTAGGATGCCACTTTCGTTCAGCCTAACTCTGGAGATAACGTGCTCACCACGGTGGCCTGGTGGCTAAGGCATTCGCCTGCTGACCTTCAGGTCGCGAGATCAAATTCAGGTCTCGGAGGCTGGATTTTCGATGGAGGGCAAAATGCTTGAGTCGCGCGTTCTTAAATTGAGATACACTTTAAAGAGCCCATGGTGGTCGAAATCGGGACATGGCTCTACTACGGCGTTTCTGATTAAATTATGTTGGTTTTGTGACGTTAAACGCCAACAATTATTAACCCCCAGAGATAACAGAAACAAAGATACCTAATGCCACTCGGATCCAGCATAGCTAACTGCGAAGGAAACCACAACGCAGAAACTGGATTTCACCTTTGAATTGTCTTAGGCGATAGCATAAGTGACCATTTCCCTTTTTTAACACCCTGTGCTCACTCATCGCATCGTACCGCGGGATCTGATTGCCCGAGGACTACAAGACTATTGCTGATGATGATATGAGGGGTTTGACGCATCAAAACCACCATATGATTATGAGAGACACCGTAGTGGACGGCTACGAAAATTTCGACCACCTGGGGTTCTGTCACGTGCACCCAAATATGAGAACATGAGCTTCAAAACTATCATCATGGTGCAAGCGTGGAGTTATTTTGAGTACCACGATAGGTTACTGTGAAGACAATTTAAAGCATTTATAGAGACTGGGAAATCTATGTGCGTGCAGCGAGGCTAGCAGGAGCTATCCGCGCAGTGCTGCTTTTAAAAGCGAAGTACTTTTTAGCGAGCTTCGGTGACTTTGGTCCCACATACATCCATCCGTCCGTCCGTCCGTCCGTCCGTCCGTCCGTCCGTCCGTCCGTCCATCCATCCATCCATGCATCCCATCCTATCCCATCCCGTCCGTTCGTCCATCCATCCACCCCATCCCATCCCATCCCATCCCGTCCGTTCGTCCATCCATCCATCCAGCCATCCATCCATCCATCCAACCATCCCAACTCATTCCATCTGTCATCCATCCATCCATCCATCCATCCATCCATCCATCCATCCATCCATCCATCCATCCATCCATCCCATCCCATCCGATCCCATCCGTTCGTCCATACATTTATCCATCCCATCCCGTCCGTTCGTCTTTCCGTCCACCAATCCATCCATCCATCCATCCGTCCGTCCGTCCGTCCGTCCGTCCATCCGTCCGTCCGTCCATCCGTCCGTCCATCCGTACACCTAACCACACGTCCACCAGTCCGTCCATCCATCTACCGATCTAGCCACCTACGAACCTACGACATTTAGCTTTCCTGTTTTTTTTCGGTAATGACATCTATACCAAAATTGGTATGGCATAACATCACTGTGTGACAAGCATAAGAGATCAGTCATAACCTGATAATCATGGCATGTATGTCATGAATGCCATGATGTATATATAATGGTCTTGCTGCTGTTGCGGTGGTTTTGTTGACATGACACATTGCAAAACTGGTATGGTATGACTACATGGCTAACATACGTGACAGGCCCTGACATGTAAACCATGACATGCATGTCATGTAAGTCATGACTACGCTTCACATATTCCAAATCTCGTAATAATGAATGTGAATGACTAATTAAGGTATATGACTGCTGCAAACATGATGACATGCGTATCATGTAAGAACTTTACAATGTAACACGCTTAACTCACGCTCGCGGCCGTTTGGCTAGCTTGAAATATACCAATTTTGGTATTACATGGCATGAATAGACGATGGGGGTAAATAACACGTCGAAACATGATAATCAGGGCATGTGTGTTATATATGAAAATGGCTACATACGACGCTCATGAAGCGCTCACGACCGTTTCGCTAGCTTCACATTGTTGTTATGTGACGTGAATAAATGATGAAGGCATATGACTGGTGCAAACATGATAATTATGACATGCATGTCATGTAAGAACATGAGAATATACCATGCCCATGATGCACTCGTGGCCATTTCACAAGCTTCACACATACCAAATTTAGTATTGCGTGACGTGTAGAGACGACGAAGGTATAAATGATGGGTCCAAACATGATTGTCATCACATGCGTATGATGTAAAGCATCACTACATGCTACACTCATAGCGCACTCGTGGCCGTTTCGCTAGTTTCAGATATATCAAATTTTGTATTGCGTGACGTCAATAGACGAAGAATGTAAATGACAAGTTTAAACATGATAATCACGACATACGTGTTCTGTAAAACATGACTGCATGCCACTCTCATAGCGCGCTGGCGGCCGTTTTGCTAGCCTCACATATACCGAATTTTGTACTACATGACGTGAATGGAGAACAAACACAAATGTCAAGAGAAATCATGAAAAGTATGACACGGAAGTCAAGCAAGGCATAATTTACGTTCACTTAGTAATATTGCGCTGATGATAGTGTGACATATGTCCATCTTCCTCATTCACGCATTGCATATCATTGATTGCCATTTGTACGTGGGATCTGCCAATCTTCTTTACTAATCCTTTGTAACAAGAAGCATTGATCAATAAATGCGACATGTTCTCGAAATGCATATGACATTTTTTTTTCCTTACTGTTGATGCTACAGTCAATTTTTTTTTCATGTTTACCATGTAGGGCAGGTGTCAACTCACATTTGAGCTCGAGGACCTCCTTTTATATACTGATTTTCAATAACTTGAATTTGTGAAAATCATAAAATTTCTTCATTCCTGCAATATTCGGAACCTATGTGCGATCACAGCACTTCACTTGAAACGTGAAAATAGGGAGAATGAATGTGTTGGGGAGAAAAAGGGGTGACAGTAAATTAAGTTGTTCTCAACGAATCTGCAAAGTGCGAGATCGGATGTGGAGTCAGAGCGGAAAATACGGGAGAGCTATTGGCGCGCGTGGCTGCTCATTCGGAGACTTTGCGCTTTCGGATGGTACAGCTATGAGGCACCACCGAAGAGAAAGAACGAGGAGGGCTCTTTGCGAGGATAAAGTGTACGACGTGCCTCTTGTAAAACAATGCCGAGGTCACGTGTGCGGGCTAGGCGGTTTACCACACTCCCCCCTCCCTTTTTTTTTCTTTGTTGCAGGAAATTTCTCAAGTACGTCGTTTCTTCGCCCGGCAACCGGCCTGGTGGACCTTTTCGAGTCCGCATTTGTTCTTATTGGAATTCCTTCCCTTTCGGGTTGTTGAAATGTCGCCTCACTTAAGACCAAATGCTCCCTTTTTGCGACACGTGAGCTTCCAGAATAGTTTTGTGGCGCGACATTTTTCGGGATGTCACCCTTCTCTTCCTCTCCTTTTCTCGTCTTTCTTTTCCCCTTCCCTTATTCCCCAGTGTAGGTTAGCTAACCAGAACCATGTCTGGTTAACTTGCCTGCCTTTTCTATTTCCAGTTTGCTTTCTTCGTTTACTCTGTTTTCACCGAATACGGGGTTGTCCTAGTTTCTTATTGGCAGCAAACCTCACAAAAAAAGAGCTTGCTCAGAAGAAGACAGAGGCAGAGAAAGAAGTGGCATGAGCATATTTTTTTCTAAAGACTGGCGTGTTTTACGCTGACGTCCAAGACAACATTGACGACCTTTCCGTTTCGGGAATGACGTTGGTAAAATGCATACGAACACACGACAAAAATACTTGAGAAAAAAAAGGCTTATTCCTCCATCTTGTGAAGCAGTATGAGACGAAAATGAAATGTGTCTTCACAGACGTAGTCGAGTTTTTATTGTGTCTTGATATATGACAGCTTGGACTATGTTCATTATATTGGCAGCTATAGCACCGCCTGACGCGTATGCAGCCACGCTGACGACTACAGTTGTGCGATCTTTTAATTAGTGTGGCACTGCAAAGTAGAGCATTCCCAGAACATGCCGTTAAAGCCGCTGTATGAGAGGCTGTCGGAAGGCGACTGCATGCGTCCGGGAAAACGAATATCGATCGAAAGGCTGGGATGCAAATGCTTTTGCCGGAGAAACAAAAACGGATGAAAACGTGAGGGTGGGCAGTGACAGAGAATATGTCCACAGAAAGCGCTCCAAACTGTTCGCGTGACCAATACCGCTCACTTTTCAGGGAAGGGGCCTCACGCGATGTTGTGGGGACTCAGTGTTTGTGCAAGCATTAGTTGTTTGCTTTTCTGCAGGGGCAAATATTTCTCAGTGCACAGTCATGTTATACACTCTCCCGTGTTTACGGTAGCCCGAAAATACTATATTTTGTGTATACAGTAGGCTTCATCATGCAAAAATTGATCGCGACGTGGGAATTTTCGCGCAGAAGGTGTAAGCAACATACCCCTTGTGCGCATTGTTTTAATTGTAGCCCTCATGAGCACAACAGGTGATGTACGTGAAAACAGCAGAAAGATGCGGACATCCGCAGGGATGCAGGCAGAAATTTTTTTTCAGGGGTGGATGGGCACCCTTTTGTATAGTCATTCTCGCTCAGTTGCCATACCGAAAAACGATTTCAGAAGAAGAGGGGGGGGGGGGGGGGCGGGCTCATTGTGCCACCCCTTCGCTACAACACCGGTCGTCTGTAATAAAATTATTTGTGATGTGTGTCTGGGTCTAATAGAAAAACCGTATAAATTCTTGTATTTTTTTATTTATAAGAGAGAAAGGCGGCAAAGTCGGAACAATCCGCAGTTCACATGCATTGTGGGAATCGATTTTACGCGAATAATTTAGTGATGCCATATTCTGCTGGCCTTGAAGCAAGTGTTACGATGCGGACACGTTTCTTTGTTAGTTTTGAAGAGTTTTTTGTTTCGATTTCTACACAACTCCTCAATATAGATGTCTGTACCTTTCAACGCATATATCGGGCTTTTATTTCCTCGCTAACTTCACTGGGCTGTTGTTGTATAGTTAGCTCATTATCCGAGGCCAAGCTGCAGTTCCACACGACCTAACAGCCCAGATGCCACTGCTATTGAAACGAAGTGAAAACACAAATCGTTTGCCCATTATTGCGAAGACTGAAAACACTAGACAATACCTTCATGATCAATAAAAGTAAATATTCATACTTTATTGCGTTGTGCTAAAACACACTGCCAGCCATGCCACCACAATTGACGTTCGACAAGCAATACCGCAATAGAATGGAAAAGTGGGCTAGTTGGTAATTTAGGATTGTTCAGCAAACTGGGAGCGCGGGGGTAAACACAGACACAAAGCAAAGAGGACGCACACAGCACGAGGGCTCGTGCTGTGTGCCTACTGTTTGTTTTGTGTCTGAGTTTACTCCCGCCCTCCAAGTTCGCTGAACAATCAAGCAATACCACCACAAGTGACGTTATAAAACCGTTCTTTATTACACTTATTCATGTCGTACACTCTTTGGTTGATCCATCATGATTTCTCAGAACGTTTTCAGGTTTTGTCCGCCCCAAAGTCGCCAAGTGTTTAAAGAAGTGTGCACTCAATATGGTGTTTTGCGGCCTTATACCACCGATGGAAGTGTAACTGTCGGTAGTAAAGTCTAGTGAAATTTATTAGATGCTCCACACGCCACATTCTAAGCCTCACGCAACGCTTCTCAATTTCATTGCTCTACACGGAATATGCAGTCTTTTTACAGCGAAAGCTGTTATGAGATCACTTTTCGGGTCACGCGCAGTTGCATGTTGTCCACCACCACCACTGGTGTCCCTAACCACATCACGCCAAGTTAGAAAAAAGAACCTTGCACCAATGACAAAGTGTAGCTTCAACCTGGGTCCACTGGGAGCCAGCCTAATATTCTACCACTCAGTTACGCCGGTGCTTGTAACTTGTTGTCATACTTGGCTTAGGCAGGCATGACCTAGCACCAATGGCACAGTGAGACTCGATCCCTGGTCCGCTGAGTGCCAGCCCAGTATTCTATTACTGAGCTACACCGGTGCTTGTGACTTCTCAAACTTGCCTTAGGCAGGCTGGACATCGGGAAAGCAATTGCGTTAATACGACTTATAATATGGTTTACAACAGCGAAAAATCAACCAGTCGTCGCACAATGCGAATAGCGTAACGAGAGGGCCGTCCAATGCTCTAACCCATTACAAAAGCTTGTTCTTATTTCCCTATTAACTGTGGTGCATACCCACCTCAGCCATAACTCCTCATCGTCGTCACCCACTGCAAGATTAATTGGCACAAAATTCCTTGCAAATGTTTAAAGGATACCACGCTTCTCAGAAGAATGACGAAAAATAGCATAGCGAATGCCGGCCTACTACCCAAGCATCTATTATTAATGCCCTAGCGAGTACCAAGCAAGAGTTGTTGCCGTAGTCACCAAATGAGTGTTTTGAAAAGGTTCTGAAAGGCCTCTCTTCTAGTTTTCGCTCTGACTGTGCAGCACCTACTGCGCAGGCCGGGTGTTTTTTTTTTTCGCGAAAGTAAAGCGAGCTACATTACGTGAGCTTTTCACAGACGAGATATTAATTAGGTGGCCAGGAACAATTGTGTCTCTGCCGAAAATGTGAAGCCCAGCCGTTAAGTGCCAATGTATATAGGCACAGTGTGGGCGTGGCCAGTTACAGCTGAAGGAATTTCCCAAGCATTTCGCTCTTGAACGAAGCGTGGGAGGGGCCAAACGACATCGCACGGGGCCGTTGCATCCCATGGCAGCCTCGCGCACCAGTGTGAACATTGTTTTGCAAGCGGATTTCCATAGCCACCTTTATTTTACATCAGCTGCTCTTTGTACCATTGTCCCATTGTTAAAACACGTGTGCTTGGTGAAAGGACCCACAGAAAAGTAATTGAGTACAGCGTCCTCACAAAACGTCTTAATGCAGCTGGACTCCCTCTTTTAGGTCCGGCCAGCCTTCCATACACCATACAGCGAGGCTATCTTGGACTCTCATAGCTGGCTGGTTTGGCTTCACTGCTCTAATTTGATAATTCATTCCGCATATCGACAGATCACATTCATGGATGCATAATAAACTTTTAAGGCATCAACGCAAAAGATCAGTGTAAATGTCAGTAAACGTCCTTCCAAAAAGTTTTATCATGGCTCTCACAGGCACGCAATAACGGCGTTGTTGCGAATCGACCCTGAAGAACTTCTCCATATGAAGATCAACCGACCACAGTATCGGAGTTTATTACCTCACGAATCTGTGATCAAAAAACTATTTTAGGATACATCGAGTATGATGGAATGACAATGATGCGTCGCACGATTTAGGCACCCCCTTTCCCCCGCCTTTTAAAGACGATAGTCTTTCTTGGGGACCGTTGACGCAAAAATCTTGGTCTGTCTGTCTGTCTGTCTGTCTGTCTGTCTGTCTGTCTGTCTGTCTGTCTGTCTGTCTGTCCACTTGTCTATTTGTCTGCCCTTAACCGTACCTTAAAAAACAGAAGACGATACCCTAAACGGTAGACCCCATCCGCAGGGCCCACCAATATTGCTCAAAGTTCAGCGTTCATACTTGTGCGATTGTCAATTCAAAATCAAATATTGCGCATATGTCTGAGGCAACATAACAACACGTCAATATTCTGTATGTGTGTCTTTTGATAGAAAGGCACACATAAATGATTCACAGAACCGCAGCGTTCATCACGCTGTGCTGACCATGCAACATTTGCACAAAGAGGCAAGTGTTTCCAGCGCTTTGCTAAGACGACACGGTGGTGGCACCTACCCGTTGCCATGCCTCCTACACCTTATCACCCCTGAAACGGGCACGCACGCCACGCGCTGCATTTTTAATGATAGCTTTTCTAAAAAATTGGCCCCGTAACTGCATTTAATCTGCAAATGTCGTCGAAAGACGACAGTCTTGAGTGTGGAGACAGTGAACAAAACATTTATTTGATGTTCTTCTCAAGAAAATCAGTGAACGGTATGCTGGAGGCACTGCGTTAAAGTGCCTCGAGCGTCCAGCGGAGGTGAACGAGCGCATCAAGTCACGTCACACGTGAGACATGAGCGCCATTTGGCAGTTTTTTTCAAAAACAAAGCGCGTGGCCCTGAGACGGGTGTGCGCGCCCATCTCAGTAGTGGTAAGGTGTACAACGCAAGGCGACGGGTAGGTGCCACCACCGTCTCGTTTTAGCAAAGCGTTGGAAACACTCGCACTTCCGTGAAAGCGTTGCATGGTTAGCGCAGCGTGATAAGCGCTACGGTCCTTAAAATTACTCATTTATGCCTTTTCTAGTAAACGGCACACATGCAGAATATATACGTGTTGTTATGGTGCTTCAGACATGCGCAATAATTGCTTTTTTATTCGACAATTGCACAAGTATGAACGCTGAATCTTAGGCAACATAGATGGGCGCTGCGGATGACGTTGGCCGTTTCGAATACCCAATGCTGTTAAGATTGGACAAACAGACAAATGTACAGATATACAGATAGACCAAAGTTTTCGCGTGAAAGGTCCCCAAGAAAGACTATCGTCTTTAATAAACGTTTTCTTCTCTCTCTCTCCAGACGCAAGATTATGTTCTTTCGACGACATTTGGTATGTGGAGTTTAACGTCCCAATACCACGATAAAGTTATGAGAGACGCCATAGTGGAAGGCTCCGGAAATGTCGACCACCTGGGGTTGTTTAACGTGCACTCAAATCTGAGCACATGGGCCTACAGCATTGCCATCTCTATCAAAAATGCAGCCGCCGCAGCCGGGGACTGATCCCGCCATCTGCGTGTGAGCAGCCTAGTACCTTAGCTACTAGAACACCTTGGTGGGGCAACGACATTTGCAGTGTAACAATGAAATACGGACCCAATTTTTTTCTTTGGTTCTTAGGACTGAGCTTGAAGCTACACTGCCATGAACACAAAGAGGAAGCAAGATACAACACGAAATTTGTAATTTGTTGTTTCAAGGCATCTTTCAAGAGAAGTTGGCAGAAAATTCTGAACGTGAGGTATGAGTATAATAAATAAATGTTCGCGCATGGCGCGCCAAGGCACAGTAAAAATATTGCGTATACCTAATCTACAATGAATCCAAAGTGTCTAAATACGCCGTACGCTTCCATGCAATTTTAAAGCCACTGCTCTGAGAGAGATTGTTAAGAAACATTGAATGTTTTTTTCATTAAAGCACTACTTCAGCATATGTCCCATTGCTGTTATAGTGAATATAAATGTAACGTGGTTTTGTGTACGACAGAAACATTGTAATGAACAAGTTTAAGCCTTTCTGATCAGCAACACCAATACAAGCCATGGAATTATGTCTTTTTCTTCTTGCAGAAGCATCCGTTTGAATACAGGTTCACGTAAAAAATAATTAGACTTGCCATGTCGAGCAGAAATATCGGGGGGTGCATCGAAAGAAGTGGACAGTTTAAATGGTGAGTAGCTCAATACGCATGGTGAACCTGTGAAACCATGAACTTTGGAACAAATACCTTGTTTCTGATAACCACTCCGTTTAAGTTACTTCCGCTGTGCGTTCAATAGACGCATTTGACATTGTAAGAAAATACACTTCAAGAAACATGCAAGCGTACTTTGCCCTATAATTTATCTCTGTTGCTTAGCGAGAAGACTTGAGCCTTTCTGCAGCTGGCTCCCTCCTTTTGCATACTAATGGCAACCCGAAGCTTAAAACTGAAAGCTGTAAGTCGAAGGAATCACTTCTCTTCTGCCCTTTCATTTGTGTAAATTAAATAATTCATAGAGAAAATGCATTATTCAGCCGTTCTCCTAATGAGTGCATTCTTTATATCAAGTATCCACCTCGTTTCACGCTTACAAAGGCAGTGTGCGGCCACGAGAAAAATGGTGCATGGTGATGTCGTTTGCAGTTTATCGCCAACGCTCCAAGCAGCGCTCGTGTACGTGTAATTTAGGCATAACAAAATTATTCAGAGCTGACTCCATACTTAGTTCCCGCCCACGAGGCAGCTCACAGAGTGCCTTCTGCAGCTGTAAGTGCTTACTTTTCTTTAACATTTTCAATAACAATGCCAGAGTGGGAGTTTCAGAGGATTGATAAGATCATCGTTTCACCGAACGTTGTTCAACTTTATCCACGAGTGTAACTTGTTTGCTTTAGGTGTTCGGAGTTCTGATTTTATATGTCTGCTACTCCGAAAGTCAGTCTTTTGAATCGTAAAAATCAAGCATGTCAGAAGGAAAAAGAAAGGAGTCGTATATTCATGTTTTTTGCAAGTCAAGCCAATACATTAGTTTACATTACTGCATTATATGCGTCGCCTTTTGCAATGAGATGTTGTGAGTGAAAGTGGTTAGAACAAGTAGGCTATGAGTGTTAAGAACTTCAAATCTAACTATTTTGTTCCGTTGTCCTACTTTTGCTAGATGTAAATGTAAAGCTTGTCCCTACGGTGTGTATTCTAATAAAGGGACGTGCCATTGAGGGTGTTTCGATAGTTTCAACTATAGTGATAAATCCTACTAGGCGAGAACAATATTGGTAAATAGCAATACCCATGAATGCTCTCAATGAAGTCTGGTATAATCGAATATAAAGAAAGCAAAGCGTGTACTGAATTACGTATAGTCGCTGGGGCAAATTTCGAGGATGTCTAAAGATTAATCAGCAAGAGAAATTTAAGACATTGTGGAGAGCTGAAAAGCAGCAAAAGACAAAGTACAAACAGTCACAGGTCACTGCTTGTGAAAAACAACATAATGGTGCGTGGAACAAATAGGCTGATGATGAACAACGAGAATATTCAAGATGTATTTAGGTAGCAATTGTTTTTAAGGGCAGTGGAATCTACATTAGCTTGGTTGGGTCGGGAGGCTGTACGATGCCTCTCAATAGTGCAACTGCAGAACCGGTATCCTAGCAAAAGCTAAAAGCTATGCAATATGCGCAGTTTTGTTCGGAAAACCACGCTGAAGCATTAATAGAGAAGGTGCACTATCAGTATTTTATAGGTAAAGCTGAGAATGCGTGTACAGGGGATATTGTTTTATAAAAAGCATCACACGTTCCAAAAACAAAGCGTGCGGCTCTCAGATAAGATGCTGAAGCTCCGAAGGAATAAAGAGATAGCAACAAGAACTTGGCACACCGAGGTGGTGTTGCTTCGTGTGTCGGTGCTTTCGAGATAGAGCGAGGCGATGGATTCACCATACTCCGCATTGGGATCCTATCGAAGGCTTCTTCTACCATCGGTGACTTTCTGTAGATTCTGACAAATCGATTTACTCACCGTTTTTTAGCAAGAAGAAGGCCGTGTCTCATTATGTCAACCCTGTTTTTTTAGCAAGAAGAAGGCCGTGCCTGATAATGTCAATGCTGCTCGTAGAACCAGAAGACGCGCAGCACTTTTGTTGATGTTAATATTTAATGGGTAAAAATCTGAGCATTACTCAGGCAGCACAAAGCGCAAGGAATATACTGGTGCCATGATTTCTGTTCCAAAGGTACGTTTGACAAGGCAACTTCGCAAACAATGTAACAAAGTTGCGCATTAGTTATCCGTGAACCCTATACTGTAGAGACAACAGGTAACAGGATGGCAAGTGGGCTCTTTAGTATTGTATGCGCATGGCCTTATAAAAAAATCGTGAGTGCAAGTACAAGGCACGCAACGAAAGCAGGTGCATATGGCTTGTAGTTACTTTGTTTGTTCTGCATTTTTTCTCTTTTTTGACTTTAAGTTTTACATGGCTTCAAGCCCACGAGTTGGCTGGAGAGCTCGGCCTCTCAGTACCCACGTGGCAGCGGCCCACAACACAGAGATCTGTGTTTTGGAGTACCCAATTAAAAATTATCCTATCCGATACAAACTGATGAATCAGTAGGGTACACATTTAGACCGGTTATTTCATTATTAGGCGTGAAAAACTGCGCTAAAATCAGGAAGTAAGAAATTACACCAGACAATGAAGCTTATACCAATAATTTATATGCAAGCGCGATGGCAAGCTGTTTTCTGTTTACGGTTGATATATTCGTAACTACATGGCAGGAACCGTGCTCACAGGAATATCTTTTAAAAGCTCTATATTATTGTCTTAAGGTGGCGATAGTGAAAAAACACCATTACCGCTTACCAAGAGCATGTACCCATTACGGGCGTTACATTTGGTTGTCGCATTTTTCGGCATTCCTTGGCGAACAAAAACGCACTCCTTGTTGCCAGGACGAGGGAACTTTTCCGGAAGCGTCTTCTTTCTCTTTCGCGTTCGAAGCTGCTTTAACGTCTGGAACTTGGCGGCACACAAAATGCGTGCGTGCTTTTAGATGGGGCGCGCTCTCTTTGAAGCACCGGTAGAAGCAGAAATAAATATTACGATGTTAGCATTTTGCGAAAAAGTTTGGACACTGTCCTTCAGATATGCCTCACGTTTTTTTCGCCGTTTCTTGCACCAACAAACATTACTGCTGTAGAGGAGTGTGTGTATGTGCGTTCGGGGTAGGACCTAAGAGGGGAGGGTAAACTTGGCAGAGTTCGGAATTGTCAACGTTCTCCACTGCCTCGAAAAGAAACTTTACTGCCCTCTACTTTAAGGGAAAGTCATCTTTTTCAATCAAATCCGTCCAACCACCCATCCACTCATGCATCCAAGCACCCATCCCCCCATCCGTGCATCCATCCATCCGTCCATCCATCCATCCATCCGTCCATCCATTCATCCGTCCATCCGTCCGTCCGTCCATTCATCCGTTCATCCGTTCCTTCGTTTGTGTATTGCCTTTGTGCGGGCACTCTCTTAGCTGCTTTCTTGAATTGGTATATACCAAAACTGGCACAGCATGGAATGCTGTTGATTCCACGCCATACGTCCTTGCCATTCCGGCGGGTATGCCAAATGTATTTCAAAAAAAAATTGTTCTGATTTCTTAGATTGAAAGCAATGCTTTACACAAGCATTTCGGTGAACGTTTCTTGTCGTCACATCGGAGCCTTCCGCATTTCGCACAATGTCGTTTCAAGGTTTTTTTGTCAGAAAAGGTATTCTGAGGGGGTCGTTTGTCGTTTGAATTACAGTTTTACAATACATAATAGGCAGAAATGTTAGAGTAAGGTGTTCGAATACAAATAATGGTACTGCAATGTCATTTTCATGAACGCCTCTTGAATTTCCGTCCACAATTTTATACATGCATATATGCGTATCTGAGTAATGAATACTTTTTCTGCGAAGATGTATTATGAAATAAAAAATATTTGAGATCACTGAGGATTCTACATTGTATGAGGAAACCTGACCACTTATAAAAAAATTATTTTCGGTTCACGTTGAGACGGACTTATACCACGTGGTGCTCCCACGAAAAACCGTGTTTATATAGAAATTGAAAGCAAAGAATTAGTTCTTTTGTTGGCACTAAAACATTGAAAATTTTGTCTACAAAAAAAAATGTATTTCCAGTTCTATTTGACAGCACTTTGTGCCCGTTTTGTCACAACTGCAATGTTTCAACGAAAACAAGAATTTGGAACTTTGCTGTTCATGGTGTCACACCGGTCCCGTTAATTATAGAGGCAATCGCCGGGCTAATTCCAAGGGCCGAAGTATCGGCCTCCCGAACCGCACCACGAAAGCGTGGACAATTTAGAAGTGGTCCTTATTGGCGCGCCAGCAGACGCTGGCTGTGGCCCAAAGAACAAGTCAGAGCCGAGAGTTGATAAACAAACAAAATTATATTCTCAATAATGGCAGATCGAAAACAATACACGAGTATGCACACTCCGCAATAGTTACATACAATACGTCACCAAACAAACAACATACTACACAGTACAATCAACCACACTTGAAACAACGGACACAGACAACAATACGCACTACAATGCAGTCGCATGCATTGAACAACCATGACACTTAAAGACTAAAGAGATAGAAAACCTATTCAGTCCAAAGTTCTTGGGACCAGAGTCTAGATGATACTCTTCCGAGAATCACTCACTCAAAGTCCAGCGTTGTTGTCGTTCCGCAGCCCTCGAAGTTTCTCTTCCAGGAAACCTCGACGAAGTTTCTCTTCCAGGAAACCTCCCGTCTTCAATAGGCCACTCTCCAAGGTTCAAACTTCTTCGCCCGAGCACCTCGGCTTCACACACGCAGCTGTTGCCACGCGTCCTCGCTCGATAGCGGTGGAAATCCTCTTCATCTCCTGCTTCGTCCCTACGGACAAAACCTTCGCCGACTACACGGCGGGATCCCTACGCACTCTGGCGCTAAATTCCGTCTTCTCCTGATCTCTCATCTCCGCTGCTCGGTTAAATACCTTCCGCGCGACATTCCAGAAAGTTCTCCTCATTTCGTCGGCGCGATGCGCAGCGAAGGCTGGGGAGAGGCGCGAGACGGTTCGACTGCCCTCCGCGTCGGATGACTCAACTCGGCGTGGCCACGCCTCCTTCGTTCTAGGAATATCGCGGGCTATCTCGGCCGCCGATGTGGGGTGAGGAGGTTTGTCGGCGAAGCCACGCTTCCAAGGGGAGAGCGCGTGCCCGGGGAGCCTTGGATGTTTGTTTTCTTTTTTTTTCTTTTTACCTCCCGGCGTCTCTTCCGCGCGTTACCGCAAGAATTTGGCGGCGCGCCCATTTTCAGCGCTCGTTCTGTGACGCATGGCTGTGATTCCATTTGATCATATTGCACTTCGTAAACTCAGTAATGAAAGTGTGGCATGCACGAATAGAAAAGTAGCCATCAATAGAGAAAATAAAAATAAACTATTTGCTTCATTCAATTTGCAGTCTTTCTTGAAATAATTTTATCACATGTGATAAGTTTTTTTTTATGATGGAAGCATAAGTTTTTCATTATTCAGCATGTATGAGCAATGACTCTTTAATGGCACTTGAAAGCAGACTTTGCTAGTTGTAAGAAAGAGTGTGCTGTCATAGCCACACAATTTACATTATATGAAAATGTGAAGAGTCACCATGGCAACTAGTTTCGTAAGACGTTTCTTGGTCATACGGTATTTACTTTTATTTTCTTCGCAAACGCAGTTGCAGTACTGGATTACATGTGTTTTGCGCTTCATGCTTCTGGTACCACTGTATCTTGGCTCTCATATGTGAAGCACAGAATACGGCACCTAATTAGCTCCGTACCTTACAATGTCCATGAACATCTATAGCGAACAAAGGCTTAGGTTAGGCTTACAATTGTAATATTTTTGCGTGCAGCCATTTTCAATCATGTCACAACAGTAATAGGCAAATAATGTCACTGTTAAAGTCACTGTTGCGGTTGGTATACTAATGAAACTGTCTATTTTGTACGAGCTCAGTTAAAATTGAAAGTGATTATTCGTGTTTAGCACTGTACACTATTGCATATAAAGCAAAACTGTCTATGGTTTGAGCTGGCACTTCACGGTCCTACTTTATGCTGCTTTGCCAAACTAGCTAGCCTATCCTATACCTGAAGCTAAGGCAACTTTTTGCTGATGTTTAGGTTGCATATTACTCAAGAAAACAAATAGACGCTATGACGCTGCTGGATTTATTCCAAATTAAGGCAAAATGGTATACTCCTGGCGGATCAAGCACTCTGTGTGTGTTCTTTGACAGGGTATGTTTTTTTCTTTGTTTTGCATCTTTGGTCATTCAACATTGCTATACGTCAAAAAGAAACTCTTCCCATTCATTGTTCAGGGGAAAAATAACCAGACACAATAGTGGCGCACCACTCAAAAGAACCATGGACAATCGTCGCATGTCAATAATAATATACCACAGAAAGCTGGTGGTGCATAATGAAGGGTTAGGACAACGACTGTCTCCAGCATCATCAATAATAAATGTGAGTGGTGTCATTGATCACAAAGGCTCTGTACATGACCACTGAGGCTCCAAATAGCGCAAGACGTAACTGCATTATACATATGTGCTTGAGAGCTCCTCCATTGACTACTGTTTTATATGAAAGGATTGCCGGTATACACTTATTATCCATTCTTGCTAGTCCGCATCAAGGATCCATAAGCTAGTGATATCAAATGTGCAACATGCCATGAGCGGACGTCGGAAATGAAGACACCGATCTGTAACTTAGAAGCACGGTGCCTTGAAAACATGTGCTAAGCATAATCAATCCGAAAGCACACTTTACCGCAATTTTATCTTCACCATAGGTTTGCTTGAAGCCAGAAAGCTCTTTCAAGCTCATGCGGAAATGTTACTTAAGTCTTGAAGGCTTTTAACCCCTTAACCGCTATTTTTTTCTTTTATTCCGGTAAAAAGGCGCTTTTATTTATTGCTCATACCGATTCTCATTAAACTAAAAAGTAGCTAGGCGATGTTGAAAACATAGTTTTACCGCAAACTTAGACAAATAAACGTAATAAAGTTTATGTCTAAACAATACATAGGAAACCAGCTACCGGCTGCTTATAAATAAAAAACCTTACAAATAAATCAGGTTTGTTCACTTTTGTAAGTGGACCCTCTTTAGTGTATTTGACTCGGGAAGCTTTGGGGCTGCGTAGAAAATTTCAAAACATGGAATGACGCACAGCGGTTTCACTGGCCGGTACTCGCTATGTTCGCGCCCGAGCTGTCTTCGTTATCACCCGTGGAGCAACTCATTCACCGCCATCATGGTGTTCGCTTCTGGAGACAAGATAATTATCTGCATTGAAATCATCATCACTCGAAGGAGATGACGAAAACGAATAGCTTCTTTTCCGTGTTCCTGGGTCACGTGACCCACGAACCCGCGTGGCGTGGACGTATTTCCATACAAAATCGTGTTGAGTGCGAACACGAGGTAGCGCTGGTTCCTTCGCTTCGCTGGGCTGGCACACAGAGCGGCAGTGTTCAAATCTCGCTCTGTTTTCGGCGTCGTTACTTAATTTTTTAGTATATCGCCATAGTCGTTACGGACAGCAACGGCGGATAGTATACGGTGCCTAAAAAGGTCCTTCTTGCCATCTCATAGCAGCTTTCACCGTAAAATTGGCTAATGTCATGAAATTCAGTTTGGGTTTTCAATGTATCTAAAAGCCTTGCGATGCATTTTTGATGCCATAAAAACGTTTAGCGCTCTCAACACCCCTTGTATACTGTATATGGGTGGATGAAACCGCAACATATACGAAAGGCCTGATGGCAAGGTTGCCCACACTATCTTTTTTTCCTCGTGTCGCCTATATTTTTTGTGTTCTGGGAGAATGCATCGGCAGCGACGTGCTTCCATTTCTCTATATCTCCGCCAGGCTACCATAGGTGTCCCCACCTGTACATTCTAACCGATGTAGGCCACCCAGCAACAGCGCTTCTATATTCTTCCCGTGACTGCCTCCTGTCAACCGACGGCTTGCACGTCACACTCAGTCTGATGTTTGACGAAGGGGAACGTACTATTCTCGAGGGTGTGGTCGTCTCGTCCATGCTGCTTCGTTGACGCGACCGTTATCATGGGCTCATCTCGCCAGCGGTGGCATGGTGTCTCGCCGAATTCCCGTGAGAACGGGTGTTCCGCCTGAGCGTGACATTTCCTCCTTTACGATAGAGCCTCTTTTTACACGTTGCATATTTTGCCTCTTTTATTTGGGACCATGAGGTAATATATACTTGTCGTTTGATTACCACTTCTGTGACCAAATCTCCTGGCCACGTGGTATTCTCAGACAGGGAGCTTGAGGTTAACCAGCACTTCCTTCCAGACTGCCCACGGAAAGTGCGTTTCGATTGATGATCCGTCGAACACAGGGATCAGAGCGAGTGGTGAGCAGCGGCTAACTAAACTGAGGCCTATTAAGTTCTCATGAAGCGCTTGTGGCTCTTGAAGCCGTTACTCAATGTGTAAAACTTTCTAGCTATCAATATGTTCTTCAAGGCCTCAAGACGGTTATAGTGAGGTCTCTATATTTGTGAACCACGTGACATGCGCAGAAAGAGCCATAGTTCTACATTACTATTCAATCGTCCTGATTAACACTGTTAACTAAAGTTGCACTAAAGTTTATCCTTTTGATTATGGAAGCTTCTGTGAAAAATATAGTACAGAATACTCCGCACACTCAAATGCTTGGCATACTCGATGGCGGTAACGCCGAATTATTAACTCGTTCGGCGCGCGGACTTCCGAGGTTCTGGCTTTTCAGCAATAAATGCTAGCAGATTCAAAAAAGATATGTTTATACAATCTGAAAATGTAGAAATCGAAAGAAATACAAACAAGAGCGAGTAAATTTCCATATGAACAGCAGTGCTGGCAAATACAGTAACATCATAAATATAATGGTGTCAGAATTCGGAATTGAAAATTCGAACAATGGGTGGCATGGTGCTTGTTTTCCTACCAACGCAGGAGGCACACTCATGCTAAAGACAGCGCAACCTCAAAGCCACAATCTCAACATCCGATGGTGATATCACTTACAGGGTTCGAATAAAAACTCGAGTGAATGACAAGATTCTACTACCTGAGGGACAAATTAAAATATTCGAATTTAAGAATTTTAGCTATTTCAAGACAAGGTTTAGAATAAATTAGCCCAAGTACACATATATTTATATGTTCAAATACACACGCCAAAGTAGCTTAGGAAGGATGGGGCAGCTTTTTACTTTAAAAGAAATGACAAAGTAAGCTCAACTTGAATTCTAAAAGAGCATGGATTATCGGGAGTTTGCATGGGTCGCACAATGGGGAACGTCCGAGTAAAGGATTGATCCTATCTCTCGCAAAACAACAGGAGTAGCGAATTTTAAAAATGCTTACAGTTAGTATAGAGTCATAAATAGCACATAGAACAATGTTGACAGGGTCGCATGTAATGAGAACTGAACTAACAAGAGCGCGTTTTTAAGCTATATTACAACTTCGCAGGAAAGGAGTTAACCACATCACAGGAAAGGTGTCTGTACGCTGAAGGCCACAATGTAAGAAATAAAATCTGCAATGTTCATAGATACGCAAGTTTCTGTAATAAATAAAACATTTTGTAGTGTTCGTTGCTGGAACTTTGCTCATGTTTGGTTCTTGGAAAATAGCTATATTTCAGAGTACACGTGTATTCTTGCGTGAATAGAGGTTCTGCTGCACTGACGTCAGCATAGTTGGCGACCTTTACGCCATTGAATAAACCTTTCAGACAAGGTAACTTCAGTGCGCCCTCTTTTTTGCTTTCATTCCATTAAGGATTTACACACAATACTATTCATTTTTATTTTTTTATTTTATGAATGCTCGAACGCGTGTGAACTGTAAGAAACAAACTTTACAACTAAGCAGAGCAGCAAAAAACTAAAAAGTACGACTGATTCGCAACTTATTACTGCGCTTGCGCTTATAATATATCGTGCACAACATTCGCCATTCCCGCTTAAGCCCTTTTGAACCTTTCATTCATCTTTAAATGGAAAAAAAACAATGTCGCACACGCAAGCACCAACTCGGTTGAATTGGAGAAACATGAACAAATCCCTGGAACTGCAAAAATAACAGAGAGAAAGAAATGTAATCAAACTCATATCTATATTCCTGCTCCGTGCAGTTAGGACCGCAACAGAAGCAATTTGCCTCGGGCTTGAGCAGTGTGCAAAGAGGCTGCAGCTCTTTCTTTTCTCTCGTTCACTATCGATAAAAAACGAATCATTCTAACGAGGTATAGCTCATTTTCTGCCTTTTATTTTGGTGCTGTAAGGCTGTTAGTGACGCTCATGACTATGAAACATGCGTTTTGTATATTCAGTTGACTGTGCTAGTATTTTTCTAAAATACTCAGTATTTTGGAGGGGGGGGAGGCAAAGGAATGAAAGAAACGCAAATAATCGTACTGTGGGGTATTCCACTCCATCAAACTTGATGTAGGCTTGACGAGATAATGTGCAGCTTAAAAAGTCGCCAAAAATGGCTTGATAAAAGCATGTATAAGCACGCAATCTTCAAATTTATATATACAATTCACGCTTCATGACCACTGAGGCAATAGTGGCTTCACCTCACAACTCCTCGTGATACATTGTTTCCACTCCAGTGAACATTCTGTATATAGCTACCAGGACGACAACCCTGATGAAAGGCTTAGAAGCAATAGCAATCACAAAAAAGCAGCAGTCAGTCCCCTTACTGACACCGCTGAAATGGCCAACTGCCCAGAATGCAACGATGGTAGCAGCGAGAATCAGATCGCCCGTCTTTTCGTCAGCTCTCCCCTTTCAGTACGTGCAAGGAAGAACTCCATAGATGCGTTAAACGGAGCTGACAATTGTCCTTATTTGGAGGTAAAGGCTCTGGAAAAGTGACTGAAGTCCTCCTCGTTACTGAAGGCTTTGAAAGAGCTAAATGTTAATCTTCTAACGCACAATACAATTCTTAGGCACATACTTGGAGCAATGTCCTATTAACCATTCTTTGGTTATTCTCTCTTTAACTATTCTTTTTTTAAGTATATTTTTGTCTTCCACGCCAGTAATTTTTATTTTCTGAATATTAGGAAAACTGCAAAGCTTCCACAAAGTTACTCATGGCTTCAAACGCTGGATTATTCTGAAAACTATTTTAGTTATTTATAAATTGCTTCTACATTTTAGCTATGTGACTGGGGTTCAAGTATGTTGCTAGGCTTTAGCTAGGTCACAATAGGCTCCCTCTACTTTGAATCTCCGTGCTGAGAGGTTTGAGGTAGACAGGAAGAAGTCAAAGACATGATACGGGTGCCCGAACTTCAGAAAGAGCAGCTGCCACTTAAACCAAGGGTTCATAACTCTATGGCCTCGTCATCGTTTGCGTAAGCCCTTCGTTGCTTCCAGCTGTCCTTGCAGCCGTACGTTTTTGCCTTTTTCATACTCTTGGTTCTTCATAGTTGGCGGTACTTAAGGTTCTTCGTATTGCCGCGATCGTTTTGTAGCCATTTTTTTCAAAAAATCTGGACATTATTTTCTTTCAGTGAACCATTTATGTGTAGTCGTAATAGTCCCGTTTTTCAGACACACTCCACTTAATGATAACAATTATTTCTTAGGATAACTGTTTCCTTCCCCACATTCAGTGAACCATCGGCATTGGTGAAATCTGTACCATGTTTGTGGCAGATACATGTTTATGATATGGATAGTTCCTGGGTCGACTGAAAAGGCACAATTTGCTAAAGGGGTTTGTTGTTATAAGCTTTGTAGGGAATAAATTCACTACGTATAGAATGCTTCGGACTGAAGTTAAGAGTCATATTGATTGATTTGATTTATATGTGGGGTTTAACGTCGCAAAACCACCATATGATAATGAGCGACGCCGTAGTGAAAGACTACTGAAATTTCCACCACCTGAGGTTCTTTAACGTCACCCACATCTGAGCACATGGGTCTACAGCATTTTCGCCTCCATCGGAAATGCAGCCGCGACAGCCGAGATACAATCTCGCGACCTGCGGGTCAGCAGCCGATTACCTTAGCCCCTAGACCACCACGGTGGGGCAGAGTCATAATGAATACACATATCGGAGCACAAGTTTTCTCATTTTAAGGTCAGGTTAGCTGTCAAGCTAATACAAATGTTCTAAAGAGAGTATTTAAAGTTCACACGCTTTTCTTGTGAGTTGGTCACATTGTTGAGGCACATGGCCGAGCAGATGTGAACTACCTGTGACTTGCTACGTAGCCTCTAATATTCGCTTTCACAGTTTAAAAAAGAAAAGAAAGGTTGCCAAAGGTATAGACCTAAGCACACTAGCACCTTTGTTAGAAGGCCCAAAATGTGAGTTATTTGTCGGGCCAGCCATTTCCGATGTACTGTTTTATTTCGAGTATCTTTTTCATATTATTGAAGTACTTCGATTTTCCAACATTGATAAGCCAGGCGACGTAAAAAGTGGCTAACGTCTCTTCCTTTCAATCTCTTTCTTGAAAAAAAAAAAACCATGGCGTTATTTTTTCTTGCTTGCACTATTGAACTGACGCGATCCTAATAATTTAGGCTAAGAAGACGAAAGCTATAAAAAGATTACCTGGTCTCTTATGTTCCATTATTCGGAAGGCAAAGCGGCGTATTCCTTCAGCACACACACACACACACACACAAAAAAAACAGAACAGTAGAGCTTAGTTCCTGGAGCTTCCCGACTGCACACTGATTTTCTTAAGGGCTAAAACTGAGTTGTTTGTAGATTTTATTTCAGTGAATGTGCGGGGACTGGAGATATACAAAGGCTATACAATACTTTGATGTTCCGATGATGTCGCCTGGGAAAGTAAGCTGGTCATCAGCGGAGGTGACTTCAATGTTTGGGTTGCACGAAAAAGAAAGAACAACACTGTCACACAAATACTAAAATACCACCCCTAACTCTCGCCTAGCAAACACCAAAAAACAAAAAAACAATGATACTAAGCAAAGGGGGACGCGCGTCTGCTACCCATCAAGACGAGCGTCCATTACGGTGCTTTTAGGACCCAGCCGTCTATTGGAAACCGATCCGGAAAGCAGCAAACAGCTCTCAAGGAGAGAAAAGTGAGGAAGCGTGTTGGTTAGGTGGTGTGAAAGGAAGCAACAAAATGGCTACTGGTAGATTCCAAGCGGTGAGATTGACATCTCCCTCCTAGCCTTTTCCCCTCTCGTGTTTGCAGCCCTTCCGCCTCCACTCTTCCGGTAGGCGCCTGCACAGACCGTTAAAGAGTAGTGAAGGAATGACATTGTCCCGAACGCAGTTGGGAGCCCCCGCCGCCATCTCTCATTAGCCGCCCTGCTCAACGGCTAACTGAAGCGCCGATTCCACATGATTCCCACAAATTCCATTGGTGACGCAGTGGGTGGAGGTCATGACAGGCCCTTATCGCTAAATATTCCCTATATTTCTTGACAGGAGCTGCCTGACGCGAAGTAGACAAGCTTATTGTCTCTGCAACAAAATGTTGTGGTGAAATTGAATTGTTGCCGTGGAATGTGGTGGTAAAATTTTGTGGTAAAAGGCTGCTTGAAATATTGTGGTGAGTTGTGGCGAGGCACGAACGCACTGGTGCCATGTTCTCAGGTATTGCAAGCAACATCAGAAAGTGAAAATAAAATGGCTGAGTGTATGCGGAGAATATATGCCAAGTTATGGCAAAAATAAAATATTAAACGCTGGTAAAGGAATTGTACCATCAAAAACGCACTGCTGACATTTGAAAACCGAAACTAAGCGAGAGATGAGTTTGTATACGTTAGCCATCGTTAGCTGGAATCAATAGAGAATACTTTGGTCAAGAAGCGGGATAACGTAAAACTATTCCCTCCTGCTTCCGTTCCGGTGTACGTGGCGCAATTCGGCGCTTACGCAAGTTTGAATGCAAATCTGCAGCAGCGCTAAGGCAAGCCTCTTGCCCACCAATCTGCACAATGTGTCTAAAAAGTGTGTCACCCACAGTGGCATACACTACTTCCGTAATAACGAGTGAGGGCGTTGGCATTCTGAAACCACCGTTGTACTGCGGGAACAAAGCACAGGAAGCGTTTATCACCGTGCACCATTACGGGACTTTATTACCCACAGTACGGTCACAGAACGGAGCTCACCGAGCATTCCAGTCATACAGTGAAACAGCGTCAAACTACAAACGTCCACGAACCCTGGGCTCGCTATGGTGCCATTACTGGCCTTTGTCTCATCTCTAGCTACGTCCCCTACAGTCATCCCTGAGGACAACAGGAAACGTTGTGAAGGTGAGACTTCTTGACTCAATCACGAAGTTCCAGTTTTCTTGTGATTGAACTCCAAGTTCCATTTTCGAACTGGTTTTATTTGCTGTGCTCGGCGTTTTATCTACAATCGCTTTTATGTGTTTAAGTATAATTCGAAACCGTAAACCGTCTGACTTTCTCACTGCTGATATGAATTCAGACAATTCTACCTGCGAATTTCCGCGGAATACGGAACCGATTCTCTGACACGGCACTACGCTCCACTAGTGGCACGATTAACGATGCTGTGATTAATCGATCGCAGTCCCCGAAATACGTACATACATGTAGGGAATCGCACATGCATGCGAGACAGAGCCCGTGATGTATACCATGCACGTGCACACAGAAGCTGTTAAGTGATGTTTAAGTTAGATCGTGCAGGCCTTACGAACGATTACTTTCCTGCGTTAAATGCGTGACTAATTCAAGCGTTAATTCATTTACACTCAAAACTGTGCGCTCTCCGGCCCATTTTTTATGAATCGCGAAAATTTAATATTTAAGATACGCCGGTGCGTATATTTGTACATATATCCAGCGCCACTTTGCAGCATTTCACTTAATAAAAAATTTACAACACAGTAACCTTTCCACCGCATGCTTCGCATTACAACGATTACCAAGGCACGTGTGATCCGCCGAATGTCTTACAGCCGAGCTGTTTTCTCAGACCCTGTGGTGATGTTTTCCCACACACCGCCCACTCTAGTCTAGTTCGTAACTGTAGGCAGCTTACTGAGGACGAGAGTGGAACATTGATCTGTTCAGTGTCTTGTTCTTCAGTAGCGCCGCATATAAGCATTAGTGTCGCTACCACACAGAACACATTTGCGTAGGATAGCTGAGTGCCTGTTATTCGGATAAGGTGAGTGCTTGTGGTAGGAAGGTTGATATTACCAAAACCAATGAAGAACAGAGAAAGAGACATAACTGCTTGCGTATTACACTTGCGTGTAAACAGAGTCCTGAGTGCTATCAAACATCCAGGATTTTCTGAGTGTGTAGTGGTGAATCTCGTGTGTCTGGAATAGAATGCATACACCGGCAACATCAAAGAGGGGAAAAATTGTGTGCCTAAAATATGTAAAACAGACTAGCGCTACTATATCATACAAAGAAAAAAATTATAGGAAAGTGCACAAAGGAAAGTGGCGACAGTGGCCACTACAAGCAATAGTAATGCGTAGTTCTGGCAGTGGAAACAGAGAGAAAAGGGAAAGTGGGGAAGAGTTATTTTATGTTTTTCGCCTCATAACTTCCCACTTCACCCCACCCGCTCATTGTGTGGGGCCGCTCTCTACTTACTGGGTGGTCCATTTGCTGATCTCTCTAGAAACTGGCGCCGCGCCTGGCGTGCTGACCCTTTGCCAGATTATGTGCCCACCAAACTCACACGCAAAGTGAGTACTGCGGCAGCTCTACTTGCAGGGTGGTCTACTTGCATGGTCTACTTGCTGACAGTGGTCCCACGCACGGTGACGAAGCGGAAGCGTAGGTTTAAGCGGAAGCGTAGGTCCGAATATAAGGCTGCTGTTGCACTTTCTCTCTATTTTAAGAACAAAGCTCCTTAATATCGAGGCTTTTTCGTTGGCTGGGGGGGGGGGGGGTTGTTCACCGTAGCAGCCGCTGACGATGATGCTGATGACGGTGAAGGACAAGCGCGTTTCAGACCACACATTACCCGTCTGCCATCACGACGCAAAACATGAAAGGTACCCGCAATATGCCATGACGATGACGCTCATAACGAGGAAAATGATGATGGTGATGATGATGACCAGAGGTGGTGTCGTCTACACCCCCACTGCGCACCCTGACGTCTCGTGCCGCATACTCGCGTCTCGTGCAACAACAGGCAAGCCTCTCAAATTAGCAATGGTCCCGTGCTCTTTTTCTGTAGATGAGTTGCTTTTTCTGCATATTTTTGGCTTTCAGAAGCCATTAAGCAGCAAATTCAAGAAAACATTTTGCTAAGGTTGTGCTACGTTCCGCTAGTAGGTTTAGATAGTCGAGTGATTTACACATGGGCTTCCGGAATGTGAGCAGAAGCGTTCGCATCTGGCGGCACGAATAATTTTTCAGTCCTGAAATTTACCTCGTTTCTTTTTTTTTCGCCCCCTCTTTTTTTGAAGCCGTTTTCTGGCTCGTTAGAGTTACCAAATGTAAGAAGGTATTTCTGGGCAGGAGGTGTTTACTGGTACAAAAAAACAACAGAGCATTACATAGACGAAATATAAGAGGGGTGGTTCACACGTGTACAATATATATGGTGCTTTTCCTCATTTAGCTTCTGCGAACACGTGTGTGCAGAACTATTGGCAACCCAAAGGTGGCAATATAATGAAGACGTTTCCCTAGACTTTATTGTTTGCTCATGTGTCTTAAGCCAGGTAGTACCGGCGCCAACAAATCGCGGATTCCTGCTCTCGAGCGAATAAACTCCAGCAAGCATAGCCCTATGGCGCCAGCCTTCCTCTGCTGGAATTGTCGCTGAAGCACTTGAACGCGAGGGTGTGGAGAACTGCTGACACTGACGCATTAAATCTGGGCGGTAGTAAAGTTTCGTTTTATGTCCGAGAGTACGATGAAAACTGATCTTTACTGTCCTCTACACTGGTCTTGATATCTTATGTTCCCAGCACAGTGCTGAGGGCCGGACATAGTAAGACTCTAGATACGGCTCTGCCGAATCGCGCAATAATTCTTCGGGGAGGAGAAGCTCAATGGCAGGTGTGAGGCTTTTGTTTGAATCACCACGCCAACTACTGAGTCAGAGGAGCGGATTTTGTTGTGTATACTTGATGGCAGTTTACGTACGCCGGTCTTTTATGCAGGATGTTTTTCTTTCAAACACAATGCAAACTTCATAAGAACATAATTTTAGAGCACATAGGTCGCTGTCGTATTCGTGAAGAACATCTACAACCCGGCGGAAAAACACTGCAACGTCTATAGTTGTATCAAAATGAGCAATGAAGCAAACGTTATTGCTTAACTGTTTCATCATTCAATTGAGGCTTATTAAATGGGAGGGTTGTGAGAACGAAGATATTTATAGCATGCTGAATTTTTAAATCACTCAAGAACTGATGGTAATTACTGCTAATGATCATCGGAATTCTATTGGCTCCGATCCGGGTGATACCGAAGCTGAGCATGCCGAGTGCGATGTGTTATATCAGACCATCGCTGACGTGATCAAGTTTGAAAATACCTAAACTGGAGCACCCGTACCTCACGATGACGTCCAGAAAGATGTGTCTCTTGTTTTTCTGCTTAAATCCACGACAACTAAGGTTCGGTGTCGCCTGGAATGCAACCGGGAATGTTTAGGAAACGCCATTTCTTAATGGTGTGCGTGCACGGGTGAATTCTCAGCGGCGATTCGGAAAAGTTACAACACGCTGGCTTGCCCCACACACGTTTCTGCATGTCTTCGAGCGTTTCACCAAAGTGAATGCCTATAATGTAAAGGTAAGTCGAGACAGAAAGCTACGTCTAATGTACTAGGCCTGAGCATAAATAATACGTGAGACTTTAGTTTTGGTGTTCTTTTCAAGCTTGTTAGTTTGCCAAACATTAAAAAGAAAGAGGGACGTCTAATGGGATCAAGAAAATGTTGCTGCAAAGTTTTACACCTGATTCGATTGTCAGAAGTTTGTGGTTGCTAACAGTAGCGACAAAACTTGAAGCGTCGGAAACCCAGCTAGTGAATAAAACAAACAGATCTGTGTGTTTTAGTGTGGTGAATAAATATTCATTTATTTATTGAAGTAAACCTAGTTATTAAATTTGTATATGCCATGACTAACGATATCTCATAGCATACGCTCAAATGTACGACAACGTATCAATTTTATTTTAACCTGCAACAAGTGGTAGTTAACCAATCATCTAGATGCTTCTTCCTTGTTTCATGGAAAAATTGCATACAGTATAAGCATATCCACATCGCATCAGCTTAGTCAATAACTTAGTAAAACATGCGATCTTTAGATTAAAATTTGGTACCCTACAACTTCAGCACCTTTTTATTTTTGTTCTATTTTTTCGTAAACACAAATATTATAGGAAGAAAAAAAAGTTACATGACTTAAATTATATCACGCCCTGAATACCTCCTCATAGTGCACGCATCTTGTGCACCTGGCCCACCCTAAGAGTATTGGCAGCTCGCACGATGATCCGCTTTATGCATTCCGCGGCAAAAAGAAGTCCTGCTTTTATATCTCTTTGTTCCAGTTTTTACCTTTGATGCATGTGGTCAGAAGTCAGCTGAATAAAAACTTCGGCTGTAAAAAGGCGCGTGCCCCCTTTGGGAAAATCATCATTGGCGTTTGAGCGAGCAAAATAGATTCGTCTACGTCACACGCAGCGGCCACCACATTAATAGGTCTATGGCAGAGCGCACCGCAATGGCTTCCGTTTTCTCTTTTGCGGCCACCACTGTAATTCTTACTACTACCCACTGAGTTGGGACAGTTGCATCTTTTCTGGGCGGATTGCTACCACGTAGACAAACTGCCGTGAGAGCGTCTTTCCTCAATGCATCCAACTGGTTTTTTGAATAGTCTGCCCTGACGCACCAGTAATGAACGTAAGTCACATATAGTATAGCTACTTTTAGTCGGTCTGCTTTATATGTGATCACTAGCCCCCTTCATGCAACTACTTTTTCGTAGACGAAGTGCTGCGCAGGACTTTCGAGTGCTTTTACTTTTAACATTGAGCCACTTTAACAGTACCAGGCACAGCGTTCGCTTCTCGTTGAACGTAAGGAACAGCGTTTGCAAGCACCATTTTTTGACATAACCGAAATCTTCTCATCGTGTCATGTCACTTCATAGTGATCGCGAATTGGTCGCTCTGATGCAACAACATTACACAGCTTTTCAATGACTGTTCGATTCACAAATGTCCGGTTGTTTTGCATTGGAATAATGGTGGGGACAATTCTAAGTTCAGTTTCTGCATGCCGAAGCGGAGAGACGATTGAAGACTACGCATACAGCGGCGCTCGAAATACCAACCACCGACGCCCTCTCCGGGTGCATTTTGGCCAAGTGGACTCGAGACCCGTTTCTGGGAACCAGATTCTATGACCATAGCCATGTGTGCAGAAGGAGAAGAGAGTAACGGAAACGCTATTGAATACCGAAAATCTACAGATCTCGTTAACGTGGATGTGGTGGTGGTGGCGGTTGTGGTGTAGCAACAGGCGAGGTTGGATGGATGGATGGATGGATGGATGGATGGATGGATGGATGGATGGATGGATGGATGGATGGATGGATGGATGGATGGATGGGTGGATGGGTGGATGGATGGATGGATGGATGGATGGATGGATGGATGGATGGATGGATGGATGGATGGATGAATGGATGGATGGATGGATGGATGGATATGGCTGTACCCTTTAGATCTGGTGGTGGCTAACGCCCCCAAGCCGTAATACTTGGTGATTCAAAAACTAGATTTCTTTTTTTTTTCTTTTCAATCGTGAGGTTGAGGACTCTTACTCTGTAGGGAAAAGTTTAATTATCACTCGTGCCTTGACTATAGCCACCAACTAGATAACCTCCTTCTAGCTAATTCTACCCGCTTAAAGTCTATTTTGCCCTCCCTGTCCCTAAATCTCAGTGCTTTGAAAAACTCTGCGCCATCCTCCTTAACTATAGGGTGAAGCACTTTACAGAACATTATCAAGTGTTCGGCAGTTTCCTCCTCCTCTCCACATGTACTGCATACCGTGTCTACCCCTTCGTGTTTGGCCCGATATGTCTTGGTTCGCAATACTCCCTTCCTGGCCTCAAACAGTGGAGAACTACCCCGAGTATTATCATAGACCCTTTCTTTGGCAATTTCCTGCTTAAAAGTTCTATAGATCTGTAGCGCGGACTTCTTAATCATGCCGATTCTCCACATATCGGCCTTCTTCTTCTCCTTCTGCTTAACTGATAATTTTTTTTAATTTGGCCCCCGGCTGATTTCTATGTATCTACCAGTCGATTTTCTGGTGCGCTTCCTCCATTTTGTATCAACCTTCTTCATGTACAAGTAGCTGAGTACCTTCCTAACCCAGGGCTTCTCCTCCAATTCTCTCAATCGCTTCTCAAGTTTTATCTTGCTGCTAGCTTCCTTGCCTTCAAATGATGTCCATCCCATATCACCTTGTACTCCCTGATTTGGTGAATTGCCGTGAGCTCTTGAGGCAAGCCTACCCATTCCACGTTGCTTAATTTCTAATCTTGCTTGAACTTCTGATCTCATGCACAAGACCACATTGCGGAACGTCAGACCAGGAACCACGATCCTTTTCCATATTCCTCTCACAACATCATACCTATTGTAAATCCACAATGCCCTGTTTTTCATCACTGCTGCATTCCTATCACCTTTAGTCTTCACGTATATTTTTTGTTCCCTTAGGTACTCGGTCCCATTGCTTATCCATACGCCCAGATAATTGTATTCATCTGTTATCTCTAGTGTGGAAACAGACCATTTTCAAGCCCACTAGCGCCGCCAACAGGCGCGCAAGCGCTTATGGGAAGTTGGTATGCCAGAGCGGCGGCCGTGACGAGCTCGCGGGCCTCACGTTTCGAATTCCCGCTTGCACCGTGCCAGCGCTTCTCAAATCAAGTGAACTCGGCAAGGCGTAATATTTTACTGAATGATTCACTCACAAACTGCAGTGTTTGGGTGCGATCGCATGTCAACAGTTTGCCCTTGTCCCCATGTTCAACCAGCTGAGCGGCTGAGAAGCGGCAGTTAGACCATCAGTTATTTATATAACCCTTCCGGCTTCGACATAACAAAAAATGCAGACAGCTTCGTTGCCTAAAATGTGCAAGAACTACATGTCTACAAATTCAAGGATGCATTAAGAATCAATTTATGTGTTTGATGTTGTTTGCGAGTAAGTTGTATTGTTCTGATTTATTTGAAGAGTTCCTTAGAAATAAGCGGAACTTCTTAAAAAAGTACATTGACTAGACCACTTCTCGCCATTCGCAGAATATGCACCTACCAACTTACCATGAAACAGCAACTTAAGATTGAAATAAAGCCTACAGGGCAAAAAAAAGAAGCACGACCAGGGAGGAACTATTCACACCAGAAGCGCTCACTCATGACTAGAAGGTTATTGCACGTTTAAAAAAACATAACTGGAAAATAGGGTGCGTCACGCATGCCACAAAGGGGTACAAGAAGACTAACATGGATTAATTAGGTTAAGTTTCTTGTGTTGTAGCGATAGCGAAGGTGAGTTGACTTAAACAAGGTGTGGTGTTTCTCTTGATGTGTCTCCGATATTGCTCGCGTGGTCTGCCTAGGGTGGCTCTGCAAGATTACCAGGCTTTGAAAGATGAAATCACATTGGAATTACTGAAAATTCAAGGTAAGAAGAGATGGCTTCATTCAACGAATTTTGATGCTCTGTGCGCGTATTGATACATCAACCAGTCTGACCGTTCTATATATGTTAACACAAGATGAATGCGATTAGCAACTCTTGCACAACAATTCAAAGAACAATTGGCATGCCTCTCATAGTACGTTTCTCTGCCTACTGCAGACCCCTGTGACCTTTTGAGCTCTACAAAAGAATTGTTACTTTGTAAAACACTACCTTCACCTCGCACCGCTTTCAAACTTCCTTTCAGACTGCGCAAATTATATGCATGGATTAGGTGCAGCATTCTTAGTTTCTTCGGGGGTGGAGGTCGTCCGAATTATTTATTTATTTATTTTTTGCTGTGAGAATGAGCTGTCCACAAACTGATGCAATAATATATATAGGCAAGACACCGTACCTTCTTGCAGCTGCAAACTATTGCTTAGATAACGCGCAAAAGTTTTCCTTTCTTTCTTTCTTTGCCGAGCGTAGGTACGATATCATTATTCCTCACTAAACTACATTTGATAGCGCCTACGCGAAATTCAGCAGTGGTCTCACTCAACGCGCAATATACTGCCAGCAAACATGTTCCGCAGACTCTGAAGCATCTTGTAAGAAACCGCAAATTATTGAAGCAAGGTATCTCTCACGTGAATTCTAGTACCATTCCTTCGTCTTTAAACACGTTTAGAATGTGTGTACTTTTCTTACTTGCAGTGCATGATTTGTCCATGAAAAGTTTAAAAAGTTTGTAGCAGTAACACTTCTTTGCAGTCTTGCGTTAACGACCCAATCAAACTGCGATGGTGATAAAACCCACACTGCTTTATGAGCAGTTAATCAGTGCATCACTACGAATTTCGTGTTCCAGCTCACATTCTGGACGAAAGCATGTTTTGCTTACATGTGTCGAAACGCAACAACTTCCACGCCGCTCATCTACGCACACTTGTTTAGTGATACTTATACTGACAGCCTTATCCATTTCACATTTCTTGCATAGATATACAAGCATGTGCGCATTCGGATCCAATTCAACAAGCGACGGCATGTTTCTTTATTTTGTGCTCGCACGGCGCCAACGAGCAGTAGGCGGAGAAAGGGCCGGTTCTCTAAGCGTATCAACTTTCCTCATACTGCTCCGCGCACCCGTGGTGCGTTCTGGGATTGCTTGAAAAAGGTATATTGTTGAACCTGAGCATCTCGTGAATTATTTGCATACGCCACCGAATGTGGTGGAATTCCACCTAATGTGTTGGTATTCCTTAGGTGGCATGCGCCACCTAAGGAATACCATGACGATCAGCTGCACAATCCTGCTCGTTGCCGTGGGCCCTTCGTGAAAAAAGGACATCGTGAACTATCCCCCTGTCTGGGACAATCATTTTTCAACCCTGTGTATCATTGCTGCGCTTTCTCTCTCAAACCGTGAGCACAGCGAAGTGAAATGTTCGATGTCACCGATGCCACTACAGAAGGCACAAAACCGCAAAGTGCCTCACCCAGTCTTGAATTGCGTGCTCTTTCATGCGCGCTCGTAATTCCACTCATTCTTCTTTTCTTCTGCCTCTTTTCACGCTACATTCTTTCCCCCCGTACAGGGTAGCGAAACTGACGCTTGTCTGCTTAACTTGCCTTCCTATAGTTACTTCGTTTTGAGTTGAGACATATTGCGGGTGCACGGCAAAGGAGTTACAGTGTATTAGGCGCCACGAACGCGCTGCTGACTTTCTTGCGGACCACAAGCCCAATAGAAAATCTGTGAATAGTGTTTCTGTATGTATTGTGTGTTTATAGCTCTATATTTTATAGTTATGACCCGGCACCTGGAGCAGCATGTCAGGTGAAAAGCCAGGCATACATCTTCAGCGGATAAAATGCGGTTTGCCTAAGAATGGCAAGCCGGACGAGTAGATTCACATAACGCACAGTAGTACCAGGCTCCCGTTAATAGACAGTATGGCTGATAATGTTCACGCATAAGTGAACTATTGACAAAATTGGGAAGTCGCAAATTCCGAGTGCATCTCGGAGAAAACTTGTGTTCTGAAGAGTAAAATGAATGATTTCAGAGGAAATGTGCCCAACTGCACTCTTTTGTATAGCAAAGAGAGTTCTAGCTTGTATGCCCCCCAAAAAACAAAGAAGGACCGGCTTAAACCGCTAGCAGAAGTCTTTTCGCTCAAAACAATAGGAGCACTTCAGAATTCAATACATGAAAAATTGCCGAAATCTCATTTTTCTGACAAACTGGCAAAACAAGCACACGCAAGTTTGTACCAGAGCACGCTAACTAGAGCACTTAGATCACCGGATCATAAGTTATTTGCGTCACATTCATTCGATGGTACTAAAAGATATGTTGAAATCGGTCACTTGATAATGACGTCTCCTGAAAACGTCAGAAATTTTCGAAAACGTCAGTTGTAGCATACCAGTGGTTTTATATGCCGCAGGCATGCTATCCCTATACAGAGTAGCATGCCAGCAAAAATATCTTTTCCTAATTAGGAGTGTCTTAAGCTCTTGGTTGGTTTCATGGGCTCAATCTCTTTCACTCTCATGATAGTAATTAGTGATTCAGTGTTTATTTAGTGAATGCAATGATGAACGAATACAAATAAACTCATTCGGAGTGCACTGTTCTCTGCTAAGTATTAGCTGTAATCTGTCATCCCTCGTTATATACTGTCACGTGGTCGTGTCATTGACGAAGGCAGCAGTCAGCGTGTCAAAGAAAGAAACTTTTATTGGCCGAACTTTTGGGGAGAAACTGAGAGTCACAGTATACAGCAATATCCACTAGAACGTGATATTAGCAAACGGAGCGTCTGCCATCGATAAACCTGACAAGCGGTTATGTGCGTCGGCATAGATACGTGTACCATCAAATATTCCAGCCTTATCGCTAGCAGCGGGTGATTGGCGCGGTTTGCAAAAGTTAGTTGGCGTGTTTTATGCGAGACAGCCCTTAAACGTTTATTGAGCCGATAAAAATTCATCTTTTAGTCACTTGCATGAACATAAACGTCCTTGTTTGTTTGCGCATTTGGCTAAAAGATGAATTCGTTCCAAGTAGGCCAGCTAGCGATTTTGCGATAAGAAACCTGAAAAAGCAGTGTGTCAATTTACGTATAATGAAGGACAGGTGTTGCAAAATACATCCCGTTGTGCTTCGTGCGTTCTCCTACGATAAATCAAAGTCGACAACCACCTTCGCTTTCTCAGTTGACTGTATTAATCCTTTCTCCACCCGACAAAAATGTCTTGCAGAAAAGGGTTTTTCTACAGCCTCTGTAATCTGGGGCACTGCATTCTTTACGCCATCAAAATATTTCTGCACCGCCTGTGCGATACACTCTTCTTTCTCGAAGCGATGATGTCTCGATGGCGTCACACTGACTTCTCTTTCCAAAGCGAATTGAGACTTTATCCAATTGATGACTTCACTTCCTGACGTCATCAGCATACGTGATCGTCTCGTGAAACGATGTCAACCTTTGTGACATCTTAGCGACGCCACGATGACGTCCTTATGACGTCATCATCGTAACGGTCTTGCAATGTCCCGCGAACGCGGAATAATAGCTTCCCAGTGTAAGGGACTATGCGAACGACGACAAAGCAACAAGAAACGGCAAGCCACAGCGTTGGTGCACACGCGCGACCCGAGCTTAAGTTTGTTTTTTATTTTCGGCCTGTTGGCGTTCCTCGCTCTTCTGGCGTTCCTCGGCCTTCCAGTAGGTCTGTACGTAAATAAACTGCGTGACATCTGGTGGAGGTGTGTGGACTCCCGTAAAAACCTGGAACTTCGCTCCCGTAAGCTTCCCCCTCTACGTGACACGAACATGGCCACCGAGACGCCTCTCCAGGTGGGACCTTCGACCGTCCATGTCACTTGCGGCGCCGTGTATTCTCAACGAGACCCTCCTATCTTCACGGGCTCCACTGAGTCGGACGTCGAAGATTGGTTGGCGAGGTTCGACAGAGTCGGCGCAAGTAACAAATGACACAACCCAAGTAAGCTGGGCTTCGTCACGTTCTACCTTGCGGACACCGCGCAACTGTGGTTTAATAACCACGCAGCTGACATTACTACGTGGTCTGCATTCAAGATTGCTATTACGGACGTCTTTGGACGACCTGTGGCCCGGAAGCTTCATGCCGAGCACCGTTCACGACACCGTGCGCAGCAACCAGGCGGGACCTACACGGGCTACATTGAAGATGTGTTGCATCTATGTAACCCCATCAACTGTACAATGCCTGAGGAAGAAAAAAACCAGGCACATTTTGAAAGGCATTGACGACGGCGCCTTTCAGATGTTGCTCACGAGAAATCCCCCCACAATTGCTGTCCTCGTTTCCCTCTGTCAAATCTTTGATGAATTGCGTAGGCAGCGCGCAATTGCTCAAGCCCTCACGACGCCATACACGCTCGCAAGCTTGCACCTAGCTGCCCATCCTATCGATCAGCAGCCGTTGCTTTCAACAACCAAGGACTTCGTCCGCAAAGAGGTAGCGCGCCAGCTGTCACTGCTGCCACTGACACATGAGCCCGCGCAAGCTTTGGCACTGGACCTCCAACACGTCATTCGGACCCAAGTCGCCGAGGCCCTTCCGCCGATGCATCAGCAACCACCAGTCACTACGCCTCTCACGTACGCCGCCGTCGCTGCTCGGCCTACGCAACAGCGTATGCCATATTCTCAACCTGCCACGCCACCCTATGTCGTGCCTACAACCAAAATTGCTGCGCCGTATCCCTACGCGAGATCTTCAGCTCCATTTTACCGTCGCTCAGACGCTTGGAGGACGCCGGATAATAGGCCCATCTGTTTCGCCTGTGGTATTGCTCGACACGTCGCCCGCCACTGTCGCCGAGATCCCCCTCCAGTTGACACCATGGGCAGGCCGATGGCGTCGTCGTCTAGGACGCCACCAAGGTACACCACTGACGGTCCTCGACCCTACGCAAACCATCGGTCACCATCGCCCCGACGACGCTCCCTGTCACCTATGCGTCGCCGACCTGCTACGGAATAGGGAAACTGATCGCTGATCGCTGAAGCTCCGAGGGCAACAGCTGCATACAACTCGAACTGCTTAAGGCCTCCATCTTGCTCGCCGCAAAACGTTATTGACGTTAATGTTGAGGGCACCGCCGCACAAGCGCTTATCGACACAGGGGCCGCCGTTTCCATAATCCGTGAGACCTTATGCCGCAAGTTGAAAAAAGTGACAACGCCTCTTTTGGGCCTGACGCTCCGCACGACCAACTCGCAGTGCATAGAACCTACAGCTGTGTGCACTGCACGTGTCATTATCCAAGGTGAACTTTATGCCATTGAATTTTTCGTGCTGGCTTCATGCTCCCACGAAGTCATCCTTGGATGGGACTTTCTTTCGCGTCATCGGGCCATCATAGATAGCTCACGTGCAGAAGTTGCCCTTACACCGCTGCCAACCTGTTGTTTGGTGGATTCTCTTTCTGAAGCTTACAAACTTGTCGTTGTTGCAGACACGGAAATAGCCCAAAGAACATCCGCCCTTGTAGCCCTGACCTGTACGGCCGCTCCTGCCGGAACTGTTTTGTTCCCTCCGTCTGACGTATTTACCCGCCGCCGTAGCCTACACCTGCCCTTTGCCGTACTCACCGTGAAATCCGGTGCTACCGCCATGCTCGCCGCGAACTCGCTATCGTCGCCAGTTACCTTACTTCGCGGAGAATGTTTGGGTAACATACAAGACGTTGACCTCTTGCCCCTCTGGAGTTCACCGAACACCCACCTCACCTCCAGCTCAATGCTATGACGCCACCTGTGGCCACACTGCCCGCGCCGGACTCATTCCAGCCCTCTGTTGCCGCTGAGCTATCACCGACACAAAGAAGGGAACTCTTGTCCCTTCTTCGAGAGTTCCGTTCTGCCTTCGATTGCGCTCAACCATCTTTGGGTCGCACAGCGAACATCACGCACCACATTGGCACCGGTACTCATGCTCCCTTACGCCAACGACCATATCGATTTTCAGCGGAAGAGTGCCGTATTATCCACGAACAAGTCGACGATATGCTCAAGCGTGGTGTCATCTAGCCATCGCAGAGCCCTTGGTTGTCCCCTGTTGTACTTGTGCGCAAAAAGGATGGGTCTATCCGATTCTGTGTCGACTATCGCCGGCTCAATAAGATAACTTAGAAGGATTGTACCCGTTGCCACGCATCAACGATGCTCTCGATTTCTTCCAAGGAGCAGAATATTTCTCCTCTTTAGATTTACGCTCAGGATATTGGCAAGTTCCAATGGCTGATACTGACCGATCGAAGACTGCATTTGTAACACCTGATGGGCTGTATGAGTTTAACGTTATGCCGTTTGGACTCTGCAACGCCCCAGCTACCTTCGAACAGATGATGGACACCATCCTTCGCGGCTAAAAGTGGAACACGTGCCTTTGCTACCTAGACGACATCGTCGTTTTTTCTTGCGACTTTTCGACTCACCTTGTTCGTCTTCGTGCTATTCTCACGTGTCTCACCTCTGCTGGCCTTCAACTTAACATCAATAAGTGCCATTTTGCCGCACGTCAGGTCACTATACTCGGTCACGTAGTCTGCAAAGAGGGTGTTCTCCCGGATCCGGCGAAATTCGGCGCCGTGGCCAACTATCCGAAGCCCAATTCCATCAAGACGCTTCGAAGTTTTATCGGCGTGTGCTCATACTTTCGTCGATTTGTGCGCAACTTCTCTTCCATCATCGCGCTTCTTACCAACCTGTTGACAACTTCCAAAGGCATTTCTGCTTGGTCAAAAGAGTGTGACGAATCCTTCACCGTGCTTCAGCGGTTATTATTATCACCTCCAACACTACGTCATTTTGACCCCGATGCGCCTACGGAGGTCCACAACGACGCTAGTGGTGTCTGTCTTGGTGCTGTATTGGCTCAACAAAAACCAGGATACCAAGAATACTTGGTCGCTTACGCGAGTCGAACCATCAAGAAAGCCGAGTGTAATTATTCCGTCATGGAGAAAGAGTGCCTCGCAATTGTCTGGGCTTTGACGAAGTTCCGCCCATACCTTTATGGCCGCCCTTTCGAAGTCGTCACGGACCACCACGTCCTATGCTGGCTATCATCGCTCAAAGACCCGTCGGGGCACCTTGGTAGTTGGGCGCTTCGCCTACACGAATACGACATTCGTGTTGTATACCGATCCGGCCGCAAGCACTCTGACGCTGATGCGCTATCCCGCTCGCCGCTACCGGCTGACCCAACCTCCTCGTCACCTTCTTCAGCTGTCATGACACCAATCGACTTCACAGACATGGCATCGGAACAACGCAAAAATGCGTGGATTTCCCAACTCCTCGCCTTTCTGACTGATCCGTTAGCTAATTTGGTCTCAAGAACTATCCGCCGTCAAGCCACACAGTTCGCTATTTGAGACGACCTCCTCTATCGACGGAATTACACGTCTGAAGGTCGGAGGTGGCTGTTAGTGATACCCAACCACATGCGCTCGGAGATCTGTACTGCTTTCCACAACGACCCCCAAATGCTCACGCCGGCGCTCTCAAAACGTACAACCGTCTACGTCAGCGGTACTACTGGCGTGGCATGTACACATTTGTCCGCAAGTACTTACGTGCTTGTACTGCATGCCAGCGACGTAAAGTCCCACCTCAACACCCTGCCGGTACACTCCAGCCTGTGCCTTGTGCAGCGCGTCCGTTTGACCGCGTCGGTATTGACTTATACGGACCACTTCCCACGTCATCTTCTGGAAATAGGTGGATAATTGTTGGCGTGGACCACCTCACGCGTTACGCCCAGACGGCAGCACTACCCGCAGTAACCGCAAGGGAAGTTGCGTTTTTCATCTTCCGCAACTTTGTTATTCGCCATGGTGCTCCCCGTGAACTTTTGAGCGACCGGGGGCGTGTTTTTTTGTCTGACGCTGTTCAAGCGTTGCTCGCTCAGTGCAACATGGTACATCGCATGATGACAGCATATCACCCGCAGACGAATGGCCTCACAGGACAATTTAACCGCATTCTTGGCGATATGTTGACGATGTACACAGCTTCAGACCAGACCCATTGGGACACTGTCCTTCCATTCGTCACGTATGCCTATAACACCGCTACGCACGCGACAACAGGGTTTCCCCCTTTCTTTCTGTTGTACGGGTGCAAACCATCGTGCACGATGGACACTATCCTCCCATACACGCCCGACTCCTCTGAGTACACTGCAATTTCTGATGTTGCCAGGTACGCAGAAGATTGCAGACGATTGGCCCGTTCACTGACAAACGAAGACCAAGGCCACCAGAAGCTACGGCGTGACACCGACCGACATCTCTCTACTTTCACGACTGGTGCTCTCGTTTGGCTCAGGATTTCACCGAGCACTCCTCGCCTTTCGTCGAAATTACTGGCATGATACCACGGGCCCTACCGCATTCTCGCCCGTACGTCCCCAGTCAATTATGAGATTGAGCCTTTGACACAGTCTCATGACTTACGCCGTCGTGGCCGAGAAGTTGTGCACGTGAGTCGCCTGAAGCCGTATTACGACCCCGCTATAGTGACTACGCCATAATTCGCCAGGTTGGCTATCCTATTCACCGGGGGCCAATGTAGGGGACTATGTGAACGACGATGAAGCAGCAAGAAACGGCAAGCCACAGCGTTGGTGCACACGCGCGACCCGAGCTTTCGTTTGTTTTGTATTTTCGGCCTGTTGGCGTTCCTCGCTCTTCTGGCGTTCCTCGGCCTTCCAGTGGGTCAGTACGTAAATAAACTGTGTCACACTAGAATTGCTTCGAGAGAGTTCGAGAAAAAGAGAGTACAGTATTCCACAATCACCTACCAAGGCACTTCAACAGTGGGGAGTTTATTCAAACATCCCAAGCGAGTTCTCTACACCTTTTCACAGGAGCAGTCTCGAATCCCTGAGCTGCAGGGGTGAAGAAAATGTTCTCAGTATTGCCATCGTGCCTTGGCCAAAGCGTGCCGTACATGTACACATGGGTGTAGTATGTTTAATAGTTGCCTGCCTTCAATAAAAAGTAACTCATGGCAGAAAAAACTGGCAGATCCCACGTACAGTGGGAATCGATGATATGCGAAGCACAGATAAGAAAGATTGATATGTCACTTTGAAATCATCACAATGTTACGAGGCGGAAGTAAATGATGCCGTACATGACTTCCATGTCATGGTTATCATGTTTGGATGTGTCCTTTACCTTCGTCATTTATTCACGTCACGTGATACGAAATTTAGCATGTGTGGAGCTAGCGAAATGACCATGAGCACGTTAAGAGCGTGGTATGTTGTCATGTTCTTACATGACACGCGTGTCAGAATTATCGTGTTGGCACCAGTCATATTTCTTCATTCATTGACGTCAGGTAACACTATATTACGTATATGTGGAGCTAGCAAAATGGCCGTGAGCACATCATGAGGGCCGAGTATACTGTAGCGTTCACGCGTGCCCACGCTGCGCACAGCTACGCTACGTTAGCGATACGGGAGCCTTCTATGGTCTGACGCCAGGTGCGATTGGTGCGACCAGCGTCCGTCGGTGCGGCCCGACGGCAACTGGCGCAAAATTTGGGCCGATGCGTTTCCCAGACAACACTGCGTTCCTTCTTTTTGGGACGGAGGGACACCGTACGCGCTGAAACGCGCATGCGTCAAAGCAACGCAGCGCGGCGCGCGCCTGCGAGCATATAGCAGGACTGGAGCCTGGCGTGGCAATGCCTGGGTGACGCGACAAAACGAACGCCAGTGAGCACCCGCACCGCGTCACGTCGAAATATATTTGCGCCTTGGCTGTGGCATCCATGTTCTAAATTGACAGCATCTCATGATTATCGTGTTTGCGCAAGTCATATACCTTCGTCATCCATATACGTCACGTAATACCAAATTTCGCATATGTGAAGCTAGAGAAATGGCCGTGAGCGGATCATGAGTGTGGCATGCAGTCATGTTGTTATATGACGCGCATGTCGTGATTACCATGTTTAGATGTGTCATATATCTATGTAGTCCGTTCGCGTCGCGTAATACCGAGTTTCGTACATGTGAAGCTAGATTGATTGATATGTGGGGCTTAACGTCCCAAAACCACCATATGGTTATGAGAGACGCCGTAGCGAAGGGCTCCGGAAACTTCGACCACCTGGGGTTCTTTAACGTGCACCCAAATTTGAGCAAACGGGCCTACAACATTTCCGTCTCCATCGGAAATGCCGCCGCCGCCGCAGCCGGGATTCGATCCCGCGATCTGTGGGTCAGCAGCCGAGTACCTTAGCTACTAGACTACCGTGGCGGGGCTACATGTGCAGATAGCGAAACGGCCGCGAGCGCATCATGAGCATAGCATGTAGTCATGTTTTTACATGGCACGCATCTCATGTTTATCGTGTTTGCACCAGTATCATACTTTCGTCATCCATTCACGTACTGTAATACCAAATTTGGTATATGTGACGCCAGTGAAACGGCAGCGAGCGCATCATGATCGCGGCATGTATTCGTGTTGTTACATGGCAAGCATGTCATAATTTTCAGGTTAGGGTCTGTCGCTTGTGTTTGCCATGCAATCATGTTATACATAGCAGTTTTCCAACATGCGATGCGAACAAAACTACCGAAGGAGCTGTAGTACCACGAAATGTAAATCATGACATTCTTGATATACATGTGTTGATTTTCATGTCATGACTAGTCAAATATGTTCTTCATACAGTGGTGTTTTGCCATACCAATTTTGGTACTGAGAGCATTATCGAAACGGCCGGGAGAGCTAAAAGTCATGGGTGGCTATAGATAGATACGCTCAAAGTCGCCGAAGTTCGCTAAAAAATGCTTCACATTTAAAACTGCGTATTGGAAGAACACACCATCTGGCTATCACTGTGTCGCGTACGGGTGCACGTGCAGTCAGCGCAAGAGAAGCCATCTTGAGTGAAATCGTGCCTGCAGAAAAGTACGCCACGCGATGAGTGCAGGTGGGATATGTTCAATCTGTATTGCTCTCCGTCGTCGCCTGAATTGAGGAAGCAGTGTGTGTCGTCACTGAAACGAAATACCTTCCGAGAGGCCTGAAACGCCTCTGTTCATGGACGTCGTTGGCGGTGTTCACGGCGCTTCGTTGGTCCGTCGAGCACGTGGTCAACACGTGCTCAACACGTGTTGAGCCGGTCTCTCCGGTCTCTCCATTTAATTTCCGGTCTCTCCATTTAATATATATTCTCTAATAGCGAAACAGAATTATTTTGTTTAAGTTGTGCTATGAGTAAGTAAGAAAAGCCTCTTTTCCGCTTTCAGTTAAGGAGGCACTCGAAGTTAAGGAACAACTATGACGATGTTGTATCTCACTTAAAAAAAAGTGCATCTGAGATGTTTGACAGGACACAAGAAAAAAGCTGATGAAAATGAACTGGCTACTCTTTAAGGCTTCTGTTCCTCACCAATACTACTGCTAGGCTACGCCGGCACACAGAACCGGAAGCCATCCAAAACCTGTGTTTGTGAACACCGATACAGTCAAGATGTGCATCATCTGCATTCGCGTTTATGTATAAGACAGCGTGCATTGATGCAGAAGACAGTGTGGGATGTATTCACAGGCACAGTGGGAGCAGCAAGAAAAACGGTCTTAGAGAATGCAACTCAAGCAGCCATAACAGAAGTACTTCGCAACACGGAACGATGCGCTACACGATGTGTGCGCTTCGTTATACAGCGCGGAGGAAAAGAACGCACCAATACAAGATTGCTGCTGTTCAGTCATGTGCTTTTTTTTTGCAAGCTTTCGGAACTCTATAGATTGTAGCGAGACCAAGGAGGTTGAAAAAAAAAACTTCATTAAAACTCCTTCCACGAGAGAACGAGAGAGTTTTCTAATATCGTGGGGGAGCAACGCTGGGAGGATGAGTTCTAAACCAGAATCCGACCTACACGAGGCGAGGGGTGCGGACGCAGTTGAAAGAATTCGCCATCCCACTCTGCATGCAGTCGCTATGAAATGGAAGCACAGGCGTGTTCATTCAAATGCAAGAAGTGACGGGCCCTTGTATTGAATGCATCTGGAAATGATCCGAAGATTTGGAGTCCTTGGTTTTAGAGCACCGGGGCTCAATTATCCATAAAAGGTCTTCTCTTACAACAACACCAGCTTGTGAAGTTTTCTGTATTCACCAACCATTGGTTCAAAGCTTATGCTACATGTAAATATAATGGGTTTAATAAAGTGTATAGAGTGATCAAAACACAAAACTCATATAGAGTTGAACTTGCGCAACGAGTTTTTGCATGACGATGCTATTCATAGACAAGGTATTTGGTAAAGCCGCGCAACCGACACTATTTTGCGGCTTCCTACGCGCCTAGGAAAGTTGAGCATCCACGTACGTATTGAGACAACAAAAAAAACAATGAGAAAGGCATAGCCCGGCACCCATGATATAGAGCGAATAATGCACATACATTGAAAATGAAACCTAAAGCAAATATAACCAAATTAGTGAATGTCGTTGATTGCTACAGCGTTATTCCAGTCTGATTTTTAAAGATAATTGTTCTACTCTATATATATACATGGACTGTTGTGTTGGAAACCCTAGTTAAGACGTTCAATTGACTGTCATGAATTATGATGCAAAGGCAGGTGCATTTCTGAAAGGCCCAAAGTTCAAACGCTTTCGCAATTAGCTGATATGGCTAGAGGGCCTCAAATTTATTTGGTTTTATCGCTGTAACCTGGCGATAAACTTCGCAAATCTTTCTTATACATCATCGCGTGTACATATTAGCCGAGTAGCTTCCACAAATGAAGCCGCAAGCTTCGAAATGGTTCATTCGAGATTTAAACTTTACCATATAACCGTGAGATACGGCGAAAATAAAAAACGATACCAGAAAATTTTATGTACCGGAGTGTTTGTCAGCTACTTGGGGTAACGAGACAATGGTGTCATGGTGCTGTGGACTTTAAAGCTATTCCTTAGTTTTTCAATAATGATAGTCTAACTTGAGATACTTGAACCAGAAATTTCCGACTGTCTTTCTTTCTGTCTGTTGTCGCACAAGTCAGCCAACCGACCAAATTTTAAGCGCTTGCTGATTGCCCAGCCATCTTGAATTGGTCGCTGCGTTCATACTTGAGAACATTCTGGATCAAAAGCCAATATCGCGCTCATATGGGGCGCAACACTACAACATAGGTATTACGTGGGGTAGTATACTTTACTAGGAAGTACATGGATAGGTAATTCTATATAGCCTACTCTTTCTTACACCGCGTCGAAAATGCGACACTATGCACAAAAGAAGGCCGACGGAAGGCAACGTTTTTCGACTACATTTGCAGCAAAGCATGCAAATACGCGACCATTTTTACCAATCAAAAATCTTATTTCTCTTACATGGACTCATTTTTAGTATAAACGTGCTTCTCTCTTCCATCAACTGAACCAAGAATGAGTTCACATGTTCCCAGCTGTATATACTGTAACCTTGCATTCTTTTCTGCTTGGTTCTACTCGTTATAAACTGGAGGTCAGCGTGTTCTTAGAAAATATTCTTGTGCGTATTTTACACACAATATAATTTATGGTATACTTTTATACGAAGACACACATGGCACCGAGAAAGATAGTGCTCTGTGTTGAAGCTTCACTGATCAGCTGGTGTTTGTCAAAGTTCTTATAGCGAACTTAGCTTTCAGTGCGTTACATTACTTGGGAGAGCAGATATATCTTCATTTTTTTTAAAAGCAATGCAGAGTTCTTATTTGTTGAAGTATATTGGCTTGTAGCTGAATGTTGTCTTGCCGGAACTTGTGCTGCTTCAGAAGGTCTTTTCACGAATATTGCAATTACTAAAAGGGGAAACAAGCTATAAGCCTAGCAATGACTTATTCTTTATTCGAGCAGATGGTCGTTTTATTTCACTTTTTTGAGGTTTTGTCAAAACCAATGGACCACCCCACCGGTAGTCCAAGGAACGATTGGATGTAATGGCGTATTCGCTGGGCGGGAACAAAGTGAGCGTGTTCAGATGAATTGCTCGCCGGAAGATAGGATAAAAGAACGTGACACGCCCCCGTGAAGACTGAGCCCAATTTGTTGGCTCTCTGCGTTCTTGCTTACCCGTGAAGATTGCACGTTTCCCAATTCCTATTATACGCCTGATTGCTGCTGCAGCAAAGATAACAAGAAAAAAAAGAACTGAGCTTATGCTATTGCAATGTAAAAAAGCCGCAGATTGTTACAGCTATTTCTTCGTAATAGTCGCACTTTCGCTCTCCTCATCAGGAAATTGGTTGTAGCCTACCCAGGAACATTGCTTTCGGGCAGCCCTGGCGCCACGTTTTTCCCCTTTTTTCTAGCACTCTTAATCATGATGGCGAATGGTTCTTAATGGCACAATCACCATTGATGGCCAATGCTCTAGCATTCATCAACTGGAATGGCCTCACTGAAGGTACACCCTGTAATCACATTTATAAGATTGGTATTAGAGTTTCGCAATGTTCGAACTTTGATGATGCACGAACAGATCAAGATTTCAAGGATAATTGGATAGATATATCTGGCTATGCCCTTGAGATCGAGCAGTGGCTCCCGCCACCTAGCCATAAAGTCAAGTACTACCACTCGCGCCTTGATTGCAGCCACCAATCAGTTGGCCTCCTCCTGGTTATTTCTACCCGTTTAAAGTCTATTTTGCCTTCACTGTCCCTGAACCCCAATGCTCTGAAAAGTTCCGCGCCACTATGTTGCATTATAGTGTAGAATCCTTTACATTATTAAATGTTCAGTCCTTTCCTCCTTTTCTTCACAGGTACTACATACCATGTCTGTGCCTTCGTGTTTGGCTCGGTACGTCTTGGTCCGCTATACTCCCGTTCTGGTCTAGAACAGCACAGAACTACCCCGAGAATTATTGTAGATATCTTCTTCTCCAATTTCCTACTTGAAAGTTTTGTAGGTCTCCAGTGATGATTTCATAAGAATTCCAATCTTCCACATGTCCCTCTCTGTATCTTTCACCTTCTTCTTAACCGATGTTTTCTTTTGGCTCTGTATTGTATGGTTGTCTAAATACTTCCTTGAGTTTTTTTGAGCGCGCTTCCTCCGTTTAGTATTAACAAACTTTATGCACAAGTAGCTGAAAAGTTACCCGTTTGGACGACACCGCTGAAACGATGGATGGATGGATGGATGGATATGGCTGTACCCTTTAGATCGGGCGGTAGCTAGCGCCACCAAGCCGTAACACCTAATTAACCAAAAACTATATTAATTTTTTTCCTTAAAAAGTGAGTTCGAGGATTCGTACTTTGACGTGAAGAGTTTAATTTTCACTCGTGTCTTGACTTTAGCCACCAATCAGATAACCTCCTTCTGGTTAAGTCTACCCGCTTAAAGTTTATTTTGCCCTCCCGGTCCCTAAACCCCAGTGCTTTGAAAAACTCTGCGCCATCATCCTGAACTATAGGGTGAAGCCCTTTACAGAACATTATCAAGTGTTCGGCAGTTTCTTCTTCCTCTCCACACGCACTGCATACTGTGTCTACCCCTTCGTATTTGGCCCGATATGTCTTGGTTCGCAGTACTCCCGTCCTGGCCTCAAACAGTAGAGAACTACCCCGTGTATTATCATAGATCCTTTCCTTGGCAATTTCCTGCTTAAAAGTTCGATAGATCTCTAGTGCGGACTTCTTAATCATGCCCATTCTCCACATGTCAGTCTCCGTTTCCTTCACTTTCTTCTTAACCGATAGTTCTTTTTGGTTTGGCCACCTGCTGTTTTCTAAGTATTTACCAGTCAACTTCCTGGTTCGCTTCCTCCATTTTGTATCGACATTCTTCATGTACAAGTAGCTGAAAACCTTCCTAGCCCAACGCTCTTCCCCCATTTCTCTCAATCGTTTCTCAAATTTTATCTTGCTGCTAGCTTCCCTGCCCTCAAATGATGTCCATCCCATATCACCTTGTACTCCCTGATTTGGTGTATTCCCGTGAGCTCCTAAAGCAAGCCTACCTATTCCACGTTGCTTAATTTCTAATCTTGCTTGAACTTCTGATCTCATGCACAAGACCGCATTGCCGAACGTCAGCCCAGGAACCATGACCCCTTTCCATATTCCTCTCACAACATCATACCTATTGTAATTCCACAGTGCCCTATTTTTCATGACTGCTGCATTCCTGTTACCTTTAGTCGTCACGTATATTTCATGTTCCCTCAGATACTCGGTCCCATTGCTTATCCCTACGCCCAGATATTTGTATTTATCTGTTATCTCTAGCGTGACCTCCTGTATTCTAAGCTCACTACCTTCGTTGTCATTGAAAATCATGACTGCTGATTTTTCCTTACTGAATCTAAAATCTAACCTATCTCCCTCATTACCGCAGATGTCCATCAATCTCTGCAAATCTTCCTTGTTGTTGGCCATTAGCACTATATCATCTGCGTACATTAATGCTGGTAGTGCCTGATCAATAAGTTTTCCTTGTTTGACTAAAGAGAGGTTGAAGCCCAGTCCACTTTCCTCTAATTTTGCCTCTAATCCTTGTAGGTACATCATGAATAATAAGGGTGACAGGGGGCACCCCTGCCTAAGCCCCCGTTTTACCTCTGCAGGCATGGATACCTGTTTTTCCCACTTTATAACTACCTTTTTGCCTTTATAGATACCCTTTAAAAGATTAGTGACTACATGTTCCATGCCTAGTGTGTCCAGTATTCCCCACAATTCCTCTTGAACCACGCTATCGCACGCTCCCTTGATATCCAAAAATGCTAGCCACAGGGGCCTGTGTTCTTTTTCTGCTATTTCGATGCACTGCGTCAGTGAGAACAGATTGTCTTCCAACCTCCTGTGTTTCCGAAACCCATTCTGCAGTTCCCCCAGCACCCCCTCATTCTCTATCCACGCCTGCAGTCTTTCCTTTATAATTTGCATCGCCAGCCTGTAGACCACTGATGTCACTGTTATAGGACGGTAGTTGTTTATGTCAGCTTTTTCCCCCTTTCCTTTATAGATCATGCTCATCCTGCTAAGTTTCCATCCATTGGGAACTTCAACATCGAATATTATTTTGCTCACTGCCTCTCTCAAAGCCTGCTTAGACTTCGGACCTAATGTCTTTATCAGCCTAATTGGAATGCCATCTGGGCCTGTTGATGTACTACCAGGAACCCTTTTCTCAGCCCTTTCCAACTCTTGTTGTGAAAATGGAGCCATTGCGCCCCTTAATTCGTCCTTGTCTATTGTGGTGCATAAAGCACTTCTTTGTTGAAATTTTTCTGTCACCCTTGTTCTTATATATTCAATAGCTTCGTCCCCTTCAAGCCTAGCACCTTGGGCTGTAGTTATAAAACTCTGCTCTAGGCTCGTCTCCTTTCTTAGGGAGTTTAGATGGTTCCAAAATTTCGCAGCTGCCTTTCTATCTTTTTTATGTACTTTTGCCAGCCACTGAGCTCCCTTCCTTCTAATCTTTTCATTGATCAGAAGGGATGCATCCCTTCTACAGCTTAGAAAGGTTGCCCATTTTCTTTCAACATCATCTGTCGGTTCACCCCGCTGCTTAGCATGTCTGTGTTCCCTAGAGGCTTCCTGACGTTTTGCTATGGCTCTCTTAACTTCCTCATCCCACCATCTTTTGGGTTTGTGTCTTCTTTTCCGGGGTGATTCGTCACGCGTCTTAACAAGCTCTAGCTCAAAGAGTCTAATTAGATTCGTGTATGTCCACACTGTCTTGTTATCCTCCGTGATTACTTTCTCAATTTGTTTAGTGGCTATTTCAGTTTGCCTTTCTGGATAAAAATTTTTCTGTAGTTGCTCATCTTGTCTCCTTCCCACTTTCACTGCTCTTCCAAAACTTAGCTTGATACGTTTGTGATCGCTACCCAGACTTCTGGAGCCACCTTCATCTATGTGCATTCCCCTGAGCTTATCATACATCCTTTGTGACATCAGTGCATAATCTATCGTCGACTGAAGCCTTCCTACCTCCCATGTTATTTGCCCTTCACACTTCTCGGTACTGTTGCAAATGATCAAATCAAGCCTTTCACACATATCCATGATCATTTTGCCTGTCGGGTCGGTATACCCATCTATATCTTCTATGTGCGCATTCATGTCTCCTAGTATAATTATCTCGCACTCTCTTCCTAACTCCTGAATGTCCTTTGATATACACTCTACCATTGCCTGGTTTTCCTCTCTGGCCTTTGCTCCCGTCCACAAGTACACGAAACCAAGGAGTCCGACACCGAATCATCGACATCGAAAACGACACCGAATCATCAGCGCTCCCAGCGGTCACTGCAGGAAGCTCCCCGCTTCAATAGGACATTGTCATTTTCTGGGGATAAAAACTTGTGGAGCCGCAACTCCCAAAACTTTGTGTAAAAGAATGTTCTATTGGTTGTACTGTTGTCAAAAAAGTCACAGCTGTTCCGCAAAATGGAAGAAATGAACGCCATAGCAACAATTTGAAAGGTCACGCACAGAATGGAAAGCAGATCGAATTGTGCCCCGCGTTTCTCTTCCACAAATTACGCACGAAACGCACTCACAGGTACGGATGCACGCGAATAAGCGTCTTATTTGTTAATTCGCTGAGTCTGAAAAGCACGCGCTTTTCGCAAATGGATACTAATGATTGCAAGGACAATTGTGCGCCCGGTAACTACAGGAGAAGTGTTCCACGTAAAGTCCGAGGACAGCCAAGGCGTACGATGCTCCCCTCCTCGCCACCACGAGATAAAAGCGCGCGAGGGAGCCTAGCTCCCTTTTTCTAAGCCGGCCAAAGTACTCATAAGAGATTACAGTGGGCGCCTCCGCGCGATGAGGCGACGTGTGCTCATTGTGCTATCTTTACCTCTGCTGTGCAAAACACAGCAGAGGTAAGCGCTAGATGCCGTTTAAACGGTGAAGAACTTTCTGCGTGGTGGCTCAGTGGTTAACGCAACGCTTTTACGACACTGAGGTCCCACGTTGGATTCCGTATGCCGGAGTGATTTTTTCTGTTTTTTTTTCTTTCTTGTGTTTTCATACATATAGATGCCTATACATACACGGTGTATGACGCCGACGTCAATGCCGGCGGCAAAATCCAGCCGAGAGTGTCCATATAGTTGCTATTGCAATAAATGCAGCATTTTTACTGTCAGAGTCTCGCTTCTGCATCTAAGACGAGTAAACTTTAAATGGGTGGTGCTATCCAATTCCGAGGCTAAAACGAGCCTCTCCTGGGTTTTTTATGTAAACCAGGACACTCCACCCAAAGAGTAGGAGAGAGCAAACGTTTATAATATTGCTGCATGCACGTATATTCATATTCTAGGCGGCGACGCGCGTATGTGCCTGACGAGGAAGACGAAGGGTTGTCTCCGCTTGATCGCTGGTCAACAGGTCACGCCATTACCGCTGGTTTTGAATACATCTAATCCCCAGCCTCGTCGACACGGTGTCTCTTCTTTTCCGCAACAATATATCCTAATGCACCTCCAAAGAGCTCGTAATGCCCATTCTCCCGACCAACAATCCCAAGTACGTCCAGAGCTGTCGTAGCTCTATAGGAAGGGCAACGGAAGTCGCAAATCATGTCCCACCAGAGCTGTAGTTGTGTGTCGGCGAGTGCAGGTACAGCCTCCTAGATCTCCCTTGCCTGTTGGATGAGCGTGAAACGCCCGTCATCTATGGCGGCGCTTCCTACGTAGTGGTAAGGGTCTTTGTACTTGGCCTTTGAGATGAACAATTTTGGCGTTTGCTAATTTCGGAGGCTATGCCTTGTATTGAAGGGGTTGCCTGCTAAATTAGCGCAAAACGCTTGTCATTTATGGCGGTGTTACTTACGTAGGGTCAATTATAATTACATTTACGCCTTTTTAAAATTTTCCTACGGTAATTTGTTGCATATAAGCTCCAAACACGTAAAAAACTTATTTGAAGACACACCCACTTCAGTGGTGCCACCACCATAGTTCCATGGACGGCCGCTTCCCAAGTGACCACCGATAATCCGGCAGGCAAGGGAAATCTAGGAGGCTGTGGTGCAGGTTTCTGCGTAGGGGTGGGGGGGGGGCGGTAAGGTTTATCACAGAGCACCCCCTCCCTATTATTTTAATGCATAGGGTTGACTTCGTGCCCCCTCCCCTTATGTCACAGCACCCCCTCCTTATCATGGAATTGTATAGAGCTGTGTTTGCAACAGCCCCCCCCCCTCATAGGAAAGTAAGTGATAGGCAGCCTCCTCACCGCCTGCTGTGCCCACCCCTATTGTAGCGAAGTGAATGACGTCCGGAGAACTGCGCCACGTTCGTACGGGCAAAGCACCGTGGCTGCTGCCCGTTTGTTTTGCAGATGTTTGTGTGGCACACGTGTGCGAGAGGAGACAATAATTAGCATGACGTGCGTCACTTTCTTGTGCTTTCAAGTGATCAAGCCACGTACACTGCTACGTCACAGCCCGATTTGGTGCCCAGAAAGCAAAACCAAAAATTATCTGCAGAAAAAAAGGCGATAATAATTTACTGATCTTACGCATGAAGTCTTTACTGATCTTACGCAAGAAGGCGTGTTATATTTATCAAAAATAATCTATTCTTTTAGAGGGTTGCCATGAGCAAGAAATGCCAAAATATTTCCCTTAGTCTATATTGACTTAGGTAAATAAGGGAAAGCAGAGATATTTTCTGAGGGGTGCAAATAATAATTAGTTAATGGGCACTTTGCCAGCAATACTTAAGGGTAAGAAAATGTTATGGTCGAAGTAAGTCTGCGAATATATCCCTACGCATTCAGTGCGTTCGGTGGTTTCGGGACGTTAAACCCCACAAATCAATCGATTCAGTGCATTCTGCCAATATTTATATTACTGTCGCTTTCACTCTACTTCAGAAACTGCAGAACACAAGCTCATTGATTTCTTAATGTAATGTCAGTGGTATTGCCTTCGTTACTTGAAAATAAAGGGAAAAACTTGATTTGAAATACCAATGCGCTCGATTAAATTGATTATGGACACTCGACATTATGACGATAGATAATGAGCAACTAAAGTACAATCTTGTATGACAAACTAAGTCATGAAACTTCCCATTAAGGAGTAAAATAAAATTGTACATACAAGGAAACGAACTTTTTGTTAAAAAAAACTGCACTACGGCCAGCGATCTTGCATAAATTTGGATGCTTTTGAGAATCAAGGATAAAAAATTGAATAGTTTAGGGGTTGAAGATGTAAGTCTTGCGGAGATAATAGCGCAAACCAGTTTTGCGAAATACTGGGAGATGAGATTACCCACTACGGAAGTTAGATAATGGGTGGAAAATAGCGGAAAACTGTAGAACTTTATATAAGGTCGAAACAGGCACTTTTTTTATCAGGATGAGCGTTGAAGACTGGATGAAGCGTTTCGCAAGCCATCCTTGATTGCCTATCTTTCCTTTTGGTTTTTACCCTCATGAGTTAGTGCTTACCTTGGGAAAGGTTTAGCCTTTCTTTTGCTCGCTCTAATCTCGCCTTTAACGTTCCTCTGGGCGATCTTGTAGCCTGTTTGTCTTGACTTCATTAGAAATTATCCGGTTCGTTGTGCCAATCCACCTTCAGTCATTCACGTACAATTACATGTAGTAACAAGAAAAGCATATTGATTTTCATGTATGGTTACGTAAACACAGCTTAGAGCTTGCGTAAACCACTGCTTTTGCCATGTAGTATATGGTTGTAGCAGCAAAAAGGAAGAACTACAGTTTGATCACCCCCGTTGCCGCAGGCAACGCTGACCGCCCATCACTTTATTAGGAGCTCAAGAACTAAAGAAAGAATAAACATAGCGAATGTGGTCTACACTTCTTTGTGCAGTGTAAACACCGATATTTCTCTTACCGGGTTGAGACGAGCAAATTACAGGCTCGCTCCCCCGGGCTTAAAAGATGAGTGGAAGAGCTAGGCATAATCACTACATTTTGGTATGTGCTTTATGATGGCATCGTCATTATTAAGCAGAAAATTACCACAATTTCAACAGTCTTTTGCACGTAATTGAAAAATTTACTTGGTACAATTTTCAGGGCCATCAAACAGTGCGCTTTTGATTTTTAAGAATAGGCCATATAATTCGTGCTACAGTTCATGGGACTCATTTCTGTGGTTTTCATTCTGCAATGCGTACTAGGAAAAGACACTTCTCATTTAATAAAATACCAGTTTCAGTGGTCTTTCCGAAGTATACTACATTTGCCGAAAACTCAGTGTGGTGTTCGAACACTCAGCGGGGTGCTCAGGTGCACGCAACGGCAGACAGACAGACAAACAGACAGACGGATGAAGAGACGGACAGACGGACGTAGGACGGACGCAAGGGCGGATGGAACTACAGACGAACTGATGGATGCTTTGCTCCTCTCATCGTCGTTGACTCCGTTGATATGCTGTGATTTTAAATGCGAAGCATTTCTTGGTGAACTTCGGCGACTTTGAGCGTATCTATCTATCTATCTATCTATCTATCTATCTATCTATCTATCTATCTATCTATCTATCTATCTATCTATCTATCTATCTATCTATCTATCTATCTATCTATCTATCTATCTAGCTAGCTAGCCGCTTACGGCTTTTAGCTGTCCTGGCCGTTTGGATAATGGTATCAACGCCAAACTTGGTATGACGTAACGTGACTGTATGGTGAACATAACTGACTAGTCATAACATAAAACTCGTGACATAGATGTCATGAATGTCAAGATTTACATTTCATGGTCCTGCAGCTCTTGCGGTGGTTGCGTTCATATGCCATGTTGCCAAACAGTTATAGTATGACATGACTGCATAACAAACAGAAGCTGCAGACCCTAATATAAAAATCATGACATCCCTACTGAAAAATCCTGTACAAATAGGACCCGTATCATACGATGTTATTGGATACAGTGATTATGGGCCATATGGGGGATACAGGGATTACGGGCCATATGGGGGATACAGGGCTTATGGGGCATATGGGGTATATGGGCCATACAGGAGTTAAGGGGTTTGTGGGTAATATAGGTGATAGGGGTCCGAGGAATTCTCCGGTCCTGCTGAAAATCATAATATAGTGCAAAAAAGAGAGAACAGTCACACAAAACCACACACCATATAATTTTAAGCAAGCATAAACTAGCCCAAAAACAAGTCCTTCAGCAGAACCCCGGTTACTTTGGGCAAGTAGTAAAGGTCATAAGTAATGTTTGCCTAAGCATGGTAATAAGGCTATGCCAGTTTATAAAGTGTAAAAAATATGAATATGCCACAATGGGCAATTTAATGGTGCTTCGAAAGTGCAGTTGATTAAAGGGGTGGAAGTGTTGTATGTAGTGTAGTGTCGGGACAATTGAGAAAAACAAGACAAATATTTTTGCATCCTCGAATTTATTTATATGATCAAACATTTTGCAAGGAAGTGTGTTTATCTTTCTCAGCCTGCTAGGTGCATGCATATCTGCTGGCCGATTCACAAATTTTGCAAAACCATTTGGTTAGTACTGGGCAAATACATGTAGCACTTACTAAATACTTTAGTTATTTGTTTAACTGTAAGTTAAAACATAAAGCAAAATACCATAAAGAATACTGACACAAAATTTTGTGGATAATATAGCCTACGACATCGATTCCCTTGAACATGCGTATATCTACAAATTGGATGAACAATTATAGCTCAGATGGCCAATTATATGAATATTAAAGTTTGCGTGCCTGAACCAGTGCTATATGCCGCATCTCGCATCATTGAATCACTGAAAGTGACCTGAAGCTGAGTTCCAACTTCCAGGTGCCACCATTGTTGCCGAGCTCAGAGTTGGCACAGCTACATTATTGACATCGTAGTCGTTGTTGCCTTTTGGCCACACTTGTGCTAGCAGGCTACTATTCAGTGACTGCTGTGTCCATGCCTAATGTAAACATGTGGAACGTGAGGATGCCCCAAGAAAATCTTTGCACCCAAACGAGAACGATCAACTTGACGACAACGACATTGTGCTGCATATGCAGCAGCAAAAGAATGTGAGCACATAACGCAGGCAGCACGGAAGTGCGTCAGTGTTCTGTGTCTAAGGAGGAAGAAGAACAATACGCCATGGTGGACCATCTCTTAAGCCAGAAGCGCCGAGCGGGAGCTGTTTGCCCCAGCAGCTTGATTACTGTGTCGGTTGTCACCGCCCACTTTCACTATTGATAGACCTGCTGTGCAAGTGCTTACACCTGGAAGCCCCGTTTATGTGTACCATTTAGCACACTAGCTGGCATATATTTGTTGCATTAGTGGCTCCTGTTCTCAGAGCTGTGCCAAGATAAAACTAGTCTGTAATAAACAGACAGCAATTGTCCATCTGTCCCATGCTGCAGCAAGCAATCCGCCACATTGTGACTAATAGGCTGTCAACAATGTTAATATTGCAAGACAAAAATTTGCGTCAGTACCTCTTTAAGCAATAATCACTAGCCACAACCTCCAAATTTCTCACTGTCAGGGCCCCGTTCAGGGGCACCTGTTTGTCCTCTTGATGCACAAATACTCCAACACGGGGCTACTATGAGGCTCTTGTTCTGAAGCTGAAGGACACTCCACAGGAGCTTTGTGGCCTCCTTGCATCACGACCGCAGCCAAGCCCACTGCTCCTTCTTCTGCCTCTCAAATGAACCTGCAGGGGAAAAATGTCTCTGTGATCGTTTTTTCTTGTGTGGGAGTTAACATCGTTACACTCACTCTCAAATTATTGCTTTAACACTTAAAACTTACTAGCACAACTACTTCAAAGAACAAAGTTTCAATAGTGAAAATTGATCCAAGAGGTTCCACAATTTTGAATTCAAACAGGTAAATAGAAGGTCTCACAGAAGAATATGCGTGGAGCTCTAGGCACGTGCATGAGTTGTGATCTGTGGTCTTAGCACAGCATTTAGAAGGGCACATGTCTTTTCTACTGAGAACGAAAAATGGGGTGAAAAATGTGAAGTAAACAATAAGTAGGGGTACACAAATATTCATATTTTTGAATATCTTTTGAATAATGTTTGCTATTCGATTCAATTTGTACTGCAAATTTTGCTATTTGAACTATTATAACTTACCAGAGACAAAATAAAGTCAATGTCTGACTGATAGGGACCCTCCAAATTTTTAATATGTTTCACCTCATCACACTCGTATTGCGTGAAAGCTGCCTTTCTGGCTCTGCTACGGTCACAAATGTACTGACTCTAGAAAAGGTTGATCCTAACAAGGAGATGATAGGTGTGGCAGAGGCAAGGGCATATTTATAGTGGTTTTTGACCTGAAATTTGATCAACTCTTCGGCTGCATGAAATCGTGCATATAAACACATTCGTGCATACATAAATTCAATTGTGCAGTGCCTTATTCTTTATAAGGCAACTACGAAACGCCACCTTACCAACACTTATCAATTTTGCCAAAAGGAAGACTTTCATCTCATAAGAATAAACTTTGGAAGCCTCTCCAACTTTTTTCTAGAATTTCACATGAAGTATTTGAAAAAAATTCTAGAAGTATTCGAGAAATTTCAGAAAAATATTCAATTTGCACACACACTTCAATATTAGAATTCACTTTGGCACACATACTATAACAATAAAGTTCAAGAGAAGTGGAAAAACCAGAAATAGTTGAGCATTTTATCGCACACTTGTGCCACAGAGAATTATTCTCCTTGTTCTTCAAGCACTTTGAAGATGTTGAAGCAGGCAAAACCATATAAAGCATAGCCAATTAAGGGCACACTTGCACCAGAGAGAGCTTTTCCTCCTGTTTTTCAAATGCCTTGACGGTAACATTTATTGTCCAGCAATTTAAGGGCCCCGGTCATCTACTGTCATCACTTAAATCGTTTTCAAATTGTTCTTATAAAGTGTAGCAGATGGCAGATATACAGGAATTAGGCATACTAAAATGGGCATTTCTTTCACAAATTCAGTATAGTATACACAACACTCTCCATGAAGCAATTTAAGTCGCCCAGCAACCCTTTTCGGGCATGGTCAGAAAATGCTGCCGAGGGTAGTCGAGGCACCTGAGAGCATGTGAGACAGGCATAATAGGGCAACACGCAGCTTGTTATTCATAACTTATTATCAGTCACCTGAAAAACGCTGTTTCCCCTGAACAAATAAGGCTCCGAATTCAACTGACTGCGCTTCAAGTGCAATGTGTACAACCGAAACCGGAGGCTGCCACATGCCCGTGCACCTGTTCGTGATTACACTGAGAAGAAGCCCCATGTTTGAAGAAAAAAAAAGGGGGGGGGGGAATAAAAATAAAATAGCTCAAGTTCAGAACGCACGTTGATAAAAAGGCATAGTTTCTTGTCCCCCAGTCATCCCCTCCCGCGTGGCTTTGAGTGAGCTCACTCGAACGAAAGGTAAAAGAAAGTACGTAAAGCATGTGACGAATTCCTGTAGCTCCGCTAGTACTTCGCAGATTGCAAAATTTTTTCCAACAGACGATTTGGGATGAATAAGTTTCTCTAATGAAGACATTTGATGATTACTTGGAAAGGCTTTTCAGGGCTTCTTCATTACAAGGCAATGCGAACATGTGCCTGTAACATGAAGGTAGGAACTCTTCAACCTGATGTGGTTTTGTTATGGCACAACGTAGTCATCACAATTCCAGCTTCCAGTTTTAAATTTAGTCGACCTGTTCCAAAACTTTACCCATTGTACAAACCACACCTTTAAATCAGTAAACTATTCAAAAATGAAGAAAATGCAATTATTATGTGAGCAAATACAGTACATGGATATAAAAAAGATAAGTGCAAGCAGCAGGAGTGTAAATGGCATGCATGAGGAATGTCGTGGAACTGGTAGAGATTAGTATTAATGCATCAACAGCAAACAAAACAAAAATTTTCAAAAAAAAAGCACAGCTGCCTACTTTGTTATTTATGAGGGCCAGAACTGTAAGCGGCAGTCCCCCCACTGGGTGCTGCCCCTCGAAAAGCAAAAAAATTTTATAATTAAGTCAGCCATAAAATAAGGTGATTCCACACAAGCATGCAACCACAGCTGACACAAATGAGCACTTAAACAGCATTAAAAAAGAAGCGCCCAAGCACAGCCCCTAATGAGCCCTTTGCCGCTACACGAGCTATCAATAGCTGTTTCTCTGAAGCATGCATGCTCCTGCACCCTCCTCTGAAAGAAGGCACCGCACAATAGCCAGCATGCTTCACACCAAATGCTGGTGCAAAAGCCCCCCGAAAAAATGAGAACTCAGGACACAATGTCATGTCGAAGCCGCTACAGTGCTATGAAAAAAGCATGCAAGAAACTTATTCATTTCAAGCCTTTGCCTTTATTTTGCTATGCATGGATGAGTCATGTCAATATTCCTCGAACCAGGGTGCAAATGGCAACTATTGGCACCCTTGTTCAAGAATTACAGCAATTGAGAATCGATATTAGCAGTTACCTCTTTTGGATTCAATCTCACTTAACTCTACAAAACAAAACGCTGGTTAAAGCAAATGTGAGTGCTCCCAAGAGTGAAGGGTTTTTGTGTTGTTAGTGACTAATGACGAAGTCTGGTGAGTCAACTTACGAGTCCATTAAAATATGATTATCTTTTTCACCTATAGTTTCAGTGCTCCATAAAAGCAATATATTGCATAATAGGTGCTCCAGCTGGCACCTTGCAGTGTCTCGTGGCAGTGTAGCGGCCTCCCTCCACATGGATTTGCGCCTTGAGCTCTCAATTTTCACAGCTCACACATATCTCAATGCACAACCATTTGTGCACCGACTCAATATTTATAGCTGAGAGGCCAGAACTACAAGTAGGGGGGGGGGGAGTCGAGGTTCCTTGACATGCCCTCCTGTGAATTTCTTCCCGGGACATTCTCATAAAGTATCTGAGGTGCCATCTCTTTGAATAGAGATTACCTTACTGGGTTGCAGTCACTATATAAAGGTCTGAGATTAAAAGGTTGTAACTGCAGCACCAATTATGCAACACATTACTGTTAAGGAGCATTGAAACCATGTGTGGAAAAGATCATCAACTGGAGCACCAATTATACAACATATTGCTATTAGGAGCATTGAAACCATGTGTGGAAAAGATCATCATATTTTAACGGGCTCGGAAGTCGACTCACCAGACTTGTCAGACTTGCATTGAGCCGCGAGTCTGAGTCAATCAATGCGAGTCTGAGTCTACTAGTAAGGCTTAAGGAAAAAATATATTTTATGAGTGAGTGTGAATGATTCGCAGATTTCTTTTTAACCTATGCAGGGTGCTGCTCAATATAAGCACGCAGAGACAGGGTAAATGCAGAAGTGGTTCAGTTGGTAAGGCAATGTGTTATGATATAGAAGAGTTCTTCGGTTGTCCAGAGAAGTGTTACATTATTAAGTAGTACCATCGATCATCTTACATCACTTCCGAGAAAAACACTGGCCAGAAAAAATTTGAAACAATGCAGTGTGATGTTTTGCATACCAAACAGCTTCTAATAGCACCTTATTAGGGCATCAGTCAGTCAGTCTATGATGAAGATTTTATAGATGATGCTGTGCAGTCACTGAAGAGGTGTTTTGAAAGAGAGTCTCACACAGTGACACTGAGGAGTAACAAGTATTCACCGACTGCAGCAGGGGAGCCCCTGGTCAATACTGCAGTCTACATGGAGGGACTAGTCGGGCTGGTGACGGAATCATTGCTTGAAGCATTGAATAATCTGGAGTGCCTGAGTTTCATGCTTGTGATGAGCAATACTTGATTGTTTCACAATCATTGTTAAACCCATTTGAGTTGTCCAGTGATTTAACTAGCCATTCATTTAGAATAAAATATTGCAATGGCAATTATATGGACACTTTCAACAGCTGCTACCATTGAACATAAGGGCGCAGTTACGAGTGCTGGTGCGTGCTATTTGGATAAATATCACTACACGGCTTGTTTACGTGGTGTGCTTTCAGCACTTTCTATTCGTTGAGACTACTGACAGCACAAAAACCCACTCACTCTCAGAAGCACTGACATTGACTTTAACCAGTGTTTCGTTTTGTGAAATTGAATCTGAAGAGTTAAGTGGTAATCTTTCTATAGCATTCCCATTTGCTCCTATTTCCTTCATTGCTTCATGCTTGTAACAAAACTCTGAGCTCAGACTTTATCTTTGGACCCCAACCGGCATTTGCTGGCATGCTTAAACAGAGGTGCAACAGCCAAAATACCATTTAGAGCAATTTTTGGAGCAGCAAAATGTTACTTTTGGAGCACTAAATTCCAAGTTCGGAGATGGTTATGGAAAAAAAGAACATGCATTTTTATCATGACATAGCGAATTTGGAGCACTATAAAAAAGGCGGCTTACATTTAGAAAAAAACATGTATAAACAATTCAACATAACCTAAATTATGTAGTGTGAGCATAGTATTTACTACTATTTCAATGAAGGTAGTATTTTGAACCACCTCTCTAAGGAACCCGTGATAAAGTCCATATTAGCATTTACTGCACCTGTTAAATCAATTGACAAAGTCTGAGAATTTCAATATCAATCTGCCGATATTGTGAGCTTGAAATTTAAAAGATTAGTAAAAACGAGAACTAGAGGTGGTAAAAAAAATTGGCGCACAATTTAGTTTATTTCTGTAGAGAAGCATGAATGTCACACACTGTTTCAAATGATTGCCAGTAGCTTATTTATACGTCGGTAACTATACTGGTACTCAGAATTTAACGGTGTACAAACGCATGAGTAACTGAGCAAAATGTGAGGTGTCCCAGTATCGCGAACAGCCCCTTGTAAATCTCAACACGCTTTTTCGCGGGCACCGGTGTAGCGCGGCAAAGGTGACTCAAGCAGCTTTAGAACCAAAGACAACAAGTTTGCTAACCACTCACCACCCCCTTCCAACCCACCCTTTTCAGCATGGGGCTATGTGCCGCTTCGGCTACCTTGCAAGACGAGTTTGACCAGATAAAGTAACAACGGCGTACGCCTGTTGCCCCGGCGACGGTACTAGATATCTATCGCCAAGACCGTGGCAAGGACTCAGCTTCCAGCCAAAATTTGTTATGTGCCACTGCTAAGGTAATCAACGCCGGCATTTGCAGCACGTCGAGCTTGTTCGAGCCTTAATAAGCCATAGCCGCGTTTCTGGCAAGAGAACTTACATTTTCCGCGAAGGGTTGGTGGCTACACCAACACATTTTTGTTTTAAAGTTCTGCCGTCCCGCCGATACATATCTGTTGTGGTCAGCGGACCGATAGGCATGCAGTGTTGTTACTTTATTTGGTCGATCACGTCTCACGAGCATAGGGTGGGTGGCTAGATTATTTTAGGTATATTCTAGGCACTTTACTTCGGGTCTGCGCGCTTTGACTGATGGCGCAAAGCTGCAGGTGGCCGACATGGCCCGCACTGCTCACCGCAATTAGTACACCTGAAAAAAAAAATTGAGGCTGGCTGGGCATTTTGGCGCAGCGTGGTGCAATTTTAACAATTTCACGGGTTTGGCGCAGCTCGGTGCAACAATCGGGAATTGTATCAAATTGGCGCGATTGGCGCAGCTGTTGCACCCCTGCTAAAAGGACCTGATGTTAAACTGTTCAAGCTTTAGCAGTGCATTTTGGGGGCTGTTAAGTCAGCCATTGGAGTCTACCCGGTTACTGCCTCCAATTAAGGGGTAGCAACAATAACTTTTCTGCACCATGTATCTACTTTGCCATTACTGAATAAGACAGCTCTGCGGGTGTATGTAAACACTGCCTTATTTCAGAGCACTGTGTCGATTAGAGAAGACCGGCAAGTCCCAGACTTCCACGTATTTTTTACCCTATTGTAATCATTTTGAAGCATGTAATAATGATAGCAAGCAGAAGTTTATACTAATTTGTTCAGAGCCTTGTGTTCTATTGACCGAACCAAAGAATGGTTTATTTTATTTAAAAAATTGCATTTTTTGCTCCTGTACATGATTTTGGACATTTTGCACACTTTCTTTTAGATCAAATGAAAGTTATTCTAAAAGATCAAGTTCAGTTCAGTACACCACCATGTGTTGCTTGAGTATGTGCACAAACAATCAGCATGACATCTTTTGCCATTTCAAAATTATCATACTGACATAACGAAAAATGGCATTTCGAGAAGATGGAGCTCTACTTATGCAATGAAAATTGCAGTTTTTTCTGTGCTGACCTATTTTTTTAGTGTGCCACCTTATCTATTTCACTGTGTCTGAGTTCGGTAAATGCGTAAACATTACTAGTTGGACAGCTTTTTCTTTTCGCTAAAGAATGCTAAACTTCATGCTTTTCGTCAATTTACAAAGAAAATAAGCTACAAATGCTACAAAAGCTACAATAAGCTACAAAAGGGCCATTTACTTTCAGGTCGCTTGTTTCAGTTGATTAAAAAAAGATACGCAGGTTGAGGACAATACTGTAATATCTCAAGCAAGCGCCCCCAACCAAGCTAGTTCCATCCTCTCTTTTTCAAGATATTCAAAACATGCATGAACAACTGAGCAAGCACTCCCCCCCCCCCCCGCCTTCCTGCCATTTCTGCAGTTTCCTTCACTTTCTTTATTTAGAAGCGCAACGAGGTTGCAGAATCATAGTGAATTCATGCATATTTATTAAAGTGTATCAGTTTCGTTGGAAGCACATGCGACTTTTTCACCACAATCTTGATTTTTGATGCAAGACCGAGCAAGAACCCCCCCTTCCCCCTCCGATTCTCATCACCTTCACCATAGTGGGAGCACTTGCTCAGGATTGCACGGTACATGAAAAATGTGGAAAAAGAATCTGCTTTCATATCTAGCAAACAATGAAAAAGTACTTTCTTCTAATTTTTGCTTGCCCTGCTTTCTTCATACACAGAATTAATAACATAACCCTTACAAATATTATTCAGTTCTGCACACCATTTCGCAATGGAATATGCTGCCCGCTGATATTGTGAACTCCTGTTCTGTCAAATTTATGAACAGAATTCAGAACTTATATGAACACCTTGCTTACTGTACAATGTGCATATTTATTGCTCTTACTTGCTTTGTACATAAGGTTTATTTATTTTCCTCACATTTTTGTGTATTCAAGTTCAACCCATTCCTGCATGGGCCTGAGAAGAGGCCTGCAGTATTGCAAAATAAAATAGAAATAAGCTACTTTGAAATTCACATAAACTTGGTTCCCTACACTGACAGACACACGTAGGTTCAACCCTGTTCAAGAAGCATGAAGTTGGCAGACTTGTCAATTAATCTGCCCATTCAAAACATCAATGCTATTGAAAGCTAAATTCCTTAACAGTACACACTTGCCTGATGGCTTCCTTTGGAAGCATGTGAAGCCCTGTCAAGGTGAGGCATCATTGGGAAGGACTGTGGTAGCGGCTCAGAAAGTGTAATACTGGTTGTGATGCAGCAATGGCTGAAGTGAAATATAGGCCGTGGTGGTGGTAACAGCAGCTGCAGTGTTTGTGCCGAAGGAGCCTGACCTGGAGGATATGACTGAAACCTAAGGGGTGACAGATAATAGGTATTAAGAAATCATGAAAAAGAATGTTCACTACAATATAGAAATTTGCAACTTAGAGTGATGGACAGCTGAGCTTGTTGGTAGAGATTTATGATGGACTTCTGTGAACATAATAAGCGAGAAGCGTAGCATGTAACGGGTGTGTCGTGGGTAGTCCTTACATTCACAACATAGCTCAGGGGCTAAAGAAAGTGATAAATAGACACAACATCAATGCATTATGGCCACCAATAGACTAGGTACTAGGCGAGATATAATGTCATGCAGAAAAACAATGAGAGGGGACAAGAAGCTGGACTCACATTTGTTTCGTAAACACACCAAAAGTTTTGTTAATTACCATACAGGCGTAAAGTAAAATGTTCATTTTAGCTTCGCCCATACCTACATAGGGCAGATGGGCCAGTGTTAACTATAGATGAATGAAAAAAAAAGAGAGCGCGAACTACAGGCTCACCAAAAATTCTATCTTTAAATTGTCGAAGGTGTGTTGAAAGCACAGGCCGACCAAAAAAAAAGTGTGAAGCTCACTCAATCACAAAATGTATTTGCACATATGGCTCATTCAGATTCTCATTTATGGCCCAATCCAAGTTTGAGTCACTCGGCTTGTGAGGGAGTTTGCCGACCTATGGCTGAGAGGGGTGCTGAAGTCTGCCATTCCTTTCCTCCAAAGCCTCTATTTGTTGCTCAATCCACTCGTTCTATTGTAAAAATTTTCTGGAGGAGGCTCAATCAAACAAGCATCTAATTGCCAGAGCCATCTTACAGGGCTCTTTTTCTTTCTTGAATTGCTGCCTTCTGCGACTTTTTTTTTTGGAGGGGTGGGGTGGTCTTGGGAGTGTATATATAAACCCAAAATATTACCACTCAGTAGAGATGCTCTAAATGCCAAAAAATTCACAGTAAGCACTCCTAACAGAGCAAGCACCTCCCTACTTTCTTCAAGAGGTGCTAAATAAGTAGCCTCTTCTCCTCTACCACCATCTTCACTGTTTCTATTTGCCGAATGAATGCGAAATAAAGCCGTGTATGCATGGGAATTCAAGAAAGTGCTTAAGTAGATGCACAGATGTGCATTTTTTATTCTCAGTGATTCTTCCACTTCCATGTTAAATATTGACCGATGACTGAGCAAGGGCCTACTCTTCAAACCTTGTCGAATTATCATTCACTCTCCAGGAGCACTTGCTGAGAATTTTTCGATAAACACAACATACTACGAAGTCTGTACTTTCCAGTAACACGTACCTCAAAACTAGAGTGGCAGTAACTACTTTACTAAGTCATATATTACTTCATAGGTAGCCGTGAATATTCACCTGAATATTATACTGTCTGCTGTGTTGCTGACTGCCACAGCTGCATGTGCTCCTTAATTTATAACTATGCAATAGTTGCACATCATATTTGCAGACTGATGTTTATGCAGTGATTTAGCCACATAAATTTATGCAAATCATTACAAAATTAACTGCTTCATGAACGTAACAAACATACAGTCAGCATGAGTATAACTTGAGAAGCTTGCTTTGGCATGTTGACACTCCAGAGGTACATTTCAGCTCACAAAATACAATGCCTATATTTTTCAAAGTCAAAATGGCCCCCGAATAAAAAGCAATTAAAATTTCATGATGCAACACATATGTGTTGTACGATTTCTTTAGTGTGCCCGTCTATCTTATGAGGTCCCAGCTTTCAGTTTTTTACGCAAAGCACACATGTAAGCATGCCTCGGATAAGTGTGAAGTGTGTGCTAGAATTCAATTTCAGGGTTCTGAGCAGTGCAGTGCAGCTGAAATTCATCGAATATTGAGCAATGTGTACAGCACCACTTTCAATACATAACAGCAAGGCACTACAATAGTGTAGGAAATTAGAAGCATGATGCACAATATTTACAATGCAGACTGACTGGGAATGAAGCAAGTGTAAAACAATGATTTTGTTGACTGAACGGATCAGATATTTCGGGAAAATCATTGGGTCAGAATTTTTGGGCTGAGTAATTCATTTCCCAAAATATTGCAGTCAACTCAATACAGCACAGATGGTATACCATGGTTGGACACAGAGTGAGACTCTAGTGCTGCAAACTGCGTGCAGTCAGTTCCTAAAATGCTGACTGGTCATGAAAACAAAATGGTAAACGGGTGCCATTTTGACATTTCTCTGGCACTACCATGATCTACTCCAGAACTGAAGGTGCAATACAAACAGTGGAAGCATTCCGATGAGCGCAAAAAAATTCAAGTGAACCTTCTTCACGAAGAAGTGCATGGCTGCTGTGTTTGGGGAAATAAATGGTGGTGTTTCCTTGATAAAATAGGTGAGGCATAAACCTACAAAGGCTCATGAGATTTGCCATCTGCATCGGCTCCTAGTTAAAGATATCCGTGGCACGCTGTTTCGCTGGCCGCGCTTTTGGCGACGTAGACAGGGCTTTTACTTCAATTGTGTTGCAATCTAGTCATTTGCACCATCATAGTCGGCTGTGCAGATGTCGAAAATAGTGCCGAATGGGAAAAAATGTTCAGATTTCCTTGGAACAAAGATATAAAATTGAAGTGGATTTTGTGGAGAGATATGGTGAGTGGTATAGCCTTTGGATGCCTAGCGTAAGGTGAGTAATATTTATCGACTATCCTGCATGGATGGTTTCGTTTGACACATTCGGTATTTATGTACAGGCGCTCCAAGAAAAGATCCATGGCAGGTTGACTACGTGCCATCAACATATTGGCACGTCGAAAGAGAATCTAAGGCGCCAAGACTGAAGTACAAAAGTCGTTTGGATGTGTAGTTTTCATCATCACAACCACAATCACTAATACACAGCTACGACAAGCATACGGCATTTGCTTTAAAATGCACGGCCGCTATGCAACGTGCAGCCAGCTCTGAGCATGATACAGAAAATAGCAAGACAGAGCAGCCAACAGCCACACGATATCATGCCAGGGGTGACACCGTGGAATCCACGGCACCAATTGCAGTGATGTATACACAATCAGTAGTGGTTAAGAAGGCGACGACTTCGCACCAGTTGGAAAAAATGATGTGTCAGTAATGCTATGTAGACAAGAAAGGGCGCTCCACTATCCTATTTATAGAACAGGTATACAATGTGTTGCTAGTGATTTCAACTGTTCCTCCAAGGATTCATTCCGTAGTAGTCAATTTATTCATACCTGATCTGGTGCACATGCGAGCAGGACAGGTAACAAGGCTTAACAAACACGGTGCCTGACTATGAGGTGAGCATTGCCTAGACCAGCTTGTTCACCAAAACGATGCAATGCCGAAACGCCTAAGAAGCTCAACTTTACTAAATAAAAGTCGCTGTCATTCATGCACATTTGAACATTTTACCAGGCCGTCACCGCTGAACACGTAGTTTTAGTAACATATGATACTCATTGCACATGATGAACGTTGATACAAGATACTATATATCCAACAATCTGAGACAGCGACAGTGTTTCAATTGCAAATGCAAAAACAGCTGAGCGCCCTCACTGAAGCAAACACGTAAAAATAAGCACATTAGTCGGTGATGTGCATTAATAGCAAGTGTAAAATTAGTTCAAAGACGTGACAACCAAGGCCACGCCACTTAAAAGAAAACACATAATTGTGATAGCACATACAGTCAGTTGTTTGCCACTTCAAATGAAAATATTATTTGGCAATCACAGCACATGCTTCTCTTTTGTGGTCAGTCGTAGGTGCAGCCGTGCTATTGTGTGCTAGAAATTTGCAGCATATGCGTTGGGTTACCATGAAGAAAGCGAGTGACACGGATAAACGCCAATACTCAAGGAGTGATGCAGCACACAGAGAGCCATTGAAATGGTAGCTGGTGCAGACTGCATGCATCCCATGAGCCTTTGCAAGTTTATGCCTCACTAATTCATGGGACATGGCATGACCCTCACTGCAGTATTGTAGGTCTAACTCTCAAATGTCTACAGAGTGCAATTAAGAATAAGCAAAGAGAGATGTCATAAGTGACACTGTCTTTTTTTTTTTCATGACAACATGGGGCCACAGAGAAAGCAGCGGGAAGTTCAGTCGCCCAACGCCCTACAGACCTAACTTAGCTATCTCTGATTGCCATATTTTTGCTAACATGAAATGCTGGCTAGGAGGCCTGTGCTTCCACCCAGTCCTGTTCTTCGCTCTGCTGCTTGATGCAGACTCGCTTACTGAACTTCTAGGCGGAGAGTAAAGGAAGTTGCAAGGCAGACAGTTCTGATGAAGCCCTTGATCAACATTTGTTGGGCTGAACACTAAATCACTGAGAATCTTACATTACTAAGTCAAAAGTGTAGTTGCTAAGTATTAGTGCTGTTCTTTTTTTTTGTAAGAATCATCCTGGCAAAACTGACCTATTTACGTGTGGTGCCAGTATTGTTATTAATTATTTCTGTACCATTCTCCTTTCTTGTAATTCCACTGCAGCTTGGGCTATGCTAGGCTGCAGTATTGTGAATAAACAAATTAATGAGTTGGTGCTACACACTGACAAATGTCTGAATCAAAATGGCAAATATGTACAGATGTAGCTGGTATATGTACCTAAACGTTTCAAATGAAGCAGTCTTCATTTTCGCTCTGGTTACTACTTCACGACCAAACAGAACTTGAAAAAAAAATGCAACATAGAATGAGTGGCCCTTGCCTAGCCAATTAGCACAAATGTACTTGAATGAGCGACTATTGTATAGACGTGCGGCTTGTGAAAGCAACCAGGACATTGGAAGTTAGCATTTTGTATATGTTGTTAAAATCAGTTCTACTATTAAACCACATTTACCTTCCAAGTTCTGACGTTCTTTTCACAGTCACTCTGGTAGAAACGATTGTGTTGCACGGCGAGTCGTTTTTTTCTCCATCTGCACGAGGTGAGTAAAAATACTTTAATCAGAGAACAGATAAAGTTGGAGAGCAGGCTACTATAAATAACCACACAGAATTGAAAACGTAGAATGTGTGACTATTACATGCGAACAATAAATAAATGCAATGTAGTGCAGGTTGGCCATCAGGAATAGCGACGTCGACTTGTTCATATATTAATAACTCTACCAGTGTCACACCAGACGTTTCCAGCGCCATCAGGGCCGACCCGAATGCGGTTTTTGATCGCGATCAACAGTGCCAGCTACAACTTATGTCACTGTGCAGCCGCACATAATACATTTTAATCCAGATCGGTCATGATTGCGATCGGAAGATCCCATGGGACACGAGTGTGCGGTATCAGGTGCAGCATTCCAACATACACAACACACGGATAAAATGTGCCACATAAAAAATAAAACACACACGCACTCAAACATGTTTTCGTTGTGCCTTCCTTTGTTCGCCTAAACGCACGCCAGCGAAAACGTCATGGAAAATAAAATGACACTCACCTCAAAGAAGGTGGACATCCCTGTAATAGCAGCTCTTCTTGATGTCCTTACCCGGCTCACTTTGTCGATAAAGGCCTTTTTTGCCATATCGGCAACGCTCAGCTGAATGAAGCATTTCTCGAGGTTGTCCACAACGGCGCGGTAACCGTCTTCGCAAACTACGAACGTGACTTTTGGTGCACCCCGCATTTCAAATGACTCTTCACGGTTTTACTGAACCACATCTGTTTCACACCTGCCGCACAGTTCGATGAGGCATAGAGGCTGCACACAGGAAACGTTTAAATCCGGTAGCACAAGACAAGCAACAAACCCCATCGCACAACTTGCAAGCGCCATATTGACGACGAATGACTCCAAAATGGGCTTGTCTTGGCCGCTTGTCGTTAACCGACTCTCCTGAAGTTACAATGAAAAAAAAAAAAAACTTGAAGCTGGCGAGAAAGAAAAAACTCGTTGACACAATTTCAAATCCATAAATTCACGTTTTTTTGCGCGCATAAAAAAGCGTGCAGTAAGTTTGATTGGTCTCATTAGTTTTTTTTTTTCATGCAACCAAAAATTTGTATTTTGGCTTCCGTAGTGCGGCTGTCAGCTGGTGTTGACTTATGGCTCGTAAACATCCGGTCGCGCAAAATTGCAAATGGCAGTTAAGCATTCTGCAATGATCCCGTTGATTCTCATCGACGCAGTAACAAACTGGACCTACCTACAGCGGAGAGCATGTGAAAAAAAAAAAAAGCTTTTTTGAACTTCACTAAGCTTCCCAGCGGATTATTGTTCAGCAGCATGCCGTGACGGCATACGTTAACTGGCGTACATAAGCATACATAATCGCCAAAAGAACGCCACCAGTACACACAGCTTCGAGGAGACCAACAGAAAAAAAAACACATCAAAGATAAAATTCATCCGTGTTATTCTAGATTAACGACGAAAGCATAAAGCGCAGATACGCGAGATGTTGACTATTTTTTGTTCAATACACAGGGTAATGGTAGAGATATTCTCGTCTGGGCCCCGTAATTAATGTGTGGTGTTTAGAATTTTTTCACGAGCCGTAAGTGTTACATAGATGAGTATTCAGCTGACCTTACTGTATCTGTAAGCATTAATATATTCTTTATCTTGTATATGCATATGCCAGAATTCAGCGTAAGTAATAGTATAAAAACAGCTGAGCTGTGGAGAAGAATTATCTTTGGCTAAGTTGTAAATTATGCGTAAAGCTCTGTTTTGAATAACGTGGAGCTTCTTTAAAGTGCTGCTAGTAGGAAGAACAATTAAAACGTGAGACAGCTAAACGCACGAGACTGGCCTGCACATCCCTCAGCAACATTTATGGTAACCAAACACCTAGAGTTTTACATGGCTGGCACAATTTTTATGTTTCTAGAGCTGCAAGTCAGTGATTCCTGTCATAGCACGTGCTTTACCCCGTGGCAAAAAGTGATTCCTCTCGTATTAGCCACAACAATTTCTAGTGCACTTTTTCCAGTCACGCTTCATTTTTACTAACCGAAAATTCTACGAAGATTACGATATTACTTGACGCAAATTCTACGCGCAGCTTCCTGTTGAAGCAATGCTAACTGCAGCCACATGCACTCCGCAGTTGTAGAAACATAACATTAATTTGCTACATGTTGCCACTAAAACTGCCAGTGCTCAAGCTTCACGCACAACACTATGTGCGTTCAAGGAGCTGCGAACTAAGTGGAACGCCTACAGCCACTTTACGACAATCGAAGCCTGCCGCACTGCATGTGCACAAACTTCACCCATAAGCAACGAAAGCGAGGGGTGGGGAGACAGCCTGCGTGACTGAGGAAGAAAACGAGGCTGCAGTCGCTCTTGGTATCTACAGACTCCGCGCTTACTCTCTCGTCTTCGATCTATCTGTTACGCCTCCAACGCAGACAGCGAAGCCACATGACCCAGGAGCACACGCCTTGAGATCAGCTCTCACACACAACTGTATGATTGGTGCCATAAGTGCATGGTCATCGGCAGGATTCTCTCTTTAGGGCCCCGCCGCGGTGGTCTAGTGGCTATGGTACTCGGCTGCTGACCCGCAGGGCGCGGGTTCGAATCCCAGCTGCGGCGGCTGCATTTCCGATGGAGGCGGAAATGTTGTAGGCCCGTGTACTCAGATTTGGGTGCACGTTAAAGAACCCCAGGTGGTCGAAATTTCCGGAGCCCTCCACTACGGCGTCTCTCATAATCATCAGTGGTTTTGGGACGTTAAACCCCACATATCAATCAATCAATCTCTCTTTAGGGGTGCAAATGGCTGGTGTAGGGCGAAAGCACTGCCATAGCTTGGGTGGGTGCAAGTGCTAGTGAGGCTTGCGGGGGACAACTACCCCATTTTTTCCCCTTACTGACGCCCATGCATAAGTGTGCAAAACAAAATGAGTAATAGATACTGACAATCTTGTTAATAATAAGTTAAACAGGAAACAACCCAGTATGCTTCTCTATGTGACTCCTAGCTGGCGTAGGATCCAGTGTTTCTCCTGAGTGCTAATCAATATTAACATGCTGAAGTCGAAGCGACGCACAAGAATTCACAAGTTATAAGACTCGATTGCCATCATAATACGGAAATACAAGCTTGACAGAAAGTATTTCTTGATTTTCTTATATAGGTGTAAGACTTCCTTAAAGTAAATAAAGAGGGCTAACACTAGACACTTCAATTCTTTGAAGAATGAATTCTCTCTGCAGTTACACTACACCAACGTTTTTTTAAACCATGCTTGCATGGCACTGCAAGATTACGTCCCTCAATAAAATGAGAGAGATGTCTTCAAATGACGTTTTCTAGGCCTTTAAAGAAAACTCAAAATGGGCAAGCAGAAAATGCACAAGTTTGTGTCACACAATTACTCAGATAACACATTTCAAACAATGCACATTCATGCACCACATCATTCGAACTGAACAGCTAATGGTCACAATACTCTTGACTTGCAAACAAGAGTGGCTCAAGTTGTTGTTTTCAGCTTCCATGCATTGCTTTAAATGGTTTATGAGTGTGTTTGGTGGCACAACCTTTCTTCTTCCTGATACTTCGCTGGGCTATCTCAGAGAAGGCGCACAATAGCAAATAATTCTCCATGCTTTGTTTTGTGCACTTCCATCTGAACCATTGAATACGGCTTGTTGCACGCTTTCATGTACAGCATCATCCTCATTGGATAGCTATTTGTAACGATACTCATGTCACAGCACATGAGCACCTTGTGCACAAAGCAAAGCATGGAGCATTATTTGCTATTGTGCACCTTTTCTGTGATAGCACAGCCACGTATCAGGAACAAAAAAGTTTGTGCCACTAAACACTCTTGTCAACTATTTTAAGCAATGAGTGGAAGCTCAAAACAACAACTTGAGTCACTCTTGTTTGCAAGACGTAAGTAACGTGACCATTAGCTGTTCAGTTGGAATGATGCGGTACATGAATCTGTACAACAAGCTGTTTTCAAGGGTTCAGATAGAAGCACACAAAACAAAGTGTGGAAAATTATTTCCTCTTGTCCACCTTCTCAGTGATAAACACAGCCAAGTATCACAGACAAGAATACTTGTGCCACAATAACATTCTCATTAACCATTTAAAGCAATACGTGGAAACTCAAAATGAAAAATTGAGCCCCTTTTGTTTGCAAGACATGAGTAACGTTGCAAATAGCTGTCCAATCGGCATGATGCTGTACATGCAAGCATACAACAAGCTATTTTGAAAGGTTCAGATAGAAGCGCACGAAACAAAGCGTGGAGAATTATTTCCTCGTGTCCACCTTGTGAGTGATAAACACAGCCAAGTATCACAGACAAGCATTCTTGTGCCACAAAAACACTCTCATGAACCATTTAAAGCAATACATGGAAACTCAAAATGAAAAATTGAGCCCATTTTGTTTGCAAGACATGAGTACCGTTGCAAACAGCTGTCCAATCGGCATGATGCTGTACATGCAAGCATACAACAAGCCGTTTTGAAAGGTTCAGATAGAAGCGCACAAAACAAAGCGTGGAGAATTATTTCCTCTTGTCCACCTTCTGAGTGATAAACCCTGCCAAGTATCACAGACAAAAATTCTTGTGCCACAATAACATTCTCATCAACCATTTAAAGTAATACGTGGAAACTCAAAATGAAAAATTGAGCCCCTTTTGTTTGCAAGACATGAGTACCGTTGCAAATAGCTGTCCAATCGGCATGATGCTGTATATGCAAGCATACAACAAGCCGTTTTGAAAGGTTCAGATAGAAGTGCACAAAACAAAGCGTGGAGAATTATTTCCTCGTGTCCACCTTGTGAGTGATAAACACAGCAAGTACCACAGAAAAGCATTCTTGTGCCACAAAAACACTCTCATGAACCATTTAAAGCAATACGTGGAAACTCATAATGAAAAATTGAGCCCATTTTGTTTGCAAGACATGAGTACCGTTGCAAATGGCTGTCCAATCGGCATGATGCTGTACATGCAACCATACAACAAGCCGTTTTGAATGTTTCAGATAGAAGTGCACTAAACAAAGCGTGGAGAATTATTTCCTCTTGTCCACCTTCTGAGTGATAAACAAAGCCAAGTATCACAGACAAGAATTCTTGTGCCACAAAAACACTCTCATCAACTATTTCAAGCAATAACTGGAAACTCAAAAGGAAAAATTGAGCCCCTTTTGTTTGCAAGACATGAGTACCATTGCTAATAGCTGTACAATCGGCGTGATGCTGTACATGCAAGCATACAACAAGCCGTTTTGAAAGGTTCAGATGGAAGCGCACAAAAGAAAGCGTGGAGAATTATTTCCTCTTGTCCACCTTCTGAGTGATAAACACAGCCAAGTATCACAGCCAAGAATTCTTGTGCCACAAAAACACTCTCATCAACCATTTCAAGCAATACCTGGAAACTCAAAATGAAAAATTGAGCCCCTTTTGTTTGCAAGACATGAGTACCATTGCTAATAGTTGTACAATCGGCGTGATGCTGTACATGTAAGCATATAACAAGACGTTTTGAAAGGTTCAGATGGAAGCGAACGAAAGAAAGCATGGAGAATTATTTCCTCTTGTCCACCTTCTGAGTGATAAACACAGTCAAGTATCACAGACAAGAATTCTTGTGCCGCAACAACACTCTCATCAACCATTTCAAGCAATACCTGGAAACTCAAAATGAAAAATTGAGCCCCTTTTGTTTGCAAGACATGAGTACCATTGCGAATAGCTGTCCAATGGGCATCAAGCTTATAACAAGACGTTTTGAAAGGTTCAGATGGAAGCGCACAAAAGAAAGCGTGGAGAATTATTTTCTCTTGTCCACCTTCTGAGTGATAAACACAGCCAAGTATCACAGACAAGCATTCTTGTGCCACAAAAACACTCTCATGAATCATTTTAAGCAATACATGGAAACTAAAAATGAAAAATTGAGCCCCTTTTATTTGCAAGACAAGAGTACTGTTACAAATAGCTGACCAATGGGGATGATGCTATACATGCAAGCATACAACAAGCCGTTTTGAAAGGTTCAGTCAAAAGCGCACAAAACAAATCGTGGAGAAATATTTGCTAATGTACACCTTCTCTGTGATAGCCCAGCAGTATCACGAAGAGGAAAACTTGTGCCACTAAACACTCTTGCCAACCTTTTCAAGTAATGCATGGAAGCTCAAAACAACAACTTGAGCAACTCTTGTTTGCAAGACATGAGTATCGTGACCATTAGCTGTTGAGTTGGAATGTTGTGATATATGAATGCGTACAACAAGAAGTTTTCAAAGGTTCAGATGAAAGCACAGGAAACAAAATCTTGAGAACTATTTTCTCCTATTTAGCTTTTGAGCAATAAACACAGCCAAGTACATTTTACGAGCAAGCAAGCTTGTGCCACCCAAACACTTATTCAACTATTTAAAGTAATGTGTTGAAAGTTAAACTGTATATTTGAATCAATTTTGTTGTGAGACAGGAGTAGCATTAGAAATACTTAGTTGGCCAGTGGTGAAGATACTTTCATGCAGACGTACAAGAAGCCGTTTTCAAAGGCTCAGATGGAAGCACACCAAACGAAATTTTGATAATTATTTGCTCTTATTGTGATTCTGAGGAATAAACACAATCAAGTACCGTTCACAAGTGAGCAAGCTTGTGCGAAGCCAACCAAACTCTCAGATCGACCGTTTTGAGCAGTGCATGGAAAATTGATCTGAATATTGGATGTAGTTTTCTTTCAACAATACCAGTATTGCAAAACCTTTTTAATGTGTTTGTATGTAATTATTTTGTACTTGTACAGATTAAAGACTTCATCGATATCTTTCATTGTGTGTGTTTAGACCAGAGAGCGCAATTGCTATGTCATAACAGAGACGCCTTGCCTCTTGACTGTGTCGTGTGCACTTTTGCCTCGAGGTCCAAGCTTCGTAGAGCTCATTCGCACTCTTCTTTGGTAGTCCTGCATGGCCCCTTGTGCTTTGTGCCTTGGTGCAATGACAGAGCACGTGAGCGAGGCTTGGTCTATCTCTCCTGAATATAAGGATTAATTGTCTTTTATCTTCTTGTGTATGTTCATATATTAGAAAATTACTCACTCACTATTTTCTGTTAGAGATTTCTCATAGAAAGATTATTCATTGCACAAATACAACATTTAAAATATTGTTTTTTTTTTCATAAATTGAACAGCAATATTTGTGCAAATATAACACGTGTAAAACTAAGGTGATCAAATAAAATAAAGTTCTTTGATAATTATCTGATATACTTATCTGTTATACTTTTGCACATACTTGCATCTCATGATATGAACTAGTTAAAATTGGTTATTTCTTGAGGTTGTGTACAGCCAACTAATGGAGCTGAAAAACTTAGTATTTTAGCCCTTTCAACACACAAAAAAAAACGAAAATGTTATTCATGCCTAGGTATTTGGTCTAATAAGTTTACTGATGTACTACATTGACTATCAAGGTTGACATTGAGCCGTATCAAGTCCTATGTATGGCCCCCATTTAGCCCCATTAGCTCCTATATTGTGCTAGATGAGAGTCCTACATACCAAACCCATAATGCCTGTATAGCTCCTACATACCCCTATATGTCCTGCCCAGGTCCCATTCAGCTCCTACATACCACCATATAGCTCCTGTATAAGACCCATCTACCCCCATTTGGTTCCTGTACAGCTCCTGTATTAGCTCCTGTAACCCCTGTATTGAAGCATACGGATCCTGTATGGTATTATATAGGTTTTTTCAGTAGGGATACGTGTCATGTAACAACATGACTACATGTCACACTCATGATGTGCTCGCGGCCGTTTCGCTAGCTTTGCATATACTGAATTTTGTATGACGGAACGTGATTGGATGACGAAGGTATGTGACTGGTGCAAACATGATAATAATAAGATGCGTTTCATGTAGCCACATGACTACATGCCACGCTCATGATGCGCTCGCGGCCATTTAGCTAGCTTCACATGTACCAAATCCGGTATTACAGTATGTGAGTAGATGGCGAAGGTATGTGACTGGTACAAACATGGTAATCTTGAGATGCGTGTCATGTAAAAACATTACTACATGCTACGCTCATGATGTGCTCGCGGCCGTTTCGCTAGCTTCACATGTTCCAAATTTGGTATTACGTGACGTGAACGAACGACATAGGTAAATGACACGTCCAAACAGTATGATCATAACATTCGTGTCATGTAACAACATCACTACGTCCCGCACTGGTGATGCGTTCGTGGCTGATTCGCTAGCTTCACATATGCCACATTTGGTATTACATAACATAAATTGATGACAAAGTTATGTGATTGGTACAAGCATGATAATCATGAGATGCGTAACGTGTAAGAACATGTCTGCATGCCACACTGAAGGCGCTTATAGACTTTGACGTGATCCGATGCACGTGCGCGCCGGCGTTTGTTTCATTGCGTCACGCTGACAATGCCACGTTTGTCACCGATATCCCCCTAGTAGAGATCAATGGATCGACCCACTGAGCTCCATTGTGGATCTGCCTGCCGTATACTCGCAGGCGCGTGCTGCGTTGCTTTGCCGCATGCGCATTTGAGCGCACACGGCGTCCCCCCATCAAGAAGAGAAGCAGACGCGGTGTGGTCTAAGTAACGTCGTCGGAGCGAAATTCAGCACCTCGCGTATCAAGCCGGTTGACACTGGGCTGCGCCAACAGACGCTGGTCGCGCTCTTCGCGTTTCGCTAGCGTGGCATCGCTGCGCCCAGCCTGCGCGTGCGTCTACTTTGCGTCGGAGTAGATTGGGCCCTTCATGACGCGTTCACCGCCGTTTCGCTAGCTCTACATGTACCAAATTTCGTATCACGGGAAGTGAACAGACGAAGACGGTAAAAGGCACGTCTAAACCTGATAATCTTGAGATGCGTTTTGTGTAAAGATGACTACATGCTACGCTCATAGCATATCGCAGCCGTTTCACTAATTCCACATATGCTGAATTTGGTATTATGTGACGTGAATGAATGACACATCTAAATGACACGTCCAAGCGCGATAATCACAACATACATGTGATGTAAAACATGACTATATGCAACGCTCATAGCACTCTCAAAGCCGTTTCGCTAGCTTCATATATATCAAAGTTGGTATCAGGTGACAATAATAGATGACGAAGGTAAATGAAATACCGAAACATGATAGTCATGACATGGAAGTCATGTACGGCATAACTTACTTACGTATCGTAAGGTTGTGCTGATTTTGAAGTGACCTACCATCTTTCCTCATTCGTACTTCGCACATCATCGATTCCCTCTGTACGTGGGATCTGCCAACTTTTATTAGGTCAAACCACCACCACGGCGGTCAGTCGCTGGTGCTGCAATATGGCGACGAAAGGTAAGTCTTACCTGTGGATGATTAGACAATGTTTTGTTATTACATGAACAAGCATGATGTTGCTACAGAGGTACACTTGTGGTGACTGTAGACCAGTGCGCACCGATGAGAGTGTCTGTTGCCAAGAGATTCCTGCTGTTCTAGGATTACTAAATGAATTAACACCCAAAAGGTACCATCAAGTGAACGCTGTCACTATAGAACTCTGGTGAGAAATGATGGTAACACGCGCGTGCTGTTTTGCTCGCTAATCAGCTGTCCCGCCTGATCGCACTGATACACTTCTCACGGAGGGCACTGTCACGTGGAAAGCCGTGATAGCAAACACACTGCGTCTTGAGTGAGTGGTTCGGGCAACCCACAACGCAACACCGACTACCACCCATCGCACACCCATCAACAGGGAACAGAAAATCGCGCGCCAAATCAGCATAGCACTGGCCAAACACGACGCAGGAAGGTAGAACACCGCTGATCACCACCCCCGTCGCCTTGTGGCTAGCACAGTGAACACTGCAGCAGCCAAAGAGCGATGTCGTTGGCGGCGTCACTTTCATCGACATGCCAAACGTGAGGAAACAAGTGTTGCCAATAATTCTGTCCCACGAGGTGAGCCGTTTCAAGAAAATCTTTAATATTCATTTTCAAAAAATCAGGGCATCTCCCGAGCCTGTAATTTGGCATAAATGCCGGTAACGTGCAAAGAAACGCCCTTAGTGAATTTCAACCTCAAAAAATCGCCAGAGTTGGCCTTCAAGTTCAGTTCCCCATGGGAGAATATTAGATGCGAAGCAGCTCTTGATTAGCCTGTGTAACGCTGTCCCTTCATCCGCACCGCTCTCCACCTTGCAAGCGTTGGAGTGGTGCCGAGTAGCTCATGCACTTTTAGCAGTGAGTGGTGACGTCGCCCTCTCTCACCCGCCGCGTGCTCGCCACGTGTCAGCTCTACCTCGCTTCAATCTCGCCACCGCTCGCAACGCTCGAGCCCTATCCTCACGAGAGCATCATCTCACCCGCGCCATCTCTCTCCATCTGTCGGCGAGAGAAAACCGCGAGCCAGTGGGTGCGTGCGCTGAGCGGGCTTCGAGAAACTCGCGGCGCCGATAAGGTGGACGGCGCGACGCTGCTTGCCGCACGATCGCGCCAACGGGCGGGACGCCATCTTGGCATGCTTCCCGCTAGTGTGCGCGTACGTTTCCCGGCTGTCGCTGGCGTTGCGCGGGTTAGCCGCCCATGACTTCTAGCTCTCCTGGCCGTTTTGTTAATGGTATCAATACCAAACTTGGTGTGACATACCATGACTGTATGAAGAACATTTGTGACAATAAAACATGAAAATCAAGACATGGATGTCATGATTTCCATGTCACGATCCTGCAGCTGTTGCGGTGCTTTCGCTCACATGGCATGTTGCAAAATTGGTATACTACGACATGATTGAATAGCGAACACAAATCAAATCAAATCAAACTTTATTTCAGGAATGCATACATTTACATGAATAAAATTCTACAGTACAGAGGAGGTCCCGAAGTTAGAAAACTGTCGGAGGGACCTCCGTTAGAGAATAAGTGAAGTGCGATAACAATGCAGCAAGCAGTGAAAAACACTTTGTACGAATTAAGCAAAGAATGGTTAAAATTTCATAACAGCAAGACAAGAAAAGTTTTGTGTAACAGCAAGTGGTATACTAAGCAAAAGAAATACTAAAATTAGGAGTAAGGCACGACGGGAGAGTTTAGAAAACACGTTTTGTGATTAGGTACTCTTTAAACATTTTGCGAAACGAATAGAATGTGGGACATAACTTTATTTCAAGTGGTATGTTGTTCCATATGGATACACCTGTAAATTTAAGAGTTAGTTTTCCATAATTGCTACGCACTTTAGGGAGAAGGAAATTGTGACAGGCTGAAAACCTGGTGTTATTAGTATTGACAAGATGTTGTGTGGATAGCCCTGAAACACATAGAACATGATAAATGAGGTGGTACATCAATATAGCTAACTTTAGAGTGAATAAAAGATTAATTGGAAGCACTGAAAAATAGATAAAGAGTGGCGTAGAAGGCGATTGAAATGGAGCGAAGGCGATCAGACGTAGTGCCCGTTTCTGAAGATGTAGAAGGGGCTCCATGTGACTGGCATATGTATTACCCCAGGATGAAATGCAATAGGAAAGACGGCTATGAATATATGCATAGTATAATGATAAAATAATGCGTGACTGAAAATAAGGACGGGCTTTAATGAGAACATGGATGCCAAAAAAAGCTTTTTTTAATATTGAGAGTACATGATAGTTATATTTCAAATGCTTGTCTAGTATTACGCCTAAGAACTTCACATGATCCGATACGGAAATAATATGGTTGTTAAGAGATACGGAAACTGGTGAGGGAAATGTGTTCTGTGCGGATGAAAACACCACAAATGTAGTTTTAGAGGGATTCATATAAAGGTGATTGTTAACACACATAGATAGATAGATATTACAGAGATCGGAGTTTAAGCTACTTTCAAGTTCAGCAGTTGTTTTCTGGGATGTAAAAATAGTAGTGTCATCGGCGTAAAGAAGACAGTTAGTATGGTTAAGGGAACTAGGTAGGTCGTTAATAAAAAGTAGGAATAGAAGGGGGCCTAAGATTGAACCTTGAGGGACGCCCACGGTAACTGGCTTAGCAGATGACGCAATGTTATTGACATAAACTACCTGTGAGCGATTTGTTAAGTAATTGCGAATGAACTGCAAAGCGGGACCCACAATTCCGAAAGATTCAAGTTTACACAGAAGGCTCCGGTGGTTAATTGTGTAGAAAGCCTTCGTGAGGTCAATAAAAACTGCCCCAGTAAGTAATCCATCGTCTATGGCTTGTTTAATTCGGTCAGTAAAGTAAGGTCCCTAGATGAAACAAGGTAGCGTCACTCATTGTTCTCGAGCCGTCCTCCTCACTCTCTCTATTACTCCTCTTTTTCTCTGCCATCCGCGTCTGTAATTGACGCATTACTTGCACGTGATCTTGCAAATGGCTGGTGGTGTTATTTATTATTATGCAAAAGGTTCAAAACGAGTACGCATGCGCATATGGCTCCCGCCGGATTCTCGCCGTGACCAAAGACAAAATCGTAGCCAAAACATAAACTGAAGAGGAGGAGCGTTTCGGTGTGTGCTAAGTCGACCAAGATTGTTTCGCCATGCTCGTTCAATGCAACATCTGCGTTTTTCAGCAATGATGCGTTGCCGTAAACAACAGAAAATGGTTTCGCTCTCTTCAACTTACCTCGTGCTTTCCGAGATGAAGTGCACCATGAAGTGCCACTATGAACCATTTCACGCGAATGCTTTCGTGCAACTCCGTCAACGTATGTCGACGCGGATCTGCGAAGTGAGTTCACTTGTCGGTTTTTATTGAAACGCTAGGCGCGCGTCTAATGCGTGTCTAGTGCATGCCAGTTGGTACAAATACATGTGGGTATGCACGTATACAGAGCACCTGTAGGTTGTAATCAACGCACCTTCAGAAACATTTCACTCTTGACCAGTTCCCACTTGAGCCGAAACGCGCTGCTTTGAGACACCTCACCAGTAGAACTCTCACTTTTCAGGAAGTTCCCAGCACCGCATCAGAATCACTTGGCATCACGATTGTCCAAATGGGCACATTTAAAACGTCATCAAAAAAAAAACGTCATCGCAGTGCTGCTGGACAAATGTTCGTACCAGTCTGGTCGTAGTTTTTTTTTTCTTGCGTGTGCACAAGCCGGTTGTAATCAATCGTCACAACGTCACGCCCTGTGGCCACTTACAGGATCCAACAAGAAGCACGTTCACTGTGTCACAGCACGAACAAAACACAATCGGAGAAGTGGACTAGTTAGAACTGAACGAAATACCGCGGCCGTGGAACTAAATGTACGCGAGACGCCATGGCTAGTGGTGTAAAGTATAGAACTGCACAACGTTGCCGGTTGAGTAACGCACATCGCGCTTGCTCTTGTGTTGTGCCGTTTATGTTCATAAAGGTAACTGTTTATTCTACGTTTTATTTCGTTCCATTTTGTTTCATTTACATCTATTCACCGCAGCAACAGAACCCAAACATTCGCTTTTGGATGAAAGTTTTAAATTTTCTAGGGGGCGCTTCAGGAACATAGGCGAAGAGGAAAGGGGAAGGTGTCGCTACCTTGGAAACTTGTTTCATCTAGGGACCTTACAGTAAAGCTGAGCAAGGTGACCTCTGTCAAGTAGCCAGGTCGAAAAGTAAATTGGTGGGGAGAGAGAAGGTTAAATTTAAGCAGATAGCACATTAAACGCAAGTATAAAAGCTTTTCGATTACTTTGCTAAAGAAAAGAAGTACACAAACCGGCGGTAATTATTAGTTGACAAACAATCGCCCTTTTTGAAAACAGGTGTTATCTTTCCTACCTTTAAAGCATCAGGAAATGCACCTGCTTCGAACAATTTGTTAATTATTTCAGCTAAAATAGGAGGCAGATCACGTGCCACGAGCTTTATCTTAGACGGGTGAATGGAGTCTAAGCCTGGCCCTTTGGTTTTAAGAGATGACAAGATTTGAAAGACTTCGTCTGCAGATGTAGGACGTAAGTAAAAAGACTGAGGCGAACGAGATAGAATGGGAAAATGAGGGTCAACTAGTGGATCGGGGGAATTTGATGCGAAAGTATCACTGAAAGCATTAGCGATATCGAGTGGCTCGGTAAGGGAACGTCCATCAACCGTTATTTTTGATAAGCATGTGGTCTCGCTGCTGTTCAAGAATTTTTTTATTAACTGCCAGTTTTTCCTGGTATCATTACCGTTCTTATCTATTTGTTTTTCATAATACTCGCGTTTGGCCCTCTTGAGCAGCATTGAAAGTAGATTTGAATATCTTTTTAAGCGCGTTTTTAGAGAGCTGTTTGAAGGCTGAGATTTTATTTTTTTTCGCATGTTTTCCTTTTTAGATATGGAATGCAAGAGACCAGGAGTGATCAATGGGTTTCTAGGCGTGCGAAACCAATGTATGACGGTACTTGTGGTTGTGCATTCTGCAATGAATGCGCTTATTTTTGCCGAAAATTTATTAAACGCTTCCTCGCCACATTCTTCTTGTGCAACAAAGTCCCAGTCAGCATTACGCACTATCTCAACAAATTACGCTGAGTTGAATACTGTATTGGCATTATTCTTATTTTTTATGGGAATACAGGCATCAAGACAGAAAAATACAGGATAGTGGTCGGTGAATAAATAGTCAACAACCCCGGACTTCGAATCAGCAAAGATATTCGACAGTACATGGTCGATTAATGTGTTAGACCCATTCATATCGCATCTCGTCGGGGAGTGAATCAGAGATTGTAGGCCAAAACTAAGAAAACAGCGAAAATATTCCAAGCAAACTGGAGTGTTAGTATCAAGGATATTAATGTTTACCTCACCGCAAATAATAATGTTTTTGTTTTCCAGGGTTAGAGTAGCAAGGATTCTTTCAAGCTGCATGCAAAACTCGGAATTCGATGATGAGGGAGAACGGTAGATGGATTCAATGACTGTATGACGATTGTTCAATGGCAGAGCAGAGGATTTTACTTCAAGTCAAACAGACTCACAATTAATGTCGTCAAAAACAGATCCTGACGGCGTTTGTATGGTATTGATGAAGTTATCAGGACTGCAGATCCGCCACCACGATTTGTGACACGGTGACAATATTCGGATTCATAGCCTGGCAAAGCATACAGATGCCCTTCGTCTGCCGACAACCGCGTTTCTGATAGGCAAATTACGGAAAATGAGTGTTCGACAATGGAAAGGAAGGCTACAAGGTCGTCATAATGCCCTCGAAGGCTACGAGTGTTAAAATGCACGAGCGAGAATGCGGGTGTTTGCTCAAGAAGATGTTCTGCTTCAGCGCAAGAGAGCATATTAGAAGCCATAATGAAACCAAAAGTGTTCCTTAATCAGTCGGCATGCCTACGATATGATTGTTAGGTCATCCGTGTCAGCGATGCGGTGCACTTTACTGTTGTCGGTTTTCCTAGCCTTGATAATACCGTTGTCTGTCCAGAGGTACTTCCAGTTTTTTTTCTTTTGCGATAGACCCTAACATGAAAATCATGACATGCGTGTCATGTAACAACATGACTACATGCCACGCTCATGATGCGCTCGCGGCCATTTCGGTAGCGTCACATATTAGGGGCGAAGCTCCTGTTTAGAAAAAGTTTATTCTTTCATGCGACGCGACAAACCTAAGAGACAAGCGTCTGTATAACAGGCACGATAACAAACAAAACACAAAGCACAACATACACTACACATTTAAACTAAAGTGTCCAAGTCCGTAGGAGGTCCATACTCCATTGTACTAATAACTGTACACACACTACATAAATGCACTAATCACAATATGGACAATGTACATGACGATATATGTAAAAAATTTACAAGACTTGGTGAAGATGTTAGAAAATATGTACAACAGGTATCAATATTCATAAAAGTTACATAACTTACAGCGTTAGAATGAAGTGCATATATAGGAGAGCTCACACTCATATGGAACACACACAAACACGTAAAAATAGTAAACACATAGTGATTACATGCTGTCACACAGGTCCCGTTAATTCGGGAGGCAATCGCCGGGCTAATTCTAAGGGCCGAAGTGTCGGCCCCCCGAACCGTACCACGAAAGCGTGGACAATTTAGAAGTGGTCCTATTTGGCGCGCCAGCGGACGCGGGCTGTGGCCCAAAGAACAAGTCAGGGCTGAGAGTTGATAAACAAACAAAATTATATTCTCAATAAAGGCAGATCGAAAACAATACACAAGTATGCACACTCCACATTAGTTGAGTACAATATGTCACCAAACAAACAACGTACTACACAGTACAATTAGCCACACTCGAAACAACGGACACATACAACAATACGCACTACAATGCAGTCGCATGCATTGAACAACCAAGACACCTAAAGACTAAAGAGATATAAAACCTATTCAGTCCAAAGTTCTTGGAACAAAAGTCTGGATGATACTCTTCCGAGAATCACTCACTCAAAGTCCAGCGTTGTTGTCGCTCCGCAGCCCCCGAAGTTTTACTTCCAGGAAACCTCGACGAAGTTTCTCTTCCAGGAAACCTCGCGTCTTCGATTGGCCACTCTCCAAGCTTCAAACTTCTTCGCCGGAAACACGTCGGCTTCACGCACGCAGCTGTTGCCACGCGTCTTCGCTCGATAGCGGTAAACACACACTCTTGCCTGTAGCTCGAGTCATCACCCCTCAGGTGAAAATCCTCTTCTTCTCCTGCTTTGTCTCCACGGACAAAACCTTCGCCGACTACACGGCGGAATCCCTACGCGCTCTGGCACTAACTTCCGTCTTCTCCTCCGAAGTTTCTCTTCCAGGAAACCTCACGTCTGCTCCTGCTTTGTCCCTAGGGACAAAACTTTCGCCTATTTCACGGCGGGATACCCTACGTGCTCTGCGCTAACTTCCGTCTTCTTCTCCGAAGTTTCTCTTCCAGGGAACCTCACGACTTCTGCTGCTTTGTCCCTACGGACAAAACCTTCGCCGACTACACGGCGGGTACACTACGGGCTCTGGCGCTAACTTCCGTCTTCTCCTCTTCTCTCACCTCGGCTGCTCCATTAAATACCTTCCGCGCGAGATTCCAGAAAGTTCTCGTCATTTCGGCGGCGCGATGCGCAGCGAAGGCTGGGGAAAGGTCGAGACGATACAAGGGCCGTCCGCGACGGATGACTCAACCCAGCATCACCACGTCCCTTTCCATCTAGAAAATTCGAGTGCCTGCTCGGCCACCGTTGTGGGGTGAGGAGGTTCGTCGGCGAGCCTACTCTTCCGAAAGTGGAGGGTCGCGCGCCCCGGGGAGTCCTTGGATGCTTGTTTTCTCTTTTTTTCCGTTGTCCTCGCGGCATTTCTCCCGCACGTATAGTACGAATTTGGCGGCGCGCCCATTTTGAGCGCTCGTTTTGTGACACATGCACCAATCAGACATTGACAGGTGACCTGGCTATAGGAACCAGGCCAGGAGGAAGACTCTTCGAACGCGTCTGTCAACTACGGACCGAAAGCGGCACGACCATTGTCGCAGAAATTCTTCCTACCCAAGGAAAAACAATTTCTCCGACAGCAACAATAAGAGTTCAGAGTAGAGGCGTTCCAGAATCGGAAAAAGAGCACGACGACGATGACCTGCTGCAACAGCTTCGCACCTATTACGCCATAAAGAAAAAGCTCCCGCAGCTATTAGAAGGCGTGCAAAGCGACTACGCGAGCAGCGACCAGATGTTACAAAGCGATTAACACCTAGGTCACGAAAACTAGTGTTAACTGACTTCCAAAACACCTTTGCAATGACACATTTCTGCAGCATATGCTGGTTAGACTTCTGTAATGGGCAGTTAAGACAAGTGGAAGATGGGACCATGCCCCACCTCTCCAGTCTGTCCCGTGTTGGGAGTACTCTCCATCCAAGACGCCACATAAAGTCACGGAGGTGACCAGGCAAAAACGATGCCGTTATCGCGCTCCACGAGACATGTCTCGATTGTGCTAGACGGGCTGGAGGAACCAGAGGAAGCAGAAGAGCCGCCGTTGTATCTACAATGCGGCTTTCAAGAATGTCCACATCGGGACAAAGCTGCTGCGCGTGTCGATAAAATGCTACTGCCGTTGAGTAAAATGCAGGTACGTGAAGTGTTTGCGGTGCAGAATTAAGCCGTGCATCTGGTAGTAAATAGCGTAACTTGGTGCCTAAGAAATAGCAGGCGAGATCACGCACGGGGCACTGATCACCATGCAATAACCGAAGTAAGAATCGTAGGGCAAGCAGCCGGCAGCGAACAGGGACGGATGGGAATGCGAATCCACGGCAGTTTCTCGGTTGCCCAAGAGCTGCTCGGCAAACCAGCTCTGTTCCACCCAACCAGAAAAAAGAGCCAATGAGGGAGCTCCTTATAGCGGCACCCGTTCATCCCGCGTCCTGTCGTAGTATGTAACCAGTCTTACGCTTTGACCTGTAAACATTTTGACCTCCAAGGTGGTGCCGGTGAGAGATTCCTTCTGTGCATTGTTGAACAACAAAAAGTAGTGCTCAATAACCATGCCAATAGCTCATAATGGGGTATGAGAGACAGAAGCATTCGGCTTTTAGTTAACGTGCACGCTGCGATCCCCATTAGCAGCCATTGCATGTACATTGAGCACTATCTGAAGGGAAAGGGTTGCTACGGTATACCCGTTGTGTGCAACCACCTTAGTTTTAGAAATGTTTAGCGAGCGTTGAGCCGCAGTGCCATGAATACAATGAAGTAGTATATACCATGAATGAACTCGAGGTAGATAAAGGTGGGAAGTAGGTATGAAGTGCAAGCCGTAAGAAAGTAAAAGCCGAATTCTCCTGTCTCTCATTTCCCATGCAGCCATTGGCATGTACATTGAGCCAGAAAAGGTTGCTACGTTATACTCGCTGGGCGTAACCTCCTTGGTTTTAGAAAGGTTTAGCGTGTGTTGAGCTGCAGTGCCATGAATACAGTGAACTACAGGTTTTCCCGCTCACTTTAATCCAAGTGCCAGCCTAAATAATCTGCACGCCATTGAAATAATCTGAGCGCCAAGCTTTTTAATCCATGTGCCAAACATTTAATCCAAGCGCCAACTCACTCAGGCCGCGTGCCATTGAGTTTAATCCAAGTGCCACCATATTTATACCAATTGCCAATGACTTTAATTCAGGTGCCAGTCAGTTTAATCCATGCGCTAGAAACACACAGTTAGCCACTATATATAGCATAAATGTCAGAATAACGCAAACATGGCGTCACAGCAAGAACTTTTTCCTCGGCTATACATGGTAGCGCTTATGAAATGAAGTGGGCAGTGCGATTTCCCCTTAACATTTTGGTGTGATAGCTTCAAAATAAAAAAAAACAGTGTCTATTATTTGCATTTATGGGTACTTAAATGTATTTGCTCATAGAGTCCATGTTAGTCTTTATTGCATTGCTACTGCTTCATTTCGGTTAACCATTTAAACCATCGCATATGCATAGATTCGTGTCATCTGCTGAGCAGACGGCATTTGGCTACTTATGCGCTGAGGCTATCGCAGTCGTATGCTCAGCCCAGGGAGAACAGTG